>NC_041391.1:97939430-98113367 GCF_002162155.2 Triticum dicoccoides | reverse complement strand
TGTACTTCTCAATGGAGTTGCAGGGAAAAAAATTATGTGCAAAAGAGGTGTCAGACAAGGAGACCCATACTCTCCCCTTCTCTTTGTTTTAGCAGCTGACCTATTACAGTCAGTAATTAATGCTGCTTGGGCTAATGGGGAATTATCCCTTCATATTAATCATGCATATGGACAAGACTACCCAATAATTCAGTATGCTGATGACACTCTTATGATAATGCATGTCGATGCTGACCAAATTATACACCTCAAATATCTGTTAAACCTCTTCAGCCTCTCAACTGGTCTTTTTGTGAACTTCAGCAAATCCTCCATGATCCCCATTAATATTGACCAGCAAACTGTATCTGAATTGGCTGACTCATTTGGATGTAAGGTTGAAAGCTTACCATTCACATACCTTGGACTTCCCCTTGGCACCACCAAACCTTCTGTTCATGATCTTATACCTGTTATCTCAAAAATTGACAAAAGGCTGTCTGGAGTTGCCAGATTTATGAACCACTCTAGTAGGCTAACATATGTTAACTCAGTTGTTGCATCCATGCCCATATTTGCCATGTGCTCCCTTAAAGTGCACTACACCATTCTGGATCATGTGGATAAATCTAGCCGAAATTTCCTATGGTATGGCAATGACATTAACAAAAAAGGAAAGTGCCTTGCTAGCTGGGAAATGATATGTAAACCCAAAGACCAAGGAGGATTGGGAGTGCTCAACCTCAGAATCCAGAATCAAGCTCTTCTCATTAAGCACCTGCATAAGTTCTTCAATAGGGTTGATATTCCCTGGGTTAACTTGATCTGGAATGCCTACTATGATCCTAATGCTGTTCCAGTCCCTGGTAACATGAAAGGATCCTTCTGGTGGAAGGACTGCCTGAAACTTCTGGATCTGTTTAAATCTATGACCACCTGTCAAGTTAAGTCTGGCAATACTGCTATGCTTTGGAATGATAACTGGGATGGTAATGTCATGAAAATTAAATTCCCTGAATTATACTCATTTACACTCCAGGAACATATTTCCATTATGGTAACCAAAGATATGGAAAACATATATGAACTATTTCAGCTTTCCCTGTCAATTATTGCTCACCAACAGCTTCACAGCTTGTCAGATCAACTTAGCAATATTAGGGATCACAATGGCCATGATAAGTGGATTTTCCAATGGGGCAACAATATTCATATGACCAAGAAGATTTACAACTTCCTTATGGGACATCATGACACTGCTGACCCCATCAAATGGATCTGGAAAACCTGCTGCCTCCCCAGACATAAATTTTTCTGCTGGCTGATGCTTAATGACAGAATTAACACATGTGAGTTGCTTACCAGAAAATCATTTCATTTGGACTCCACTTCTTGTGTTCTATGTTATGATGAAGACATGGAGGACAAAACCCATCTTCTTTTCTCATGCACTTTTAGTCAAAACTTCTGGTGGAATATAGGCATTGAATGGAATACTGATCTACACATTCATGAAATGATTTCTGATGGCAAGCTAAGATACAACTTTCCATTCTTCATGGAGATTGTGACTATAGGATGCTGGAGCATATGGAATCAGAGAAATGGACTGATATTTGAGAATATACCATGCTCCATTGCATCATGCAAGTTTAACTTCACCAGCACCTTCAAGCTCACCATGATGAGAGCCAAGCCTAGCCTTAAGGATGGCATGTCATCCTGGATTGACAATATTTGAATAATTTTGTAGCTTAATTTATGCTTTCTTTGTAACCTCATACACTCGGGTTGCTCTCCCAAAAACCATTGTACTATACACTCTTTTATCCTTTATATAATGAAAATGACACACAGTAGGGTTTTACCCTACTGTATTTTGGTCAAAAAAAAAGATCGAGCGAACTATTTTCTTTCTGTACTAGTAAGCTTGCACGTGCAATGCACATTATAACCTGAACATAAAAACGTTTGCATTTATTCAAGTTAGGAGACACGTAATACCAAAATAATCTAATTTCCTCTTAAAGGTTATAACCAAAAAAATTCTCACATGTCGCTTAATTGAAATATTCAGAAAATACTACTCCCTCCGTTCCTAAATATAAGTCTTTGGAGAGATTCCACTATGGACCACATACGAAGCAAAATGAATGAATCTATACTCTAAAATGCATCTAGATAGATCCGTATGTGGGCCATAGTGAAATCTCTACAAAGACTTACATTTAGGAACGGAGGGAGTATTCAATAGTTAATTGAGCATTTGAGCGTACTCTAAAAAAGCTATGAATATATTTTTGTTGAATATAAGAATGCCAAGAGCCTAAAAAAGCTATGAATATATTTTTATGCTAAATATAAGAATGCCAAGAGCCATGACATTCAATAGCAGACAGACATCCCAAAGAAAAAACATGATGTTATTGAGCCATTTAAATCTTGTCATTTATTCCCAACATCACATAGGCATCTAACATATAAAGCCTCCTACACTACCCGCCGTTTCAGCGCCATCCCGGTTTCAAATTCATCCAGCCCCCACGATCTGCATTGCTGTCCGCTGACGTTGTACTTTTTATCTCGCTGGTATATATATGGGCGTTCGTTTTTCTGTACGTTGTGTGTTCGGGTTAAAGTGGATGATGCATGGGCCACCCTTCTGCGTGGGCCCTCTGCTGCAGTCACGGTGAGCGTATGCGCGCGCGTTCATCTCGAAAAGAGGATGGGCCGCAACGATCGTGGGCTACATGGAGTGTGGTCAAAACCTAGCCCCCAATCCCTTCCGTCCCGAGCCCCGCACCCCACGCCCCGCTCCATCTCCTCCCATGCACTCTGCCGCCGCCATGGCCCTCTCCTCCTCCCCTCGGTTTCTCTTCTCTTGGCAAAAGGACGGCCGGCGTTCAACTCGGCACGACGGCGTTCAACTTGGCAAAAGGGTGACACCTTCCTTCCTCTCCAAAGCAAGGGAAGGGAAGGGAAGGGGAGGGGAGGCCCCAGATCGAGGAGCGGAGCGACGCCCAGATCCGCAGCGGCACCGGCGCGCCGTCATCCACGTGGTCCTCGAGGAAGGCCATGGATGGATGGGGGCGGAACCCTAGCCCCACACCCACCCATGGATGATGACGGCGGTGGCCTTCTCTCGGTCGGGTGGGGAGCAAAGCTTGCGGTGGCCCTCGACGCCCGTGACGAGCTGCAGCACCCAGACTTCAAAGGTACGCAGACACCCCTCCATCCTCCTCCCCTCCTCCTCTTCTTCTTCTTCTCCTTCTGGATGACCCCTGCGGTTGGATTGGTTTCTGCAGGCAGGCCATCACAATGGAAATGGAAGGATGAGCACCATGGCAGGCGTGCAGGTGCAGGCCATCGCCATGGCCCCTTATGTCGTCCTACACTATACTTTCCTGAAGCATGCATATGAAACAAATCTCTCGAATACTACTACACAGATTTCTCTTTTGTGCAGCAACTAGATTTTCGGGCACTAAAAAATATTGTTTGTTACAGGCACGGTTTACACAAACACATCCTGTTTCAATGGCTCAAACTGTTGGTCCTCCCATGGCAATGTTCCCTGCTGGTGGTCATGGAGTTAGTCAGCAACTTTTTTATGGTCAGCAAACTTCAACTTTATTAACCCACTACACGAGAGCAGAGTTAACTTTTCCCTGATGCATCCAGACCTTGTCAGCTAGCTAAAGTTGATTTTCATTTCTTGATTTTTCTTTACACGATGTGTGTAGATCTGAGAAAGAAGAGAAGAAGAATCCTAAGGAAGATTTTGGTGAAGAACAAGGTGGATTATCTCTCTCTCTCTAACAAAGTCACATTTGTTCCTCATTTTGATGTTATGATTTATTTTATTTTGCTTATATTCCAGTTACCTATTTTCTATATAGGATGCATCTTTTCTAAGAAAGAGAGAGAGAGGGAATTGGGGGATAGTGGCATTAGGACTTAAATTCTTTGCCTCCAGCAAAAGAAATGATTCCTGTATGTCTCCCTTTTTCTTTTATCTCACTTTTTTTAAGTTTGGTAGATATCACTTAATCGTGGCCGCAACTAATATCCCAAATTCATGGTGTTATTACACTAAGATTTATCTTATTTTGGTATCAAGAACTATCTATGCTCAACATGGTGTCGAGGTGTATATAGCTACTATGGTGTCTGCGGGTATTCTCACGCCCACCTCTTTCCCCTCTCTATATGAACCCTTTCATCAGCTTCAAAATGTTTCAAGAAAATTCACACATATCAATGGTTCATTATAATGACTTTGCAAGTTCACAGAATAATCAATCATTGATGAGCGTGATTTTTTTAGCATTTGGAAGCATGAGGAAACTTGTAACAGAAAAATAGAGAAGATGAAGCTGTTTTTTAGCCTCTTGTTCTTGTCATTTTGGTGCAGATGGCAAATCAAATGATGTCTCTTCACAAAACATTGAAGATACATAATGCGCTCTGGCATGTAAATGTAAGATTCGTTTTGAATTTTCTGAAGCTTCAAATACACACTTAAAAAGGGAGCACATGTGTTTGGTATTAAAAGAAAATGTCCAGGTTGTAGAGGTTTTACTGGTTAAATGTAGGTGGAATAGGGAATGACTGTAATGCATGCACTACAAAAGATGGGTTCTTACGACTGTCCAACAGGGACATTTGCACCAGCAAATAAGTTGTACGACTCAGTTTTCTCTACAGTAAAATCAACCTGTTATGCAGAAGTTGAAGGAAATATGCCCTAGAGGCAATAATAAAATTATTATTTATTTCCTCATATCATGATAAATGTTTATTATTCATGCTAGAATTGTATTAACCGGAAACATGATACATGTGTGAATACATAGACAAACATAAAGTCACTAGTATGCCTCTACTTGACTAGCTCATTAATCAAAGATGGTTATGTTTCCTAACTATAGACATGTGTTGTCAATTGATTAATGGGATCACGTCATTAGGATAATGATGTGATTGACATGACCCATTCTGTTAGCCTAGCACTTGATCGTTTAGTATATTGCTATTGCTTTCTTCATGACTTATACAAAGTTCCTGCAACTATGAGATTGTGCAACTCCCATTTACCGGAAGAACACTTTGTGTGCTACCAAATGTCACAACGTAACTGGGTGATTATAAACGTGCTCTACAGGTGTTTCCGAAGGTACATGTTGGGTTGGCATAATTCGAGATTAGGTTTTGTCACTCAGATTGTCGGAGATGTATCTCTGGGCCCTCTCGGTAATACTCATCACCTAAGCCTTGCAAGCATTGTAACTAATGAGTTAGTTATAAGATGATGTGTTACAGAACAAGTAAAGAGACTTGCCAGTAACGAGATTGAACTAGGTATTGGATACCGACGATCAAATCTCGGGCAAGTAACATACCGATGACAAAGGGAACAACGTATGTTGTTATGCGGTTTGACTGATAAAGATCTTCGTAGAATATGTAGGAACCAATATGGGCATCCAGGTCCCGCTATTGGTTATTGACCGAGAATGGTTCTAGGTCATGTCTACATAGTTCTCGAACCCGTAGGGTCCGCACGCTTAACATTACGATGACAGTTTTATTATGAGTTTATAAGTTTTGATGTACCAAAGTTTGTTCGGAGTCCCGGATATGATCACGGACATGACGAGAAGTCTCGAAATGGTCGAGACATAAAGATTGATATATTGGACGACTATATTCGGACACCGGAAGTGTTCCGGGTGATTTCGGAGAAAACCGGAGTGCCGGGGGGGTTACCGGAACCCCCCGGGAGAGTATTGGGCCTTATGGGCCTTAGGGGAAAGGAGAGAGGGGCGGCCAGCATGGGCCGCGCGCCCCCTCCACCCTCTGGTCCGAATTGGACTAGGAGGGGGGCGGCGCCCCCCCTCTTTCCTTCTGCTATTGGTTATTGACCGAGAATGGCTCTAGGTCATGTCTACATAGTTCTCGAACCCGTAGGGTCCGCACGCTTAACGTTACGATGACAGTTTTATTATGAGTTTATAAGTTTTGATGTACCGAAGTTTGTTCGGAGTCCCGGATATGATCACGGACATGACGAGAAGTCTCGAAATGGTCGAGACATAAAGATTGATATATTGGACGAGTATATTCGGACACCGGAAGTGTTCCGGGTGATTTCGGAGAAAACCGGAGTGCCGGGGGGGTTACCGGAACCCCCCGGGAGAGTATTGGGCCTTATGGGCCTTAGGGGAAAGGAGAGAGGGGCGGCCAGCATGGGCCGCGCGCCCCCTCCACCCTCTGGTCCGAATTGGACTAGGAGGGGGGGCGGCGCCCCCCCTCTTTCCTTCCCCCTCTCCCCCTTCCTTCCCCCTCCTAGTAGGAGTAGGAAAGGAGGAGTCCTACTCCTACTAGGAGGAGGATTCCTCCTCCCTTGGCGCGCCCAAGGGGCCGGCTGGCCTCCCCCTCCCTCCTTTATATACGGGGGCAGGGGGGCACCCCATAGACACACAAGTTGATCTACGGATCGTTCCTTAGCCGTGTGCGGTGCCCCCCTCCACCATATTCCACCTCGATCATATCGTCGCGGAGTTTAGGCGAAGCCCTGCGCCGGTAGAACATCATCATCGTCACCACGCTGTCATGCTGACGAAACTCATCCCCGAAGCTTTGCTGGATCGGAGCCCGGGGATCTTCATTGAGCTGAACGTGTGCTGAACTCGGAGGTGCCATACGTTCGGTGCTTGGATCGGTCGGATCGTGAAGACGTACGACTACATCAACCGCGTTGTCATAACGCTTCCGCTTACGGTCTACGAGGGTACGTGGACGAACACTCTCCCCTCTCGTTGCTATGCCATCACCATGATCTTGTGTGTACGTATGAAATTTTTTGAAATTACTACGTTCCCCAACAGTGGCATCCGAGCCAGGTTTTATGCGTTGATGTTATATGCACGAGTAGAACACAAGTGAGTTGTGGGCGATACAAGTCATACTGCTTACCAGCATGTCATACTTTGGTTCGGCGGTATTGTGAGATGAAGCGGCCCGGACCGACATTACGCGTACGCTTACGCGAGACTGGTTTCACCGTTACGAGCACTCGTGCTTAAAGGTGGCTGGCGGGTATCTGTCTCTCTCACTTTAGCTGAATCGAGTGTGGCTACGCCCGGTCCTTGCGAAGGTTAAAACAGCACCAACTTGACAAACTATCGTTGTGGTTTTTGATGCGTAGGTAAGAACGGTTCTTGCTAAGCCCGTAGCAGCCACGTAAAATTTGCAACAACAAAGTAGAGGATGTCTAACTTGTTTTTGCAGGGCATGTTGTGATGTGATATGGTCAAGACGTGATGCTATATTTTATTGTATGAGATGATCATGTTTTGTAACCGAAGTTATCGGCAACTGGCAGGAGCCATATGGTTGTCGCTTTATTGTATGAAATGCAAACGCCCTGTAATTGCTTTACTTTATCACTAAGCGGTAGCAATAGTCGTAGAAGCAATAGATGGCGTAACGACAACGATGCTACGATCAAGGTGTCGCGCCGGTGACGATGGTGATCACGATGGTGCTTCGGAGATGGAGATCACAAGCACAAGATGATGATGGCCATATCATATCACTTATATTGATTGCATGTGATGTTTATCCTTTATGCATCTTATCTTGCTTTGATTGACAGTAGCATTTTAAGATGATCTCTCACTAAAATTATCAAGAAGTGTTCTCCCTGAGTATGCACTATTGCCAAAGTTCGTCGTGCCCAGACACCACGTGATGATCGGGTGTGATAAGCTCTACGTCCATCTACAACGGGTGCAAGACAGTTTCGCACACGCGGAATACTCAGGTTAAACTTGACGAGCCTAGCATATGCAGATATGGCCTCGGAACACGGAGACCGAAAGGTCGAGCGTGAATCATATAGTAGATATGATCAACATAGTGATGTTCACCATTGAAAACTACTCCATCTCACGTGATGATCGGTTATGGTTTAGTTGATTTGGATCACGTGATCACTTAGATGACTAGAGAGATGTCTGTCTAAGTGGGAGTTCTTAAGTAATATGATTAATTGAACTTAAATTTATCATGAACTTAGTACCTGATAGTATTTTGCTTGTCTATGTTTGTTTGTAGATAGATGGCTCGTGCTGTTGTTCCGTTGAATTTTAATGCGTTCCTTGAGAAAGCAAAGTTGAAAGATGATGGTAGCAATTACACGGACTGGGTCCGTAACCTGAGGATTATCCTCATTGCTGCACAGAAAAGTTACGTCCTGAAAGCACCGCTGGGTGCCAGGCCTGCTGCTGATGCAACTGACGACGTTAAGAACGTCTGGCAGAGCAAAGCTGATGACTACTCTATAGTTCAGTGTGCCATGCTTTACGGCTTATAACCGGGTCTTCAACGACGTTGTGAACATCATGGAGCATATGAGATGTTCCAGGAGTTGAAGTTAATATTTCAAGCAAATGCCCGGATTGAGAGATATGAAGTCTCCAATAAGTTCTACAGCTGCAAGATGGAGGAGAATAGTTCTGTCAGTGAGCATATACTCAAAATGTCTGGGTATAATAATTACTTGATTCAACTGGGAGTTAATCTTCCGGATGATAGCATCATTGACAGAATTCTCCAATCACTGCCACCAAGCTACAAGAGCTTTGTGATGAACTATAATATGCAAGGGATGAACAAGACTATTCCCGAGCTCTTCGCAATGCTAAAAGCTGCGGAGGTAGAAATCAAGAAGGAGCATCAAGTGTTGATGGTCAACAAGACCACTAGTTTCAAGAAAAAGGGCAAAGGGAAGAATAAGGGGAACTTCAAGAAGAACAGCAAGCAAGTTGCTGCTCAAGAGAAGAAACCCAAGTCTGGACCTAAGCCTGAAACTAAGTGCTTCTACTGCAAGCAGACTGGTCACTGGAAGCGGAACTGCCCCAAGTATTTGGCGGATAAGAAGGATGGCAAAGTGAACAAAGGTATATGTGATATACATGTTATTGATGTGTACCTAACTAGAGCTCGTAGTAGCACCTGGGTATTTGATATTGGTTCTATTGCTAATATTTGCAACTCGAAACAGAGACTACAGAATAAGCGAGCACTGGCCAAGGACGAGGTGACGATGCGCGTGGGAAACGGTTCCAAAGTCGATGTGATCGCGGTCGGCACGCTACCTCTACAACTACCTTCGGGATTAGTTTTAGACCTGAATAATTGTTATTTGGTGCCAGCGTTGAGCATGAACATTATATCTGGATTTTGTTTGATGCGAGACAGTTATTCATTTAAATCAGAGAATAATGGTTGTTCTATTTATATGAGTAATATCTTTTATGGTCATGCACCCTTGAAGAGTGGTCTATTTTTATTAAATCTCGATAGTAGTGATACACATATTCATAGTGTTGAAAGCAAAAGATGCAGACTTGATAATGATAGCGCAACTTATTTGTGGCACTGCCGTTTGGGTCATATCAGTGTAAAACGCATGAAGAAACTCCATACTGATGGACTTTTGGAATCACTTGATCACTTGGTACTTGCGAACCGTGCCTTATGGGCAAGATGACTAAAACGCCGTTCTCCGGAACTATGGAGCGAGCAACTGATTTGTTGGAAATCATACATACTGATGTTTGTGGCCCAATGAATGTTGAGGCTCGCGGCGGGTATCGTTATTTTCTCACCTTCACAGATGATTTGAGCAGATATGGGTATATCTACTTGATGAAACACAAGTCTGAAACATTTGAAAAGTTCAAAGAATTTCAGAGTGAAGTGGAAAATCATCGTAACAAGAAAATAAAGTTTCTACGATCTGATCGTGGAGGAGAGTATTTGAGTTATGAGTTTGGCCTACACTTGAAACAATGTGGATAGTTTCGCAACTTACGCCACCTGGAACACAACAACGAAATGGTGTGTCCGAACGTCGTAATCGTACTTTACTTGATATGGTGCGATCTATGATGTCTCTTACTGATTTACCGCTATCGTTTTGGGGTTATGCTTTAGAGACGACCGCATTCACGTTAAATAGGGCACCATCAAAATCCGTTGAGACGCCGCCTTATGAACTGTGGTTTGGCAAGAAACCAAACTTGTCGTTTCTTAAAGTTTGGGGCTGCGATGCTTATGTAAAGAAACTTCAACCAGATAAGCTCGAACCTAAATCGGAGAAATGTGTCTTCATAGGATACCCAAAAGAGACTGTTGGGTACACCTTCTATCACAGATCCGAAGGCAAGACATTCGTTGCTAAGAATGGATCCTTTCTAAGAGAAGGAGTTTCTCTTGAAAGAAGTGAGTGGGAGGAAAGTAGAACTTGATGAGATAACTGTATCTACTCCCTTATTGGAAAGTAGTTCATCACGAGAACCGGTTCCTGTGACAACTACACCAATTAGTGAGAAAGCTAATGATAATGATCATGAAACTTCAGATCAAGTTTCTACTGAACCTCGTAGGTCTACCAGAGTAAGATCCGCACCAGAGTGGTATGGTAATCCTATTCTGGAAGTCATGTTACTTGACCATGATGAACCTACGAACTATGAGGAAGCGATGATGAGCCCAGATTCCGCAAAATGGCTAGAAGCCATGAAATCTGAGATGGGATCCATGTATGAAAACAAAGTATGGACTTTGGTTGACTTGCCCGATGAGCGGCAAGCCATTGAGAATAAATGGATCTTTAAGAAGAAGACTGACACTGATGGTAATATAACTGTCTATAAAGCTCGACTTGTTGCAAAAGGTTTTCGACAAGTTCAAGGGGTTGACTACGATGAGACTTTCTCACCAGTAGCGATGCTTAAGTCCGTCCGAATCATGTTAGCTATTGCTGCATTTCATGATTATGAAATTTGGCAAATGGATGTCAAGACTGCATTCTTGAATGGATTTCTAGAAGAAGAGTTGTATATGATGCAGCCAGAAGGTTTTGTTGATCCAAAAGGTGCTGACAAAGTGTGCAAGCTCCAGCGTTCCATTTATGGACTGGTGCAAGCATCTCGGAGTTGGAATAAATGCTTTGATAGTGTGATCAAAGCATATGGTTTTATACAGACTTTTGAAGAAGCCTGTATTTACAAGAAAGTGAGTGGGAGCTCTGTAGCATTTCTAATTTTATATGTAGATGACATATTATTAATTGGAAATGATATAGAATTTCTAGATAGCATAAAAGGATACTTGAATAAAAGTTTTTCAATGAAAGACCTCGGTGAAGCTTCTTACATATTGGGCATCAAGATCTATAGAGATAGATCAAGACGCTTAATAGGACTTTCACAAAGCACATACCTTGACAAAATTTTGAAAAAGTTCAAAATGGATCAGGCAAAGAAAGGATTCTTGCCTGTGCTACAAGGTGTGAAGTTGAGTCAAACTCAATGCCCGACCACAGCAGAAGATAGAGAGAAAATGAAAAATGTTCCCTATGCTTCAACCATAGGCTCTATCATGTATGCAATGTTGTGTACCAGACCTGACGTATGCTTAGCAATAAGCTTGGCAGGAAGGTACCAAAGTAATCCAGGAGTGGATCACTGGACAGCGGTCAAGAACATCCTGAAATACCTGAAAAGGACTAAGGATATGTTTCTCGTATATGGAGGTGACAAAGAGCTAGTCGTAAACGGTTACGTCGATGCAAGCTTTGACACCGATCCGGACGATTCTAAATCGCAAACCGGATACGTGTTTTTATTAAACGGTGGAGCTGTAAGTTGGTGCAGTTCTAAAAAAGTGTCGTAGCGGGATCTACATGTGAAGCGGAGTACATAGCTGCTTCGGAAGCAGCAAATGAAGGAGTCTGGATGAAGGAGTTCATTTCCGATCTAGGTGTCATACCTAGTGCATCGGGACCAATGAAGATCTTCTGTGACAATACTGGTGCAATTGCCTTGGCAAAGGAATCCAAATTTCACAAGAGGACCAAGCACATCAAGAGACGCTTCAATTCCATTCGGGACCAGGTCCAAGTGGGAGACATAGAGATTTGCAAGATACATACGGATCTGAATGTTGCAGACCCATTGACTAAGCCTCTCTCACGAGCAAAACATGATCAGCACCAAGACTCCATGGGTGTTAGAATCATTACTATGTAATCTAGATTATTGACTCTAGTGCAAGTGGGAGACTGAAGGAAATATGCCCTAGAGGCAATAATAAAGTTATTATTTATTTCCTCATATCATGATAAATGTTTATTATTCATGCTAGAATTGTATTAACCGGAAACATGATACATGTGTGAATACATAGACAAACATAAAGTCACTAGTATGCCTCTACTTGACTAGCTCATTAATCAAAGATGGTTATGTTTCCTAACCATAGACATGTGTTGTCATTTGATTAATGGGATCACATCATTAGGATAATGATGTGATTGACATGACCCATTCCGTTAGCCTAGCACTTGATCGTTTAGTATATTGCTATTGCTTTCTTCATGACTTATACAAAGTTCCTGCAACTATGAGATTGTGCAACTCCCGTTTACCAGAAGAACACTTTGTGTGCTACCAAACATCACAACGTAACTGGGTGATTATAAACATGCTCTACAGGTGTTTCCGAAGGTACATGTTGGGTTGGCATAATTCGAGATTAGGTTTTGTCACTCCGATTGTCGGAGAGGTATCTCTGGGCCCTCTCGGTAATACTCATCACCTAATCCTTGCAAGCATTGTAACTAATGAGTTAGTTATAAGATGATGTGTTACAGAACGAGTAAAGAGACTTGCCGGTAACGAGATTGAACTAGGTATTGGATACCGACGATCAAATCTCGGGCAAGTAACATACCGATGACAAAGGGAACAATGTATGTTGTTATGCGGTTTGACCGATAAAGATCTTCGTAGAATATGTAGGAACCAATATGGGCATCCAGGTCCCGCTATTGGTTATTGACCGAGAATGGTTCTAGGTCATGTCTACATAGTTCTCGAACCCGTAGGGTCCGCACGCTTAACGTTACGATGATAGTTTTATTATGAGTTTATAAGTTTTGATGTACCGAAGTTTGTTCGGAGTCCCGGATATGATCACGGACATGACGAGGAGTCTCGAAATGGTCGAGACATAAAGATTGATATATTGGACGACTATATTCGGACACCGGAAGTGTTCCGGGTGATTTCGGAGAAAACCGGAGTGCCGAGGGGGTTACCGGAACCCCCCCGGGATAGTATTGGGCCTTATGGGCCTTAGGGGAAAGGAGAGAGGGGCGGCCAGCATGGGCCGCGCGCCCCCTCCACCCTCTGGTCCGAATTGGACTAGGAGGGGGGGGGCGCCCCCCCTCTTTCCTTCCCCCTCTCCCTCTTCCTTCCCCCTCCTAGTAGGAGTAGGAAAGGAGGAGTCCTACTCCTACTAGGAGGAGGATTCCTCCTCCCTTGGCACGCCCAAGGGGCCGGCCGGCCTCCCCCCTCCCTCCTTTATATACGGGGGCAGGGGGGCACCTCATAGACACACAAGTTGATCTACGGATCGTTCCTTAGCCGTGTGCGGTGCCCCCCTCCACCATATTCCACCTCGGTCATATCGTCGCGGAGTTTAGGCGAAGCCCTGCGCCGGTAGAACATCATCATCGTCACCACGCCGTCATGCTGACGAAAATCATCCCCGAAGCTTTGCTGGATCGGAGCCCGGGGATCGTCATTGAGCTGAACGTGTGCTGAACTCGGAGGTGCCGTACGTTCGGTGCTTGGATCGGTCGGATCGTGAAGACGTACGACTACATCAACCGCGTTGTCATAACGCTTCCGCTTACGGTCTACGAGGGTACATGGACGAACACTCTCCCCTCTCGTTGCTATGCCATCACCATGATCTTGCGTGGACGTAGGAAATTTTTTGAAATTGCTACGTTCCCCAATAGAAGTGACACCATGTGAAATTTTTTCATTGAATCATATGAAGGTGGTTACAATTAGATATACTCCCTCCGTGCACTTTTATAAGACGTTTCAGACAGCTGACATGAACTGTTTTGGGTGAAGTCTGAATTGGCTACAATGTCTTAGAACTGAGCGAGTACCTTTTCCCTATCTTGGTAAAGGTGCCAGGAAAGTTGTTCTATATGAAATATAACATTCTCACTGGTTAATTTCTATTCTAGGTGGTATGCATAATCATGATTTTCTGTGCAGACTTGTTTCACCGCAACCCCCACAAAAGGACCAGCCTGGTGAGGAGGGAAAGCATCACCAATATGTATATTTCTCGTGATCTTCACTATGCGTGAAATGACCTTCTAATTACTGAATTAGTGCTGATTGTTCTATCATAGACCAGACATGCTGAATAATAGTAGTATGCGTGTGATGTATCTACTCTTTTTTCCCTTCTTCAGTTTAAGAATTTTTTATGTGCTAGATCCTTCAAATTATACTCTTCTTTCTTTTTCTCTTCAAGTATTTGATTAAATGATAGGTGCATAAGCTCCTTCAACTATTTGATTAAAGGTATAATTTGACTGTACTCTTCTTTCTTTTTCTCTTCAAGTTCTCACGGTTTTTTCTCTTTTAAAACCTCAAACAGAGAACATATGGTTTGGTGCTACCAATATATGTGTTGGCTATAGAGCCATAGAGATAATGATTGATGGGCAAATCCATCTCTGCATTTAAAGGAATCAGATTACCCAGATCATCCATTCGTGGCATCTTCTTGCGTTCATGGAAGATTTGGTGCTCTTTTGCCCATTCTCTGCAATACTTAGCTACTATCTGCAGTTTTTGTATCAACCAAAGGATTGAGTTAACTCTCCTTTGTCATAGTCTGAGTGTTCCACAGTTTAGTGGTAACTGACTTTTGATGTTAATTGCTAATCAGATAGTAATATACTGATGTAAATAGGACTCTTTCAAAAAGTCACTCCATATAGTTGAATTTGAGGTTTCTCTAATGATTGGTGTTACACAAAGATCATCTTGCTTCGATGGCAAAATTGATGGAGAGTTTTATTGACCCATCTTGTATTTTTGGGCATGGTTATGTCGGGTGATATATACACTATTTGCATAAACAACACCACATTGAAAGTGTTGTTTGGTCACTTTCAGGCTTTCTGCTTTTTTGATTTTATCATATACAACACTTTCAGAGCAGGAGATACACGAATCTCCCTGATATTTCATTTATTTCCTTCAGCAAGTGGATGGCTATTTTTACTGCTTCAGGTTTAGATTGACATATACTCTTTGTTGGTATATACCGTTTTTGCCTATCTCTTGCCTATTTCACATGATAAGTGTGATAAGCAAGCCCTGCACTTCTATTTACTATTAAGTGCCAACTGAATTTCTAATAATGGCATTTCAGGGATGATACAATCCAACTGTTATCTTTGGTGTGTTTTTGGATGGACTAATCTGAAGATGCTGGCTAGCTTGCACTGCCATCATATAGTCTAGAAGCAAGGGCAAGGATTATAGGGATAATAAAGGTACAATGCTCCCAATATATTTTATTTTTTGGCGAAGTTTTGGTGCTTGCATAAGAAAGTAACACCATCATTATACCTACTGCTCTTTTTCCCAGGCAATTCACCATCCAGAGGAAATGCCAACTAATATTTTTTGGTACTATTTCTGTTACCGAGGTAAAATTACTACTACTTTTTGAAAGCTTTTTTTGCTGCGTGTTCTCCTTTCTTAATCTTCTATTTGTTCAAATTTACATACCCGAGCTTGTAATCCTTATTACCCAATGAATCTCACCATTTTAACATTTTCCTAAAATTTATACTCACATAGTTCCCTTTTTCATATGGGTGATCTTCTATTGCCCTGATTTGGTGCGCATATAGCATGGGACATTATAGGCTTATTTTATTTTCTCTTTGTTCATGCACTAATGCGTAAATCTTTTGGTTATGCCCTTATTATTTAGTCTAGAGCTATGCAATGACAACCATGATTTTAGTGTTCAGGTGAGTGCCATTTATAGACTAAAGAACCCTTGCCATCTTATCTAAATTCTTTAAGGCTAGATATTAGGTATGCCCAATTAAGTACCTTACACCAGTACCTTAATTAGCCTCTTCTGACTATTGACTGTGAACTGTTGTAGTAGGACTCCGACTTTCAAAGTTATTAGGCATGTTGACATGTTTTTATTTTAGTTTGTACAATTCTGTGTTATGGCTTCAGGTTGCTGCTGCAAGAAACTACAGTAAACTGTGACGATGCATTTTTTTCCAGATCTAGCATAGTTTTTGTATTTGGATTTTGTAACTAATTGTGTGATGCCCTTATGTTAAAATGCTTATTGTTCTCCAAGTAGGCCAACGACGGCAGCTAGCAATGACACATACGCATATCAACAATTCCAGGGAAGTGCATTTGTCAGGATGCATATATGTGTGTATGTGCCTGATCATTTGCGATTTAATTGGAAAGTACACTTCAGCATCTGAAGCACTCACCTAAATATTTTATACTACAATATACCCATCTCGATGATTAGAGCAGCCCCAGCCGCTAATTAGTGCTAATTAGTACTCAATGTTGAATCACTTACCCGCAAAAAAAAGTTGAATCACTCAGCTAAGTATCAACACTGCCCTCGAGACTTGGCTATTAGCATAGTAGCAACGAGCTAACAAAAAATTCTACAGATTCATCAAACACCGAAGGAGGTTAGTTTTTACCTGTGCAACAATGGCGGCCATCGTGGTCTTGTTGGAGCCTCCCTTGCCGTGGAAAGTCACAGGCTTCAAGGAGTGTCGGCACAGCCTGAACAGGTGCCGCCTACACTGGAAGAAAAAAATATTTTTTGAATTATATAAAGGTTAGTTAGATGCTTTTGGTTGTACTGATGATAATGGATATCATGCAAACTGCATTCTCAACTGATTTTTATTCCTTTTTAGTGAACCATGCTACAACGGAAAAGAACCATGCGATGAAAAAAGAAAGGCACAAAGAGCTGCTTGATGATGATTTCGATGATTATGACAACGACCATTATTATGAAAGGTATTTCTTATATCTGTACACGATTACATGGTATTTCTTATAATGATCATTGGGAGAAGCATGACTGTACTCCCAAAATCTTTGTTGGGTGTCTCCCGCTTTCGGTACACAGTGAACATGAATGTACTTCTAACACTTTCTTTGGCATTTGTTTCTGGCAGCCTACGTTAGCAGATTCTTCAGTACTGAATTCGGACCCATGGAGGAAGCAATAGTAATTACCTTTTCTAGGAGTACTGAATTCGGACCTGTGGATGAGATTCCCAGAGTCAGTGTCAGATCATCAGTCTCCAAGATCACCACTTACCGCCAATATCACTGAGAATGCTCCTTATAACACTGACAGTCCACATGGTGATGCATGCAGTGAGAGCAATGTCCAGAGTCAGCATGATGATGAGTGCAGTAGAAGCAATGGCAAAAGCCTGCCGGATGGTGAATCCACCTCAAATGGTACTTTATGTGATTACTGTGAGCATACTAAAGTATGATTTGATCGAGTCATCTGCAGCAAAGCCTGATTTTATTGTGTCTGGACCTCCTAAAAAAATTGAACAAGGACCATTACAGAAGCCTAATTTGGTCGAGTCTGCACCTACAAAGAAACTTGATTTGATTGAGTCCAGTACTCCTAGGAAGGCTGATTTGGTTCAGCATGGGCCTGCAGGGGAGCTTCATTTGGTTGAGTCCAGACCTTCTAGGAATTCTCAACTGATTGAGCCTGGACCTACAAGGAAGCTTGATTTTAATCAACCCTGACCAACAACATGCTTTGTTGATCATCCTGTTGAAAGGCCAGTAGTCACTCCAAGCAGCTACGAGAATGAAATGAGATTCTGCTTCCACTCACATTGGGTCGCAGATACAAGCAAGGGCGGCACCATTTCCAGTTCCACAGCTCCGAGCTGCAGCGGGAGCTGCTGGGCCGCCTGAGATGCAGATGGAGGCGCAGCTCCTCCGAGCTGCCGGGTCGCTGAGATGCAGATGGAGTCGGAGCACCTCCGAGCTGCAGCAGGAGCTGAGATGGAGATGGAGCCGGAGCACCTCCAAGCTGCAGCAGGAGCCGCTCCGCTGCCAAGCTGTAGTGTGATCCACCGCGAAGATGGAGCCCAAGGTGTTCTCACTTCAGTACAGTGGGGAGAGGAACATGACGCATACCTTGAACTGGTCGATGGAACCAAGACCAGCAGTCATGCTAGACACGTGGTCAGCGCTGCGTGTCGTGGTGGCAGTTGGTGAAGCAACTATTGGCGGTGTTTTTGTCTCTCAGCACTTGGCATGATTGTAATATTCTTTATTTTTGAGGTATGTGATGTTACTTGAACTGTAATTATCGTGGAGCCTTTTGGCTTCTGGCTTTAAATAAGCTGTCCGGTTGCATATGTACAGTTTCGCACTACGAATGCAGATACTATTGATACTAAACTGCATGCTTAAAACACTATTATTGTATCTGACATTATATACACGTAACAGTACTCCCCCTTCCGAACATTATATTGTTTCCATCTGAAAACCGATCTAAATTAATACAATTCATATTACATTGTCATCTACGTCTACTTACTCCCTACTAACATTGTTTCTAACTGGGTTCTTGAACCATCTACATCTACTTACTCCCTACTAACAAAGTTTCTAACTGGGTTCTTGCGCCATTGGCGCAACCGGGTCATCTAGTTCTATAAAGGAAGCACTTCATCAGAATATTTCCTGTCACATCACATCATAGAACACGCCCTCGAGAAATGTAAGAAATATACACAATGGACATCAAATAGCTGAACAGGAAAGACACCAGAAACCTCAGACCAGATAAGTAAACTTTGATGGTCCATAAAATCCCTGTAGAGGACATAAGAGAGTTTACGCTTTCGATAATGTCCAAGAACACCTAACATGCGAGAAGAACAGAAAGTAAAAATTAGATGATGAAAATGGAGCGCAAAGTTTCCGCGTTTCCGGAGGAAAAATGAAAAGAGAGGAAATATGAAAACAGAAACGGAAATAGAAATGTAGTTTTTTATGCGGAAACAGAAACAAAAACGAAACGGTGTTTTTCGGTGGAACGGACGTGGAAAAGGAACTTTCCGTTTCCGTGAATATGGAGTTTCCGTTTCTGCTATAAGCCCATGGCTGCTTTGTAGCCCAACTACCAAACAACACACAATGACATAATGAGTAGAATGAGCAGAATGAATCATTGAAGGACCAACTTTTACTACCACACACGTACTCAACTAGACCCTATACGGAATTGTCATGTACTACTACAATACTGCCACCATGTTAACAATTCCATAAATTAGTTTGTTTTTGTCTGTATTTCTCTATGATTCAGGGGGGGAGGGGGTTAAGTTTCGGTAAACACACAGTTTTGCTTCTGTGTCTGCTCTGTATTCGCTTCGTGTTTGTTTTCGGTACTATCTGTTTCCATATTCATTTTCGGGGTTTCTATATTCATTTATGCTTCTGCAAAAAAATATGAAAACAAATATGGTAGCACCCAGTTCCGTCGGTTTCTGCGCCGTTTTCATCCCTAACTAAGGACAACAAGAAACAAAAACAAAGGAAATTATGGGCCATTGTTCTAACAGGAATGTTGGTACCTGTATAATATGTATTAGAACTGGGATGCATTTTAAAAAGTATGTAGGATGATGGCATTGCTAGTAGCCCTCACTCTGATAGGAACCTAGGACCATTATAAATGTTGGTGCTATGTTTTTTTTAATACAGTTGAAGCCTTCCTACAATTTAATTCAAATATCTCATTCTTCTTGTACACAAGACCATCTCTTCTCCAACCGACAGCTGCTTAAACCCTGTTGAGTTTGCCGATTCTGATGTACCATCACAAGTAAGTTTTCACAACAGAAAATTCCAATCGCCAAATAAAGCCAAACATCGATACCATTATTAGATGACATGATCATTTACACCTCTCTGATTGGGATGACACATTAACTTACAATTTGAAAGAGCAAAAATAGGTAACTACAGAAACTCATCTGGCCTGTTAAGTAACTAATACATTCTGTTGCTTTGAACAGACTTGTGTTCTTCTACGCTCACTCATATATCCTCAGTTTTTATGACCAAAGTTTCTCAAAGTCGTGCAAGTGTTCTACTATCTGTGCGAACTATTTTCTTTCTGTATGACAGCCAGCTGGCCCTCAAAGGATTCGGTCGCTCTGCATATGGGCCTAGTTAATTTTATTTTTCTAGAAAAAATTGCCAACAACAAAAAAAGACCCTAATTGCCATGATCTGAATTATGAAAACCTGACATCCTCTAGATATTTTTATAAGCTGGATAAGCCCCAATAAAGATTCTTTCTTTCAAAATCATAAAAAATCACACACCGGAATTCCCATTGTCGAAAAAAGAAAAAAAGTACGATGCCATTTCAAATTGAAAATGCCATCCTCTAAATAATAAAGAAAATGCCATCCTCTTAATAATACTCCCTCCGTTCCTTGATATAAGGTGTATAGATTTTTGAGAAAAAGTTCGAAATATATGGTGTATTGCATTGCACCACTCGTTTGGATAAATATTTTAGGGATTTGATTACATTTCCTTATTTGTGGCAAGCTCCTCTATTTTCTCGTGTCAATTAGTCAGGTGTAATCTTGCCCAAAACTTGTGATATTTTTCCTCCATGTGTGTTCTTTAATTTTTGTGCAAAAACTATACACCATATATCTAGGAACGGAGGGAGTAATAAAAATACCATGTTCTTAACTATTAAAATGGCATGCCGATAATAGTAAAACTGCCATGTTAATGATAAATAAAATGCCATACTCTAAACAGAACTACCACCCTTTTAATAATAAAAATGTCAAGTTGTGATTACTCTGCCATCTTTTTAAAAATAAAAATGTAATGTTATTGACTATTAAAATAAGAAAACTATCGTGTTATTGACTATTAAAAATGCCATGATTTTAGTAATAAAACTGCAATCCTATGAATAATACAAATTCCATGTTATTGATTATTAAACTGACATCCTCTAGAAAAATGCTATATTCTTTCCCTATTAAAATGCCATGCTCTAATAAATAAAAAATGCCATGTTATTGATAACAAAATGCATGCTCTTAAAACAAACAAAACTATAATAAACAAAAGTCCTATGAATTCCCATGCTACCTATAATAAGAATGCATATGGTAAGTTTAGAAAGAATGCCCTCTAAAATAGGGATTTTTGTTCTTTCGAAAATGGGAAACAAATTGGATTTTTTGGAGAAAAAAATCAAATGAGAAAGCAAATTTATTTATTTTTGCTAAAATAAATAAAGTCATTTGAGCACATCTATTCACAAAACACTGCTTCAGCCTCAGTGGTGGGCCTTCTACTAATGCATTAGCCATTAGGTCTCGAGTTCGAAACATAGTTTAGAAAACAGGACCAGTAATCAAATCGGTGAGGCTGACGGTTCAGATTTTTATCGGTCAAACAGTTGGTTCACTGGTTCGATAGCCAAGTTTTTAAGCAATAAAATAATATATATTTTAGCAATAAATACACAACAATAGATAAGAAAATATGTAATCAAATGGCAGAGTAACCAACAACTACATGATAATATCAAATCATATACATGACAATCTCTAACTCAAACATAGTACTATAACATCAATCAGCAAGGGCTCGGTAGGCACATGATGCCTAATTCGTATACACGATGCATAGTGTTCGGCCGAAACCGTACAAAGGTTTTTTTTCCTCTTTTCCCTTTCTACCCCTGGCTTGTTCACAGAAAAAGTAGTTGATTGAGGGGGTTTTCTGCAAACGACATTGAACCATCCGGTTTGCAAAAATTGTCCGATTCATTGGTTTTTCCAAAAACCGGCTGGTTTGACTTGTTTTTTTCGATTCGATTGCTCAAACGGTCCGCAACGCTTAAAGAACTGCCGTGGTCGCCGGTTCCGGGTTTTTTCAGTCCGACCGCTGGTCCGATCCGGTCTTAATTTAAACTATTTCGAATCCCACAACTACACATCCTTTGTGTTTTTTGAAAAAATAAACAAATAAAGGGAACATTCGCCAGAGATATGTCCACAGCGAACGACTCCAGAGAGCTGACGTGGCGTTGGCCGTGCCTCAAGATCCGTGTGACAACAGGGAATGCGTTCGCCAAGGTGGGCTCCTAGCGAACGTTCGCCAAATAGCATTCCGCAAAAAAAAAAGGTCGCAAGTCCGAAGAGTTGTTGAAACTTGAAACTGACATTGTCCTGTTCTAGTCGGACTTGGACTTGATTCCGACTCTGAACAGTGACCACGCTCTTATATACTGCGATTGGTTCGAGAGAAGGGAGTTGCACCATCGATAGCCGAGCTGATGGCGGCGGCGGCGGTAGAAGACCGGAGCTGCGTGATCCTGGCGACGAACGACTACAGTAGCCACACGTACACGCTGCACCACATCGACGTGGCGCCGTTCTTCTCCCACCCCGATCCGGACGATGAGGCCATGGACGACATCCCCCTGCCTCCCGCGTCCGCGCGCTTCGACAAGCCGCCATTCCCGCGGAACTGCTTCGTCAACTTCCACCTCCTCCGCGGAGGCGGCATCTACGGCGGCGGCGACGTCAAGGTCGTGTCCACCGACGGCGAGCGCCGTACCGTCATCTACGACGTCGCCCGCCGCGCCGTCCGTGGCGGGCCGGTGATGCGCGCTCGCAAGGGCAGCCCGATCTCCGCCTCCGTCGGGGACGGCCTCTTCGTCCTCGAACTCGTACCCGACAAGGGCAAGGGCTGCTTCGAGGCCCTCCGCTACGACCGGCTCCGGGAGGACTGGTTCTGGCACAGCCTCCCGCGGCCACCCTACGTGCGCGAACCCGGCTCCACCTGCTCCGCCGTCACGGCACACACGCCGGCCGCCGGTGGCATGATCTGGACGTACACGAAGAACGCGGGGACCTACTCATTCGACACCAGGCGCTGCTCCTGGAGAAAGGAAGGCGAATGGGCGCTGCCGTTCGTCGGAAAAGCCGAGCACGTCCCGGTGTGCGGCAGCGAAGGACTGTCTTTCGGCTTTGCGTCCATCAGCGGCCCTCTCTGCGCCGTCGACCTCGCCACCGCCACCGCGGAGAGACCGCCAGAGGTGCGCGGGGTCTGGGAGGAATTTAGGCTGCCCGGGGATTGGCTGGGAGGCACCTCCTCCCTGGTGCACCTCGGGTCCGGCAAGATGTGCATCTTCAGGTTCTTCGGCACTGTCCCTAGCCCCCCTATCGACAGATCTGGGAAGAAACCGGACCGTTTCGTCGTCATCACCCCCGTCGAGGTAGGTCCCAGCGACGACGGCGGCAGAGAGATCAAGATGGTGAAGCACAGGTCCAAGCGTATCAAATTAGACAGACTTAATGGACACATAACATGGGTACTCTGATGTGTGTATCTGTTCGTTCACATTTAGTAACATGGACAGTTATGTTTGTTCCTAGAAAAATCAAAGTTTTAAATAGCCGGCTATATCTCTGCTATAGCCTTTCAGAGCTCTTCCGCTAAAGCTATGCACTTTATCGTCAAACTGAAAATGACGCTAATAGCCCCCTATTTCCCGCTAAAGCGCTAAATTCGGAGTCATTTAGCCCGCTAAGCCACTGCACAAAACCAACTTTCTGCATTATTTTTTGTTCTTCTTTCTATATATGTGATGCATTGATACGCAAGTTTGGTTATTTAATTAGGACACCAGATTGGTGCTTGGTTTTGATGTACGAACATTTGTATATGTTGAGTATATGGGATATATTCACCCAAAAAAAAGAGAGTATATGGGATATATTATATATGATGCCTTTTTGTATGCTTATTTTTTCAATTCTTTGTGATTTATGAAAAACACTAAATGGGCTTAGCTCCCCTATAGTTTTTCATAGCTTCTCGCCGAGGCGCCGCTAAATGGCATAGCCCGCTATTTAAAACATTGAGGAAAATACACAGTTGATATAAGAAGTTGTCACGAAAGTTCAATTTCATACATCAATTTAGAAACTCACCCTCGGGTATATGATGTTGCCACGCGATGCTGACGTGGCATGCCACGTATGTGAGTGCCATGATGTAAATTTTGTTCATATAAATCATCCTTCTCACCATGATACACATTTTGTTCATACAAATCATCATCTCCACTGTCTATGGTATAGTCACTATCACTGAATTTCTCATCCAGATCATCGATGTCACTGTGGCTGTCTTGTGAATGTTCATTTCGCCATGTGTGCGCTTCTAAATGTTCCGCTCTCTAGCTGTCTCCTGTCCCTTTGCTCTCAAGCTTTCTTGGTGACACCATAACTCTTGGTACCAGCACATCATTGCTGCTCTGCTTCACAATCATGTTATCATGATCAAACTGTCAGGTGCTTTGTGCTTTGTGCTATGTGCTACATAGACCATCTTCAAAGCATCATCATCACCCTTGAGAGAGATCAGACTTTCAGAAACTATTTTTGTTTGCAAACACCAGTACAGTTTCCTTTCTGGTGATAACGACTAGCCAAGTTCCTCAAGAAAAGCATTTATCTATACTAATGACAATGCGTCGCACTCACAACAGCAAACCAATCAATCTTAGCATCCATGTAAGTTCTGTTTTCTCCAATACCACAAAAAAAACCATGGTGATGAACCCCCACAGTGAATTGGTCATCATTGTTACTTATGATGCAATTTAAAAACAATACTACCTCTGTTCACTTATGTAAGATTTGGCAGTTCAAGTGAACAGAGGTAGTGCTACAAAAGATGTAACCATTGTAAACAGATTCATTGAGAAAAGGGGCATTGTGAACCATGACACAGAACCACCCAACTACACAGTACACTGATCTTAGGGCCATTACAAGGACATTGAATAAAACCCTAAATCAAAAAACCTTGAACTGGATCGACTAAACTAACTGAACAGAGCACATCTTCCAGACACATCAGACGCAAATGCCCAGCGACAACAATTACAACAACAGAGAGATCAAGATGGTGAAGCACAGGTCCAAGTGTATGAAGTTTGCCAAACACAAGGGACACATAGTATGGGTACTCTGATGTTCGTCCACGATGTAGAAAAATATATCATCCTGGAAGAATACCCTTTTGTGTGACGATGTAACAGTTATGTTTGTTTCTAATAGCACAATCAGTAATGCCAGCAAAAAAGCATACAACAGAACCTTTCTCATTTACAACTGCTACTCGTAGAGTAACTTATTTCTCAGCAGGACACACACATGACGCATCTAAACTACAGTTTTGAACACAAAAAACAGTGCTGGTACAGGACTGTGCGAAACGCAAATTCGATCACTAAAACAGGAACTCCCTGGGGTCCTTAGCATATCGTGTCAACACTAAGGCCATTACAGTGTAGGGAGAAGCCAGGTAGATCTACCGTTCCTTGTGGCCCATCCTGCCAGGGAAGTTCCTCTCAACACACCAACAAGGGCTTCTAGCTGAATCCAAGAAAAAGGTATTCTACAGTATTTGCAGTTGTGGCTTTCATGAACATCTAACAACTGATTAACTCATGCAAATAAGTGTGTCCCCAGTAAGAATGATGTGTTAATAAGGCATGCTAAATAGGTATCAAAACTAACAGAGAGCATTTTGTACTACTATTTTTTGTTCATTATGGCTAAGAACAGCAACCTAGAACAAACTGGTGGCTTTGACTAGCAATTCCATACGGTAACTGAAACCCTACGTGAGATGGCAGCCAAAATTAGCCAACAATGTGAAGACATGGCAGTTAAAAAACTGTTTGTTACAGCAGCTATTTATATGTATTCAAGGTCAAATGTCTTATCTATAGAGAATCGACCGATCTTAACACTTCAGAAAACACAGAAGGCCCCTTCTACATTTATATCAGACGGCATGTCTATTGTGCAAAAATATACTTCATTTGGAAATATTAGAAGATACTTGTTGGTTATATGTAATGTATCCCGAGGACCACCCAAACAGCGCCGCAATTAGGACTAGATGGTGTATAACAACCAACCTCTTCAAAAATCTGGGACCATGTTTTGCCACCAGATCCTGGTACAGGGAGGCTATACATATGTCCCCACACCTAATAGAAATGTCAGCTAAGTATGCGGGACTAATTAGGTGAACCCAAACCTGGCATACATTAGGCTCTTGCAGTAAGAACAAAAACAATATGCGTGTCCCTTAACCCAAATAACTTCCAGTTAGTCCTGAAAGTAGATCCAATTTGCATACTGAACCTGTCATGATAATAATGCTAGCCCATTCATTAGTGCTGCAGGAGAAGCTTATGTAGCCCACTAACATGCCTAATTACAAAAAACCTACAACACTTCCTATTTTAACAACTGCTCTGTTAACTTCATAGTATGCAGAGGGAAGACAACATAAGAAACTTACAATATATATAAGTACAAACACTGGAATAATCATACTCTGTAAGTTACAAAATGCATAGCCAATACCTCAGTGTATGCCAAAATGCAGAAAATAAAACATAATCCTGACTATATATCACTATGCTACATGATGATAGGCTTGAAGCCTCTCTTACCCAAGCTAAGAACACCTTTGCAGCAGCAATGAAGTCCTCAGTCTTACAACCAGTGCAAGAACCAATATAGACTCGGTTAGCCTTGACATCTTTGCAATCTCTTGCTTGAGCACGGTTGTCAGGGGAATGTGCCTGCACATTCATGGAGATTACCTCATTATATAAGAGAACTAACAAAAATATAGAGATTGCAGAAGAGTGGAATATGTTAACAAACCTTGCAACTACTGGCTCCAATTTAGATACATCAAATTGGTAGTCACGGTAAAATCTGAAAACAGAAAGTCAATCGAATAGAAGAACAACATATATCAAAAGCACCATTTACAACATGTCACAAAGAAAATATGATGAAAAATCTAGGAGAAAAACGCTGCTGGACAGCAGCAATCAAATTTTTGTACTGAAGACATGAGAAAGATATGGGCAATATTTTCTGAATGTCAGTTAGAGAAGGGGAGAAGCAGATCTCAAGTCCAAATATAATTCCTCAAAATATGTCACTGCAGAGCTCTAGGTTCCAATTCAGAATGACAAAAGTTTAATCGATAAGAATCCAAGTTGACATATTTTTCTACTGTATTTCTTTTCTTTCAGCAGTTCATTTCCTATAATCAATCTGTCGGTGTACTAGAATAGGGGTACTCTAGTACCCCGAACTTGTGCACGGGCAGTTGCAGCACCCCGCGGCAAGGCTTGACGGGCGAACGCCAAGATCCTCCGTGGTTCCCTTGGAGCCATTCAAGAACAAAGTATTTAAGCTCAGAGACTAGGCCCCGGCGAGAGGAGCTTGCCGGGAAGGCCAACCAAGGCACGCCAAGGAACTAGCCGCGACGCACCACGCGCTCCGGCAAGGCGACAAGGCCCCGGCAAGAGGAGCTTGCCGGGAAGACCAACCAAGGTACCTCGAAGCCCGGTGAGCGACAAGCTTCCGGACCCGACAAGATAACAACAGCGGCAAGGCGCTTGCCGCGGCAGGCGGCCACTCTGTGCCCACGCTCCAGCGCATCCACCAACGTGTCGCTCTGGGGGCCTCTCCAGGCGCGCGTGGCGGGAGGCTGTGCAGCCAGCGGTGTGCAGTGGCATGCGGAGCTGACAAGATCGCCATCGTGGCGAATGGTGGCGCCCCTAACGGTCCTTTTCTGCACTGTTTGGGCGACTCAGACGGGCATTTAATGCCCTTGTCCCCTGCCGTCAGGGTTAGGTAGGGTACACTGTACAAGCAACTGTACCAACCACCTCACTTTTTACATTTGTACCCTCCTCTGCGTTGTCACCTGTCGGTGACCCCTTTAGCGTATAAAAGGAGGCCCATGCGCAACGTAGAGGGGGTTCGGACAGTTCGATTCGATTCATTCGTAGCCCAGAAAACACTACGCTCTCTCTCTAGAGCAAGAACGCAAGATAATACAACCAGACAAGCAGCAGTAGGAGTGTTATCTCTCCGGAGAGCTCCGAAGCTGGGTAAACTGCTCGTGTGCTCCACCTCGATCCGCTCTTCGTGCGATCTCCGCCCCCCACCGAACCGAAAGGGGCCCGGTCCACCGGCCCCATAGGTGTTCGTGGATCAGTTTCCCCCGACATCTTTGGCGCGCCAGGTAGGGGGCGTCGAGATTGCGTGAACCTGATCCGGCATTCACACGAGCTAGATCTTCATTCCCTTCATCAACATGCCACCGAAGAAGAAGACTTCGGCGGCAGCCGCTCCGTCCACGTCACTTCCGCCACCGTTGGAGCAAACGGGTGGTGGAATGGACGCCGGCGGGAGAATGGACGTCAACGAGGAAGCTTATGATGCTGCCAAGTCCAAGGACAAGGCTGCACAAACCTCAGCGACTGTACATGTTCCGCGCCACTCTCAGGAGGCGCAAGACCAACAGCGTCATGACGCTCGCAGTGCCATACGCATGATAGGCCAAGACCAAGTTGGTGGATCTCGGGGCGCTCAAGACCAGCATGCACGCCAGCATGCTGGCACAAGCGGGACATGGTCGCCTGGACGGGATACTGCTCCTTCTAACATAGTTAGAAGTCCGAGCACGTCCCGCTCCTCGCGCCGTCCGCCACTGCCACCCACCACTCCAGCAGAAGCTTTGGTGCGAGCTCAACTTCTCCTAGATTACCCTCCGACGTCGGACAAGATCGACGAATGGAGGGCCACCATTCAGAGTCTCATCGGCTACGCCAAGGCGACACTCCATGGCGGCCGAGCGCGTCGCCGCCGCGGCAGGGTTGCCGGGCGCGAGCCGATGGCGACGAAACGGGTGGAGGTGCAACTACCATGCAATCACCACCCCGAAGGCCAAGATCGCCGACTCGCCGGATCCACCTCGACAGTGACTCCACCGCATCTTCGGATCCACGAGCTCATCGCGATCAGCGTCAAGTTCTTCATGATCGACAACAAGAAGACGCTCGAACCTGCATCGAGCGCCGAAGAGAAGCGCGACGTCAATCCGACAAGCGCGCTGGGCCCTCTGTTGACATGCATGCGCCAGGGGAACCAGGCGATTTGCCGTACGCGGTAGGTTGCCCTGCGTTCACTCGTGAGCTGCGACAAGTCCAGTGGCCCAGCACGAAGAACTTCAAGCCAGACGTACCGGAGAAGTACGATGGCAAGACGCATCCGTCGGAGTTCCTCAGCATCTACACCATTGCGGTGCAGTCTGCCGGGGGACGAGATGACAAGATCCTTGCCAACTACTTCCCGCTGGTGCTCAAGCCCAACGTCAGATCCTGGCTCATGCACTTGCCGGACAACTCCATATCCTCTTGGGCTGACCTGTGCCATCAATTTGTCGGCGCCTTCACAGGCGGACACAAGCCTCATGGCCAGGAGAGTGATCTTCATCTGCTCTCCCAGAAGGAAGGAGAGCCCCTGTGCAAGTACATTCAGAGATTCGGCAGTGTGCAGCACAACATCCCAGACGTCCACCCCGCCACGGTGATCAGCGCGTTCCATCAGAACATGCGAAACCGCAGGATGCGGGAGGAAATGGCGATGTGCAAGATCAGAGACGTCAGTGAGTTATATGCACTGGCCGACAAGTGTGCACGTGCTGAGGAAGGGAGGAGACTCCCCGGAGAAAATATAGGAGCAGGAGGATCTGACAGTGAAGATGCTGCCCCGGCAAGGAAAAACCGGCGGCGGAACAACAGGAAGAGGAAAGGCAAAGAGGTGCTAGTTGTTGAGCAGTCCGGCAATGGTGGTGGCGCCAACAAAGCCAAAGCTGGTTACTCCGGCAAGGAGGTTGCCGCAGAGGTGGCGGTCGCCGACAAGCAGGACGGCACCAACAAGCAGTATTGCAAGATCCACCGCACCAAGGGCCATGATCTCCAGAGCTGCAGGAAAGTCGAGCAGCTTGTTGAGCAACAGAAAGCTGAATACGAGCGGTGAGACAAGGAGAAGGCCCAGGAAGGTGCTGGGGGATCCGGCAAGAAACGTCCCGGCCGAGGAGGACGCCGCGGCAAGGCCAAGCAGCGGCAGGGAGACAGACCTCCTCGCGGCCGCGACAAGGATGAAGATGACAACGACGATGAAGACATGGATGATGAGGAGACTGATGAGCAGGAGTTCCAGAAAGCCACAGAGGTCCTATGCGTTGACGGTGGTGCTTCTCTGCACACCTCGCACCGCCAGCTCAAGCAGTGGGTGCGGGAAGTTAATGCAGCAGAACCACCCGCCGAGTCAAGCAAGCCTCTGAAATGGTCCAGCACGCCTATCATCTTTGATATTGAGGACCACCCTGATCGCATAACTGCGGTTGGCTGCTTGCCGATGTTGGTTTCACCAACAATCCGCAACCTTAAGGTCACTAAGATGCTAGTTGACGGCGGGGCCGGCTTGAACCTGATCTCCTCCGCGGTGCTCCAGAAACTCCAGATCCCTGGCAGCGAGCTCGAAGAGACCGGTACATTTCAAGGAATCAACCCGGGAAGAAGCAAGCCGAAGGGAAAGATCACGTTGTCGGTAACATTTGGCAGCGAGCTAAACTTCAGGACTGAGAGGATCACATTTGATGTTGCTGACATTCCATTACCTTACAATGGAATCCTTGGTCGTCCGGCACTCGCCAAGTTCATGGCAGCCTCTCACTATGCGTACAACGTACTAAAAATGCCAGGCCCGATAAGTGTCATCTCTGTCCCTGGCGACAAGAAGGATGCTCTTATCTGTGTCGACAAGATCTACCGGGAAGCAGCAGCCGCAGCAGAACGCAAGACACTTGCCGCTGAAGCTCCCGGGGGGAAGAAGAAGACCAAGTCCGGCAAGAGCTCTGATGCCCACTCCGGCAAGCGCACCTCTTCGGAGTGCTGCGCTACCGTCGAGGACGCACCATCGAGCTCCACCGGCAAGTGTAAGAAGGCAATGGCAGCTCCACCTGAGACCAAGAAGGTGTCCGCCAAGGAGGACGGCACTGGTGGTACCTTCACCATCAGCGCCACTCTTGACCCCAAATAGGAAAGCGCGCTCGTTACTTTCCTGCGGGCGAATGTCGACATGTTTGCGTGGCAACCGTCTGATATCCCCGGTGTTCCCAGGGAAGTAATTGAGCACCACCTTGCCGTCTGTCCTCATGCGCGGCCCGTCAAGCAGAAAGTCAGGAAGCAGGCAGTGGAGCGCCAAGAATTCATCGCAGAAGAAATCAAGAAGTTGGAAGCAGCAGGCCTTGTCAGAGGAGTGCTCCATCCCACGTGGTTGGCCAATCCTGTTGTCGTGCGCAAGGCTAACGGGAAATGGAGGCTTTGTATTGATTTCACTGATGTTAATAAAGCTTGTCCCAAAGACCCATTTCCTTTGTCGCGCATTGACCAAATTGTTGACTCCCCAGCCGGATGTGATTTGCTTTCATTTCTTGATGCATACTCAGGATATCATCAGATCTTCATGGCAGAAGAGGATGAAGAGAAAACCGCATTTATCACCCCATGTGGCACGTACTGCTTCATGGTCGTCATTCGCAAGGGTAGTCCACCACGCTTTTGAGCCGCAGATGCACAGAAATGTGGAAGCCTACATGGATAACATAGTGGTCAAGAGCAAGAACAGGGCGACCCTGATTCAAGATTTAGACGAGACATTTGCAAATCTGCGCAGGATTAACCTCAAGCTTAACCCCGAGAAGTGCGTATTTGGAGTCCCATCCGGCAAGCTTCTCGGGGTTTTTGTGTCTCAGCGGGGAATTGAAGCCAATCCCGACAAGATCAAGGCCATTGAGCAGATCGAAGCACCAAAGCGCGTCAAGGATGTACAAAGGTTTGCCGGTTGCGTAGCTGCTCTCAGCTGGTTTATCTCTAGATCTGCTGAGCGCGCCCTGCCATTTTTCAAAATTTTGAAAAAGGCAGGTCCAGTAAAATGGACTCCGGAGGCGGAGGCTGCGCTGCAGGACTTGAAGAGATACCTGTCCTCCACTCCAACGCTTGTCGCACCTAAGCCGCAAGAGAAGTTGCTGCTGTATATAGCAGCAACCAATCAAGTGGTTAGTGCTGCGTTAGTGGCCGAGAGGGAGGCAGATGATGAACCAGTAACCACGGCAGATGCATCCAGCGACAAGCAGGGGGCTTCACCGACAAGCTCTGGTCCCGACAAACATGGATTTGCGCAGGAGCATGATAAGATGCCGAAGAGAATGGTGCAGCGCCCAGTTTACTTTGTCAGTTCTCTTCTGCAGGGGGCTAGATCAAGGTACTCTGGTGTGCAGAAGTTGCTTTTCGGCCTCCTCATGGCCTCGAGAAAGCTGCGCCATTACTTCCAAGCACATGAGATCATAGTCGTCACTCGCTTTCCGCTGAAGAGGATACTGCAAAATCCAGAAGCAATAGGCAGGATTGTCAAGTGGGCGCTGGAACTGTCAAGCTTTGGCCTCAAGTTTGAGAGCACTTCAACTATCCAAAGCAGGGCATTGGAAGAGTTCATAGCAGAGTGGACGCCAACACCAGATGAAGAAATTCCAGAGACGAGCATCCCCGTCAAAGAGGCAAGCAAAGAGTGCCTGATGCACTTTGATGGTGCCTTCTCGCTGCAAGGCGCCGGTGCGGGCGTGCTGCTTGTCGCACCCACCGGAGAGCACCTCAAGTACGTAGTCCAGATGCACTTTCCCAAGGAGCAAGCAACCAACAATACTGCAGAGTATGAAGGATTGCTTGCCGGTCTCAGAATCGTAGCAGACCTTGGGATCAAGAAGCTCATTGTCAGGGGTGACTCACAGCTTGTCGTCCGACAAGTGAACAAGAACTACCAGAGTCCATTGATGGAAGCATATGTTGATGAAGTGAGGAAGCTAGAAGAGCACTTTGACGGCCTACAAATGGAGCATATCCCAAGAGCTCAGAATGACATTGCTGATGACCTGTCAAAGTGCGCCGCACTAAAGTTACCTGTGGAACCAGGGATCTTTGTGCTCAAGTTGACTCAACCATCCGTAACACCATCAACTGGACAAAGCAAGAAGAGGAAGTTGGTTTCTGGTGACTACTTTCCAGCAGAGCTCCCCGAAGCCGCCGCCAAGAAAGTCCCCAAGATCAACACCAAGGATGCTGAGGGGCATTCTGCTCCGGCAAGCCTTATGGTTTGTTCCGTTGAAGTAGATGCTCCCGACAAGTTTTGCTCCGGCAAGCTTGCCGGGGAACATCAAGCTCCGGCAGGACCGCAAGTCCTTGCCGTGGAAGCGGATGTTCCCGCAGCAGCAGATGTGCCTTTAGTCCTTGTTGTCGAGCCACAAGCTCCAGCATGGGCACAGCAGATTGTCCACTTCCTTCAGACAGGAGAACTTCCCGAAGAGCAAGAAGAAGCGGAAAGAGTAGCCCGGCAGTCAAGTATGTACCAGTTTGTCGATAGCATACTGTAGAGAAGAAGACTCAACGGTGTGAAATTGAAGTGTATTCGCCGGGAAGATGGACAAAAGCTGTTGGCAGAGATACATGGAGGCATATGTGGCCACCACATTGGCGCAAGAGCACTTGCCGGCAAAGCTTTCCGGCAAGGTTTCTTTTGGACGACAGCCCTCCAGGATGCAACTGCACAAGTAACCAAGTGTGAAGCGTGCCAGTTCCACTCCAAACAGATACACCAGCCAGCTCAAGCTCTCCAGACGATCCCTTTATCCTGGCCATTTTCGGTCTGGGGGCTCGATATCCTCGGCCCCTTCCCCCGAGCTGTTGGGGGCTTTGAGTACTTGTACGTCGCAATCGACAAGTTCACAAAGTGGTCGGAAGTGCAGCCAGTGAGGAAGGTGACAGCACAGTCAGCAGTCAAGTTCTTCAGGTCAATTGTTTGCCGTTTCGGAATCCCTAATAGGATCATCACCGACAACGGCACGCAATTCATGAGCCGCACCTTCATGCAGTACGTCCAAGACCTTGGCGCCAAGGTCTGCTTCGCTTCTGTTGCTCATCCGAGAAGCAACGGTCAAGCAGAGAGGGCAAATGCTGAAGTGCTGCGCGGGCTCAAGACCAGAACTTTCGACAGGCTGCACAAGTGCGGAAGGAACTGGATCGAGGAGCTGCCGGTGGTTCTTTGGTCGATCAGAACGACGCCAAATCGAGCCACTAGCCAGACGCCTTTCGCTCTAGTCTATGGAGCAGAGGCAGTTCTCCCCACGGAACTCGTATACGGATCGCCTCGAGTGCTCGCTTATGATGAGCTTGAGCAAGATCAGCTGCAACAAGACGACACGCTGCTCCTTGAGGAAGATCGTCTTCAGGCTGCTGTGCGAGCTGCTCGATACCAGCAAGCTTTGCGCCGCTACCATAGCCGCAAAGTTAAAGCCAGCAGCTTCGAGGAAGGCGACCTTGTTCTTCGGCACGTTCAATCCGCCAAGAATTCCAACAAGTTAACACCGAAGTGGGAAGGCCCTTATCGGGTGAAACGAGTCACAAGGCCCGGCGTTGTCCGCCTTGAGACCGAAGATGGCATTCCGGTGAGCAACTCCTGGAACATAGAACATCTTCGTAAGTTTTTCCCGTAGGGCGCGGTTGCCGGAACCCGTTCCGGCAACCACCTTTTGTACAAGTCTTGCCGCTGTTGCATGTAATCCTTTGTACAAAGCCGGGCGCAGATCCCGTGCATAAGTAAAACCCCATGTGCTCCGCACAACTTGTCCATTTCATGCATTAGTTTATTTCTAGCATGTGTTATCTGACACTTTGTGCAGCACCTACATCCGGTAAGCAATAACGAGCCAAGGGCTCCATATCATTATTTTCTCTTCTTTCTTCTTTTTTCAACAAAGGAAAAGAAGGTTCCCTCGCACACATGTTTACCGGGGGGAAGGAGAAGATTGTGGTATGGACCAGGCGTCGTTCAAGAAAAATTTTGCCTTGCCGGGAAGCAAACGACAGAAAAGCTAAGTTGCCAAAGTTTGAGCAATCAGTTTTTAAATTTTTGAGTTATCTTCCTCGAATGACCCTACTTTGTATGGAAAACCTGTGCGCGGAGGAACCAACTCGTGGCTAGTTGTGCCCTTACTTTGTTTCGAGTCCGCTCAACAACTTAAGTGTGCTGCATCTAGTCGCGACAAGGTTTCTTGTCGGAAGCAGCGCCGCCAGCAGGCTGCTGACGTTCCGCACCCAGCGCTCGCGGCTCGGGCGCCTGCGCCGACAAGTTCCCTAAAAGCGTAGGGTAAAAACATACAAAGGAAGGAATCTGGTAGAGGAAATAACATAACAATTGATAACAGAAATAAAGTTATATTACAAGATAACTTGTCGCAGCTCTAACAGACTGTTTTCATAACATGATTAGCAGCGACAAGGGAAAAGAAGAAATGGGCGGCCTAGTCTACGCATCCGCCCTCGACTCTCTTGATCTCGCTCACCTTGTCCACAATGGGTGCGACAAGGGCCTTGAGTGCGTCCCGATCGGCGTCTGGTGGCAAGGACTTGAGGACGTTGGTGAAGCTGAGGCCTGGATTGCGGAAGGCCACCTTCATCAGCACCTTCTGGAGAACCCCGACGCAGATTTTGCGCGACTCGTCGGCCAGCTGCTTTGGGATCTTTTCCCGGAGCCGCTGGAGTGCCGTCGCTGTCGTGGTTCTAAGCCTGACAGTAGAGTGGGGGGTAGGTATGGAGAGGCAAGGTCCTAGCTATGGAGAGGTTGTAAACACAAGGGATGTACGAGTTCAGGCCCTTCTTGGAAGAAGTAATAGCCCTACGTCTCGGAGCCCGGAGGCGGTCGAGTGGATTATGAGTATATGAATTACAAGGTGCCGAACCCTTCTGCCTGTGGAGGGGGTGGCTTATATAGAGCGCGCCAGGACCCCAGCCAGCCCACGTAGGAGAGGGTTTAAGGTGAGTTAAGTCTGGGGCGTTACTGGTAACGCCCCACATAAAGTGTCTTTACTATCATAAAGCCTACTTAATTACAGGCCGTTGCAGTGCAGAGTGCCTCTTGACCTCCTGGTGGTCGAGTGAGTCTTCGTGGTCGAGTCCTTCAGTCAGTCGAGTGAGTCCTTCGTTGGTCAACTGGAAGGCGACCTCTTCTAAGGGTGTCCTTGGGTAAGGTACTTAGATCAGGTCCATGACCCTACCCTAGGTACATGACCCCATCATTAGCCCCCGAATGGATTGAGGCTTCGAGTGAGGAAGGAGTTGATGTCGTTTCCGATTAACCTTTGCGCTCTGGTCATGCCTTGTTCTGGACCAAAGAATCTCCTCGTCGACAGTGAGCAACTTGTCTTCAGTCGACTCGATCCATTCTCTTTTTTCGTCGAGTGATCTTTCGGGCTTCGATGATCTCCGAGCGACGGATCGCGGGAAACCCCACGTCTGACAGACCGATCTGCCGTTCGCGGATTCCGCGGGATGCGAAATTTGGGGACGCGCGCGAAGCGAAGCGGACCGCGGCGTTCGGATGGGACGGGGCATAGATGCCTCGATCTCCGCGCCACTTTCTTCGCCACGTATCCCGTCTGCATAACTGTTCCTGATATGATTAGATCGACCGGGCCCACCTGTCATCCACTCGGAAGGGACCTTATAAATGCGCCCGGCGAGGATTTCTGTACTGTTCCTCAGTCATTCTCTCTCTCTCTCTCTCTCTCTGCTTCCTTCTTCCCCGCCCAGCGTGCTCGCTCTCGCCCCCGCACCACTTCCCTTCACGCATCTCGCCGGCAACCATGGCCAAGGAGAAGACGGCGGCGCTGGAACGTGCGAAGAAGGCGTCAGCGTCGGAGAAGGCAAAGGGGAGATCCACCAGCCGCGGCGGGTCCTCGTCCAGATCCCGCCTGCCGAAGGGCTGGGTCGAAGGAGACTGGATCCAGTCGACCATCACAGAGAATGACCTCCTCGACATGGCCAAGGAGGGCTTGATCCCTCATGGAGCTGCGAGGCTTCCGGGGAAGGAGTGGCAGCCCCAGCCAGAAGAGGGTGAGTGTGTGCTCTTGGCCACCCATGTTGATCGTGGATTTTCCTTGCTGCCGAGTGTTTTCTTCTGTGGCTTCTTGAATTTCTTTGGAGCGCAGCTCCACCACTTTACCCCAAACTCTATTGCCTATCTTGCCGCGTTCGTGTCCATGTGTGAGGGTTTCCTGGGCTGTCGACCGCACTGGGGTTTGTTCAAGCATATATTCATGTGTCGCTCTCAGACCGTGAAGAAGGCGAGCCCAGGTGATGAGAAAACCCGAGTTGTCCAAATGTGTGGGGGTCTGGGGATTCAGGTGAGGAATAAGAGCAACTTCCCGCCCATGACCTTTCCCGAGTCCGTCAGAGGCTGGCAGTCGACTTGGTTCTACTGCCAGGTCCAGTCGACGCCAAGGCAGTCGAGTGGACTCCCTCCGTTTACCATGGACCGAGTGAACAAGCCATCCCCTCTGAAGTTGATTCCGGAGGAGAAAGCTGATGTGAAGATGTTGATGGAGCGCGTGGTGCAGTTGGTTCGGGAGGGAGTGACGGGCATGGATCTCCTGGAGGTCTTCCTTAGGCGTCGCATCCAGCCCCTTCAGTTCTGGAGCCACTGCATGTGGTTGTACTGTGGGACTGAAGACGAGACTAGAGTCCATCCAGAAGCAGTCGACGACGTCACTCTGGAAAGATGGATGGTAGCCGTTACCGGAAATAAGGATAACCCACGCGGAGCCAGAAGGATTCCTCCACTCGACCACAACAGCGATTCAAACAAGGTACACTTGCTCTGCTCTCCACTGTGTTCTTGTCGCATTCATCTCCGTTTATCCTGCCGACTGGTCGACTGATCCTTGTCTTGATATCTGCTAGGCTCTCACCGAGCTATACTCGATGCCCAATGGGGCACAAGCTCCGACTGAGGAGGGTGAGGCGAGCGGGGGCGAGAGCCAGGAAGAGGAGGAATGGGACTCGGACGTTGCAGAGGATGACAACGACGATGATGATGACGACGGCGATGACGATGACGTTGAGGATGAGGAAGAAGAGGAGGAGGAGGTCGTACCACCGCGCTCAGAAAGGCGGTCGAAGCTTGTCCACGACCCTTCGTCTGAACGTGGCAAGGGGGTTGCGACCGTTGTTCAGTCGACCAAGCGCCCTCGGACCACCTCTCCGGTGCCGACTGAAAAGGTGCCAAAGCAGCCCAGGGCGGCCTCATCGAAACCGATCAAGCTCCTGCCGAAGATGAAGGTGTCCATCCCCACCATATCAGGGTAATCGTGCTGCTTAAGTCTTCTTATTTTGTGTGAACTTTGTCTCTGGTCGACGCTGAAGTTAGTCGACTGATCCTTTGGAGTTGCAGTGCTGCTACTTCTGAAACCTCAGCCCGGGCTGATGACCATGAGATGGAGGACGCAGCAACTTCGAACCCAGGTACTGTATTCTTAACGCCGTTCTTAGTCGACTGACTCGCGATCTCTGATCCTGATTCTTCTCCGTTGCTCCACCCAATCCTGTTATCAATCTCCCTGATGATGATGAGGATGAAGAACCACTGAAGCGCAGGAGGAGTAGGAAAGCGTCCGCCAGTAAGGTGCCCCAGGATGTGACGGCGCCTGAGATTCTGATTGCGGAGGAAGAGAACACCACTCGACACACAGTGTCCTTCGTAGATCCATTGACGAGTGCTCCGCAGCCCTCCCTCTTCACGACGCACCACGTCCCAGAGGACCAAGCTGGCGCGGCGAAGGAAGCCATACGCCAGGCGGGAATCATGATGGAGCAGTTGAAGACCATCCGGGACGCGAGCCAGGCAGCTTATGACGCCAGTTCTGCCCTCCAGAGCAATGTTCAGGTCAGTCGACCACAGTTTGTTCTGTTGGATATGCTGCCAAAAACTTTTCCTTTCCGGAATTTATAGTAGTCACCCACTTGGTGTGTCGATTAAACTCCGTGTTAGCGGGGGCACGCTGAGTGCACCCGCTGGGTGTAGTCCCCAAGGCTAAGGTCGACTGCTGGCAGTCGGCCTTAGGCTTTATGATGTCAACCTTTCTGTCAGTCGACTATGTCGACTGGATTTCACAAACCGGTGGGGGCACGCTGAGTGCACCCATTGGGTGTAGTCCCCGAGACTGTGGTCGACTGCTTGTAGTTGATCACAGTCTTAAAGAATACATCTCTCTTTTTTTTTGAGGTCGACTGGTCGACTTTGTCTTTAACAGAATTAGTGGGGGCACGCTGAGTGCACCCACTGGGTGTAGTCCCCGAGACTACGGTCGAATGCTTGTATTCGGCTGTAGTCTTAGAAACGTGTGTTTTTTCCTTTTTCACTCGGAAGTGAATTATATTTGACATTTAGTCGATTGGTTCTTCGCAGAACTCTTGTGATCTTGTGGCTCGCTACTCTGAGCTGGAACACAAGCACACTCAACTCGAGCTGAGCTTGAAGCTGGTTCAGGAGAAGCTGACGAAGGCAAAGGAGGATACCGAAGGTATGTTTGGTGAGACCCTGACGACTGCTTTTCCCCTTGCTTGTTTCAAAATCTGATCTTGCTATAACTTGCAGGTAAGGTAAGGGAGGCCCAGCAGAAGAAAGACCTCGAACTAGCTGAGAAGATCAAGCTTGCTGACGAGAAGTTAGCTTCAGTCACCAAGCTTGAACAAGACAATACGAATCTGAAAGCTGCTCTTGGGATCGCCAACAAGGAGGTCAGTCGACTAAAAACTGATAAAGCTGCCCTGACCGACCAAGTCAATAAGTTGACTGGGAAGAAAAACGATCTGGAGGCCTTCCTGAGTGGTCTTGCCAAGAGGCTGTTTCTTATGCTTGAAGGTAAACCTTCATGCTTGGCGAACATTTCCAATTGTGGTTTTTCCATTCGACCATCCTTTTGACTTAGTGATCACCCTTGCAGAATTTTGTCAAAACTTTGAAGAAGAAACTAGCCGGCTGGAGCCAAACCTCGACCCCGTCAATTCTCCGGTGAACGACGAAGTTGCCATGGAAGTTTTCCGACTGGAGTCCCGTGTTGCAGCTGTCGTGGATTATCTCGCAAGGCTGAAGGCCGCCACATCTCGCATCGACTCGACGCTCTGGCCTGAGGAGACACTTCAGAATGACCTTGAATCGTTGATGGCCCGCTTGAACACGATCCCTGGTCGAGTGCAGGAATGGAAGAAGTCCTCGGCTCGGTGTGGTGAAGATGTTGCTCTGTGTCTGGCCCGAGTCCACTGTAAAGATGCGCGAGAAGAGAAGCTGGCGGCTCTTCGGGTGGCCAACACCAAGAAACACGACTTCAGGTCCTTTATGGAAACTTTCCTTGCAGCTGCCACTCGGATCGCCGACGGAATCGACCTTGATGAATTCGTTGCACCTTCCAGCCCTCCACAGGAGGGGTAAAAAACTTCTTCTGGCTTGACGCTTTAAATTTGCCTCGGTATGCCGAGTGGAATTGTAACCGATAAACCTTAACAGGCTTAACGCCTGAGCACTTTCGGTTCCTTTAGATATCGATTCAAACTTGAATTTGGTGCTTGAATACGATTGCCTTTGGCTCGAAATGTCTTTTGTAGGTTCAAAGCAAGGTGCCTTTACTGCAGTCGACTTATTCTTTAGTCCACTTAGGCGAGCACTGGGCTGCGGCTAAGCCTCTGAGTGGAAGCCCGGCTTACCACTCGGTAGGATTTCTATAACTTAGGCGAGCATTGGGCTGCAGCTAAGCCCCCGAGTGAGAGGTTTACTCTTCACTCGGTAGGACTTTGATAACTTAGGCTTAGCACTGGGCTGCGGCTAAGCCTCCGAGTGAGAGGTTTACTCTTCCTCGGTAGGATTTTTATAACTTAGGCGAGTGCTTGGACTGCAGCTAAGCCTTCGAGTGGAAGTCTGGCTTACCACTCGGTAGGATTTTGATAACTTAGGCGAGTGCTTGGACTGCAGCTAAGCCCCCGAGTGAGAGGTTTGCTCTTCACTCGGTGGGATTTTTATAACTTAGGCGAGTGCTTGGACTGCAGCTAAGCCCCCGAGTGAGAGGTTTGCTCTTCACTCGGTGGGATTTTTATAACTTAGGCGAGCACAGGGCTGCAGCTAAGCCTCCGAGTGGAAGTCTGGCTTACCACTTGGTAGGATTTTGATAACTTAGGCGAGTGCTTGGACTGTAGCTAAGCCCCCGAGTGAGAGGTTTGCTCTCCACTCGGTGGGATTTTGACAAACTTAGGCGAGTCCTTGGACTGCAGCTAAGCCTCCGAGTGGAAGTCTGGCTTACCACTTGGTAGGATTTTGATAACTTAGGCGAGTGCTTGGACTGCAGCTAAGCCCCCGAGTGAGAGGTCTGCTCTCCACTCGGTAGGATTTTGATAACTTAGGCGAGCGCTGGGCTGCAGCTAAGCCCCCGAGTGAGAGGTCTGCTCTCCACTCGGTAGGATTTTGACAAACTTAGGCGAGTCCTTGGACTGCAGCTAAGCCTCCGAGTGGAAGTCTGGCTTACCACTCGGTAGGATTTTGATAACTTAGGCGAAACGGATTCGCAGCTAAGCCTCCGAGTGGGAGTCTGGCTCACCACTCGGTAGGATTTTTGTAACTTAGGCGAGCACAAGGCTGCAGCTAAGCCCCCGAGTGAAAGTCTGGCTTACCACTCGGTAGGATTTTGATAACTTAGGCGAAACGGATTCGCAGCTAAGCCTCCGAGTGTGAGTCTGGCTCACCACTCGGTAGGATTTTTACAAACTTAGGCGAAACGGATTCGTGGCTAAGTCACCCACTGAGGGGGAATTTTATTGGACAAAAATAAAAAGTGACAGAAATTATGGAGGAACTATGACACTATTATTTTGAGGTCCATGAACTACAGAAGTACTTTATTGCAACTCATCCGAGTGATAAAACTTAAGTATAAAATGGGTGGAGTAGCTCCGCGTTCCAAGCTCGGGGCTCGTCGGTATTATGCTTGACGTTGTAAAGACGGTACGCCCCGTTGTGGAGAACCTTGGTGACGATGAAGGGGCCTTCCCAAGAAGGAGCAAGCTTGTGTGGTTTGTGCTGATCCACTCGGAGAACTAAATCTCCTTCCTGGAAGGCTCGACCTCTCACATTTCTGGCGTGGAAACGACGCAAATCTTGTTGGTAGATGGTCGACCGGATCAGAGCCATCTCCCTTTCTTCCTCTAAAAGGTCGACTGCATCCTGCCGCGCTTGTTCAGCCTCTGCTTCGTTGTAGATTTCAACTCGAGGAGCATTATGGAGAAGATCACTCGGCAAAACTGCTTCAGCTCCGTAGACCAAGAAGAATGGAGTTCTTCCGGTCGACCGATTAGGTGTGGTCCGCAGCCCCCAAAGCACTGAGGGAAGTTCGTCGACCCAAGCTCCAGCCGCGTGTTTGAGATCACGCATCAGTCGGGGCTTCAATCCCTTAAGAATCAGTCCATTAGCTCGCTCTGCTTGTCCATTCGACTGCGGATGGGCGACTGAAGCGTAGTCGACCCGTGTGCCTTGGGAGTTGCAGAAATCTCTGAATTCTTCCGAGTCAAAGTTCGACCCATTATCCGTAATGATGCTGTGCGGGACTCCATATCTGAATATTAGTTCCCTGATGAAGCTAACAGCAGTACCGGTGTCAAGGTTCTTGATTGGTTTGGCCTCGATCCACTTGGTGAACTTGTCGACTGCCACTAGTACATGCGTGAAGCCACTTCGTCCTGTTCTCAAAGGACCGACCATGTCCAGCCCCCATACTGCAAAAGGCCAGACGAGTGGGATGGTCTTCAGAGCTGACGCAGGCTTGTGCGACATATTCGAGTAGAACTGACATCCCTCGCACTTATCCACTATCTCTTTTGCCATCTCATTAGCCTTTGGCCAGTAAAATCCGTCTCGGTATGCTTTGGCCACGATGGTCCGAGAGGACGCATGATGACCACAGGTTCCCGAGTGGATATCATTGAGGATGAGTCGACCTTCTTCTGGTGTTATGCACTTCTGACCAACTCCAGTCGCGCTTTCTCTGTACAATTGTCCTTTGATTACGGTAAAGGCCTTAGATCGACGGACGATCTGTCGAGCCTCTTCCTCATCCTCCGGGAGCTCTTTTCTCAGGATATACGCGACGTATGGAACTGTCCAGTCGGGAATGACCACCAAGACCTCCATGATCAAGTCGACCACTGCTGGGACTTCAACCTCAGTCGGATCTGTGGCACTCTTGGGCTGTGGAGCTTCTTCGGTGAAAGGATCTTCTTTGACTGACAGAGTGTGTATATGCTCCAAGAACACACCACTCGGAATGGCTTCTCTCTTGGAACCTATCTTTGCTAGATCATCAGCGGCTTGATTTTTCAGTCGGGGTATATGATGGAGCTCCAACCCCTCGAACTTCTTTTCCAGCTTCCTCACTGCACTGCAGTATCCAGTCATGGCTGGGCTTCTCACGTCCCACTCTTTCATCACTTGGTTGACCACTAAATCCGAGTCGCCATAGACCATCAGGCGACGGACGCCGAGTGAAATGGCCATGCGCAACCCATATAAGAGGGCCTCATATTCTGCCTCATTGTTTGAGGAATCAAAGTGAATCTGGAGCACGTATCTGAGCTTATCTCCTCTGGGGGAAACCAGGACAACCCCAGCACCGGAACCATTCAACATCTTAGAGCCATCAAAGAACATGGTCCAATGCTCCGAGTGAACTTCAGTCGGCTGCTGTTGTTCAATCCACTCGGCGAGGAAATCTGCTATTGCCTGGGACTTAATGGCTTTCTTTGCCTCAAACTTGATATCAAGGGGAAGAAGTTCAATCGCCCATTTGGCCACTCGACCAGTTGCATCTCTGTTGTGCAAAATCTCTGATAGTGGAGCGTCGCTGACAACTGTGATGGAATGATCAGAAAAATAATGAGCAACCTTCTTTGTGGTCATGTATATTCCATACACAAGCTTCTGATAATGAGGATATCTCTGCTTGGATGGAGTCAAGACTTCAGACAAATAATACACTGGGCGCTGAACTTTGAGAGCTTTTCCTTCTTCTTCCCGCTCGACCGTAAGCACAGAACTGACGACTTGTCCTGTGGCTGCGATATAGAGCAACAGAGGCTCTTTGCTGATTGGAGCAGCAAGCACCGGCTGGGTGGAGAGCAGAGCTTTTAGCTCGGCAAACGCTGCATCAGCTTCTGGAGTCCACTCGAACTTGTCTGCCTTCTTCATCAGTCGGTAAAGAGGCAATGCCTTTTCACCGAGTCATGAGATGAATCGACTTAATGCGGCCAAGCATCCAGTAAGCTTCTGGACATCGTGCACTCGCACAGGGTGTTTCATTCGGAGAATAGTGCCAATCTTCTCTGGGTTAGCGTCGATTCCCCGTTCGGAAACGAGAAAACCGAGTAACTTGCCGCCAGGAACTCCAAATGTGCACTTTGATGGATTGAGCTTGATATCATATCTTCTGAGGTTGGCAAATGTTTCGGCGAGATCAGCGAGCAGGTCGGAACCTTTTCGTGACTTGACAACAATATCATCCATATATGCTTCCACATTCCGACTGATTTGAGTGAGTAGACACTTCTAAATCATTCGCATAAATGTGGCTCCGGCATTCTTGAGGCCGAATGGCATGGTGATATAGCAGAAGCACCCGAATGGAGTGATGAAAGCTGTTTTTACCTCGTCGGGTCCGTACAGACGGATCTGGTGGTACCCGGAGTAGGCATCTAAAAAAGATAACCTCTCGCATCCTGCGGTCGAGTCAACAATTTGATCTATGCGAGGGAGAGGAAAATGATCTTTCGGGCAGGCCCGGTTGATGTGCTTGAAATCAATGCACATTCGGAGCGACTTGTCCTTCTTAGGAACCATGACGACATTAGCGAGCCACTCGGAGTGGTATATCTCTCGGATAAATCCTGCCGCCAACAGTCGAGCCACTTCCTCACTAATGGCTTTTCTCTTCTGGACGGCGGACCGCCGAAGATGCTCTTTGACTGGTTTTGCAGATGAGTCGACTCTTAGGCGATGCTCAGCCAGTCCCCTGGGAACACCTGGCATGTCAGCGGGCTTCCATGCAAAAATGTCCCAGTTCTCACGGAGGAACTGGATGAGCGCTTCTTCCTATTTTGGGTCGAGTGTTGTGGAGATGCGAGTCAGAGCTGCATCGGGGTCGGTCGGGTGAATATGAACAGGCTTTGTCTCACCGGACGACTGGAATGTAGACTCTGTGGCGGGTTTCTTTGATCGCAGCAAGTCACTCGGATCTGCGTTTTGCTTGTATTCCTCGAACTCGACCGCTGTCACCTGGGAATCAGCAATCTTGGAGCCCTTCTGAAAGCACTCTTCTGCCTTTTTCCTATCACCGGTGACAGTGATCACTCCTTTGGGGCCGGGCATCTTCAATTTGAGGTACACGTAACATGGTCGAGCCATGAACCGTGTGTAAGCTGGTCTCCCCAAAATGGCATGATATGCACTCTGAAAATCCACGACCTCAAACGTCAACTTTTCTTTGCGAAAATGTTTCGAATCACCAAACACCACGTCCAGGGCTATTTGGCCGAGTGACTCGGCTTTCTTCCCTGGAATAACTCCATGAAAGCTCATGTTACTAGTGCTCAGTCGGGACATCGGAATGCCCATTCCTTTCAGTGTGTCTGTGAAGGAAATATGCCCTAGAGGCAATAATAAAGTTATTATTTATTTCCTTATAATCATGATAAATGTTTATTATTCATGCTAGAATTGTATTTTCCGGAAACATAATACATGTGTGAATACATAGACAAACAGAGTGTCACTGGTATGCCTCTACTTGACTAGCTCGTTAATCAAAGATGGTTATGTTTCCTAACCATGAACAATGAGTTGTTATTTGATTAACGAGGTCACATCATTAGTAGAATGATCTGATTGACATGACCCATTCAATTAGCTTAGCACCCGATCGTTTAGTATGTTGCTATTGCTTTCTTCATGACTTATACATGTTCCTATGACTATGAGATTATGCAACTCCCGTTTACCGGAGGAACACTTTGGGTACTACCAAACGTCACAACGTAAATGGGTGATTATAAAGGAGTACTACAGGTGTCTCCAATGGTCGATGTTGGGTTGGCGTATTTCGAGATTAGGATTTGTCACTCCGATTGTCGGAGAGGTATCTCTGGGCCCTCTCGGTAATACACATCACATAAGCCTTGCAAGCATTACAACTAATATGTTAGTTGTGAGATGATGTATTACGGAACGAGTAAAGAGACTTGCCGGTAACGAGATTGAACTAGGTATTGGATACCGACGATCGAATCTCGGGCAAGTAACATACCGATGACAAAGGGAACAACGTATGTTGTTATGCGGTCTGACCGATAAAGATCTCCGTAGAATATGTAGGAGCCAATATGGGCATCCAGGTCCCGCTATTGGTTATTGACCAGAGACGTGTCTCGGTCATGTCTACATTGTTCTCGAACCCGTAGGGTCCGCACGCTTAAGGTTACGATGACAGTTATATTATGAGTTTATGCATTTTGATGTACCGAAGGTTGTTCGGAGTCCCGGATGTGATCACGGACATGACGAGGAGTCTCGAAATGGTCGAGACGTAAAGATTGATATATTGGAAGCCTATGTTTGGACATCGGAAGTGTTCCGGGTGAAATCGGGATTTTACCGGGTTACCGGGAGGTTACCGGAACCCCCCGGGAACCACATGGGCCTTCATGGGCCTTAGTGGAAAGGAGAAAGGGGCAGCCCAAGGGGGCTGCGCGCCTCCCCCCTTCCCCTAGTCCTATTAGGACTAGGAGAGGTGGCCGGCCACCCCTCTCCCTCTTTCCCCCTTGGGATCCTAGTTGGAATAGGATTGGAGGGGAGTCCTACTCCCGGTAGGAGTAGGACTCCTCCTGCGCCTCCTCCTCCTGGCCGGCGCACCCTCCCCCCTTGGCTCCTTTATATACTGAGGCAGGGGCACCTCTAAACACACAAGTTGACACAAGTTGATCCTCGTGATCGATTCCTTAGCCGTGTGCGGTGCCCCCTGCCACCATATTCCTCGATAATACTGTAGCGGAGTTTAGGTGAAGCCCTGCTGCTGTAGTTCATCAAGATCGTCACCACGCCGTCGTGCTGACGAAACTCTTCCCCGACACTTTGCTGGATCGGAGTCCGGGGATCGTCATCGAGCTGAACGTGTGCTCGAACTCGGAGGTGCCGTAGTTTCGGTGCTTGATCGGTTGGATCGTGAAGACGTACGACTACTTCCTCTACGTCGTGTCATCGCTTCCGCAGTCGGTCTGCGTAGGGTACGTAGACAACACTCTCCTCTCGTTGCTATGCATCACATGATCCTGTGTGCGCGCAGGAAATTTTTTGAAATTACTACGAAACCCTACAGTGGTATCAGAGCCTAGGTTAATGATGTTGATGTTATATGCACGAGTAGAACACAAGTGAGTTGTGGACGATACAAGTCATACTGCCTACCAGCATGTCATATTTTGGTTCGGCGGTATTGTTGGACGAGACGACCCGGACCAACCTTACGCGTACGCTTACGCGAGACCGGTTCCCTCGACGTGCTTTGCACAGAGATGGCTTGCGGGCGACTGCCTCTCCAACTTTAGTTGAACCAAGTATGGCTACGCCCGGTCCTTGCGAAGGTTAAAACGGAGTCTATTTGACAAACTATCGTTGTGGTTTTGATGCGTAGGTGAGATTGGTTCTTACTTAAGCCCGTAGCAGCCACGTAAAACATGCAACAACAAAGTAGAGGACGTCTAACTTGTTTTTGCAGGGCATGTTGTGATGTGATATGGTCAAGGCATGATGCTGAATTTTATTGTATGAGATGATCATGTTTTGTAACCAAGTTATCGGCAACTGGCAGGAGCCATATGGTTGTCGCTTTATTGTATGCAATGCAATCGCGATGTAATGCTTTACTTTATTACTAAACGGTAGTGATAGTCGTGGAAGCATAAGATTGGCGAGACGACAACGATGCTACGATGGAGATCAAGGTGTCGCGCCGGTGACGATGGTGATCATGACGGTGCTTCGGAGATGGAGATCACGAGCACAAGATGATGATGGCCATATCATATCACTTATATTGATTGCATGTGATGTTTATCTTTTTATGCATCTTATCTTGCTTTGATTGACGGTAGCATTATAAGATGATCTCTCACTAAATTATCAAGAAGTGTTCTCCCTGAGTATGCACCATTGCAAAAGTTCTTCGTGCTGAGACACCACGTGATGATCGGGTGTGATAGGCTCTACGTTCAAATACAACGGGTGCAAAACAGTTGCGCACGCAGAATACTCAGGTTAAACTTGACGAGCCTAGCATATGCAGATATGGCCTCGGAACACGGAGACCGAAAGGTCGAGCGTGAATCATATAGTAGATATGATCAACATAATGATGTTCACCGATGAAACTACTCCATCTCACGTGATGATCGGACTTGGTTTAGTTGATTTGGATCACGTGATCACTTAGAGGATTAGAGGGATGTCTATCTAAGTGGGAGTTCTTTAATAATATGATTAATTGAACTTAAAATTTATCATGAACTTAGTCCCTGATAGTATCTTGCTTGTTTATGTTGATTGTAGATAGATGGCTCGTGCTGTTGTTCCGTTAAATTTTAATGCGTTCCTTGAGAAAGCAAAGTTGAAAGATGATGGTAGCAATTACACGGACTGGGTCCGTAACTTGAGGATTATCCTCATTGCTGCACAGAAGAATTACGTCCTGGAAGCACCGCTGGGTGCCAGGCCTGCTGCTGGAGCAACGCCAGATGTTATGAACGTCTGGCAGAGCAAAGCTGATGACTACTCGATAGTTCAGTGTGCCATGCTTTACGGCTTAGAATCGGGACTTCAACGACGTTTTGAACGTCATGGAGCATATGAGATGTTCCAGAGTTGAAGTTAATATTTCAAGCAAATGCCCGGATTGAGAGATATGAAGTCTCCAATAAGTTCTATAGCTGCAAGATGGAAGAGAATAGTTCTGTTAGTGAGCATATACTCAAAATGTCTGGGTATAATAATCACTTGATTCAATTGGGAGTTAATCTTCCAGATGATTGCGTCATTGACAGAATTCTCCAATCACTGCCACCAAGCTACAAGAGCTTCGTGATGAACTATAATATGCAAGGGATGAACAAGACTATTCCCGAGCTCTTCGCAATGCTAAAAGCTGCGGAGGTAGAAATCAAGAAGGAGCATCAAGTGTTGATGGTTAACAAGACCACTAGTTTCAAGAAAAAGGGCAAAGGGAAGAAAAAGGGGAACTTCAAAAAGAACGGCAAGCAAGTTGCTGCTCAAGAGAAGAAACCCAAGTCTAGACCTAAGCCTGAAACTGAGTGCTTCTACTGCAAGCAGACTGGTCACTGGAAGCGGAACTGCCCCAAGTATTTGGCGGATAAGAAGGATGGCAAGGTGAACAAAGGTATATGTGATATACATGTTATTGATGTGTACCTTACCAATGCTCGCAGTAGCACCTGGGTATTTGATACTGGTTTTGTTGCTAATATTTGCAACTCGAAACAGGGACTACAGAATAAGCGGGCACTGGCAAAGGACGAGGTGACGATGCACGTGGGAAACGGTTCCAAAGTCGATGTGATCGCGGTCAGCACGCTACCTCTACATCTACCTTCGGGATTAATATTAGACCTAAATAATTGTTATTTGGTGCCAGCGTTGAGCATGAACATTATATCTGGATCTTGTTTAATGCGAGACGGTTATTCATTTAAATCAGAGAATAATGGTTGTTCTATTTATATGAGTAATATCTTTTATGGTCATGCACCCTTGAAGAGTGGTCTATTCTTACTAAATCTCGATAGTAGTAATACACATATTCATAATGTTGAAACCAAAAGATACAGAGTTGATAATGAAAGTGCAACTTATTTGTGGCACTGTCGTTTAGGTCATATCGGTGTAAAACGCATGAAGAAACTCCATACTAATGGACTTTTGGAACCACTTGATTATGAATCACTTGGTACTTGCGAACCGTGCCTCATGGGCAAGATGACTAAAACACCGTTCTCCGGTACTACGGAGAGAGCAACAGATTTGTTGGAAATCATACATACCGATGTATGTGGCCCGATGAATATTGAGGCTCGTGGCGGATATCGTTATTTTCTCACCTTCACAGATGATTTAAGCAGATATGGGTATATTTACTTAATGAAACATAAGTCTGAAACATTTGAAAAGTTCAAAGAATTTCAGAGTGAAGTTGAAAATCATCGTAACAAGAAAATAAAGTTTCTACGATCTGATCGTGGAGGAGAATATTTGAGTTACGAGTTTGGTGTACATTTGAAAAACTGTGGAATAGTTTCACAACTCACGCCACCCGGAACACCACAGCGTAATGGTGTGTCCGAACGTCGTAATCGTACTTTACTAGATATGGTGCAATCTATGATGTCTCTTACAGATTTACCGCTATCATTTTGGGGATATGCTTTAGAGACGGCCGCATTCACGTTAAATAGGGCACCATCAAAATCCGTTGAGACGACGCCTTATGAACTGTGGTTTGGCAAGAAACCAAAGTTGTCGTTTCTTAAAGTTTGGGGCTGCGATGCTTATGTGAAAAAGCTTCAACCTGATAAGCTCGAACCCAAATCGGAGAAATGTGTATTCATAGGATACCCAAAGGAAACTGTTGGGTACACCTTCTATCACAGATCCGAAGGCAAAACATTTGTTGCTAAGAATGGATCATTTCTAGAGAAGGAGTTTCTCTCGAAAGAAGTGAGTGGGAGGAAAGTAGAACTTGACGAGGTAATTGTACCTGCTCCCTTACTGGAAAGTAGTTCATCACAGAAAACTGTTTCAGTGACACCTACACCAGTTAGTGAGGAAGCCAATGATAATGATCATGAAACTTCAGATCAAGATACTACTGAACTTCGTAGATCAACCAGAGTAAGATGCGCACCAGAGTGGTACGGTAATCCTGTTCTGGAGGTCATGCTACTAGATCATGATGAACCTACGAACTATGAAGAAGCGATGGTGAGCCCAGATTCCGCAAAGTGGCTAGAAGCCATGAAATCTGAGATGGGATCCATGTATGAGAACAAAGTATGGACTTTGGTTGACTTGCCCGATGATCGGCAAGCGATTGAGAATAAATGGATCTTTAAGAAGAAGACTGACGCTGATGGTAATGTTACTGTCTACAAAGCTCGACTTGTCGCAAAAGGTTTTCGACAAGTTCAAGGAATTGACTACGATGAGACCTTCTCACCCGTAGCGATGCTTAAGTCCGTCCGAATCATGTTAGCAATTGCCGCATTTTATGATTATGAAATTTGGCAAATGGATGTCAAAACTGCATTCCTGAATGGATTTCTGGAAGAAGAGTTGTATATGATGCAACCAGAAGGTTTTGTCGATCCAAAAGGAGCTAACAAAGTGTGCAAGCTCCAGCGATCCATTTATGGACTGGTGCAAGCCTCTCGGAGTTGGAATAAACGTTTTGATAGTGTGATCAAAGCATTTGGTTTTATACAGACTTTTGGAGAAGCCTGTATTTACAAGAAAGTGAGTGGGAGCTCTGTAGCATTTCTGATATTATATGTGGATGACATATTACTGATTGGAAATGATATAGAATTTCTGGATAGCATAAAGGGATACTTGAATAAAAGTTTTTCAATGAAAGACCTCGGTGAAGCTGCTTACATATTAGGCATTAAGATCTATAGAGATAGATCAAAACGCTTAATTGGACTTTCACAAAGCACATACCTTGACAAAATTTTGAAGAAAATTCAAAATGGATCAAGCAAAGAAAGGGTTCTTGCCTGTGTTACAAGGTGTGAAATTGAGTAAGACTCAATGCCCGACCACTGCAGAAGATAGAGAGAATATGAAAGATGTTCCTTATGCATCAGCCATAGGCTCTATCATGTATGCAATGCTGTGTACAAGACCTGGTGTGTGCCTTGCTATAAGTTTGGCAGGGAGGTACCAAAGTAATCCAGGAATGGATCACTGGACAGCGGTCAAGAACATCCTGAAATACCTGAAAAGGACTAAGGATATGTTTCTCGTATATGGAAGTGACAAAGAGCTCATCGTAAAAGGTTACGTTGATGCAAACTTTGACACTGATCCGGACGATTCTAAATCGCAAACCGGATACGTGTTTACATTAAACGGTGGAGCTGTCAGTTGGTGCAGTTCTAAACAAAGCGTCGTAGCGGGATCTACATGTGAAGCGGAATACATAGCTGCTTCGGAAGCAGCAAATGAAGGAGTCTGGATGAAGGAGTTCATATCCGATCTAGGTGTCATACCTAGTGCATCGGGTCCAATGAAAATCTTTTGTGACAATACTGGTGCAATTGCCTTGGCAAAGGAATCCAGATTTCACAAAAGGACCAAACACATCAAGAGACGCTTCAACTCCATCCGGGATTTAGTCCAGGTGGGAGACATAGAGATTTGCAAGATACATACGGATCTGAATGTTGCAGACCCGTTGACTAAGCCTCTTCCACGAGCAAAACATGATCAGCACCAAAGCTCCATGGGTGTTAGATTCATTACAGTGTAATCTAGATTATTGACTCTAGTGCAAGTGGGAGACTGAAGGAAATATGCCCTAGAGGCAATAATAAAGTTATTATTTATTTCCTTATAATCATGATAAATGTTTATTATTCATGCTAGAATTGTATTTTCCGGAAACATAATACATGTGTGAATACATAGACAAACAGAGTGTCACTAGTATGCCTCTACATGACTAGCTCGTTAATCAAAGATGGTTATGTTTCCTAACCATGAACAATGAGTTGTTATTTGATTAACGAGGTCACATCATTAGTAGAATGATCTGATTGACATGACCCATTCAATTAGCTTAGCACCCGATCGTTTAGTATGTTGCTATTGCTTTCTTCATGACTTATACATGTTCCTATGACTATGAGATTATGCAACTCCCGTTTACCGGAGGAACACTTTGGGTACTACCAAACGTCACAACGTAAATGGGTGATTATAAAGGAGTACTACAGGTGTCTCCAATGGTCGATGTTGGGTTGGCGTATTTCGAGATTAGGATTTGTCACTCCGATTGTCGGAGAGGTATCTCTGGGCCCTCTCGGTAATACACATCACATAAGCCTTGCAAGCATTACAACTAATATGTTAGTTGTGAGATGATGTATTACGGAATGAGTAAAGAGACTTACCGGTAACGAGATTGAACTAGGTATTGGATACCGACGATCGAATCTCGGGCAAGTAACATACCGATGACAAAGGGAACAACGTATGTTGTTATGCGGTCTGACCGATAAAGATCTTCGTAGAATATGTAGGAGCCAATATGGGCATCCAGGTCCCGCTATTGGTTATTGACCAGAGACATGTCTCGGTCATGTCTACATTGTTCTCGAACCCGTAGGGTCCGCACGCTTAAGGGTACGATGACAGTTATATTATGAGTTTATGCATTTTGATGTACCGAAGGTTGTTCGGAGTCCCGGATGTGATCACGGACATGACGAGGAGTCTCGAAATGGTCGAGACGTAAAGATTGATATATTGGAAGCCTATGTTTGGACATCGGAAGTGTTCCGGGTGAAATCGGGATTTTACCGGGTTACCGGGAGGTTACCGGAACCCCCCGGGAACCACATGGGCCTTCATGGGCCTTAGTGGAAAGGAGAAAGGGGCAGCCCAAGGGGGCTGCGCGCCTCCCCCCTTCCCCTAGTCCTATTAGGACTAGGAGAGGTGGCCGGCCACCCCTCTCCCTCTTTCCCCCTTGGGAATCCTAGTTGGAATAGGATTGGAGGGGAGTCCTACTCCCGGTAGGAGTAGGACTCCTCCTGCACCTCCTCCTCCTGGCCGGCGCACCCTCCCCCCTTGGCTCCTTTATATACTGAGGCAGGGGCACCTCTAAACACACAAGTTGACACAAGTTGATCCTCGTGATCGATTCCTTAGCCGTGTGCGGTGCCCCCTGCCACCATATTCCTCGATAATACTGTAGCGGAGTTTAGGCGAAGCCCTGCTGCTGTAGTTCATCAAGATCGTCACCACGCCGTCGTGCTGACGGAACTCTTCCCCGACACTTTGCTAGATCGGAGTCCGGGGATCGTCATCGAGCTGAACGTGTGCTCGAACTCGGAGGTGCCGTAGTTTCGGTGCTTGATCGGTTGGATCGTGAAGACGTACGACTACTTCCTCTACGTCGTGTCATCGCTTCCGCAGTCGGTCTGCGTAGGGTACGTAGACAACACTCTCCTCTCGTTGCTATGCATCACATGATCCTGTGTGCGCGTAGGAAAATTTTTGAAATTACTACGAAACCCTACAGTCTGCATACAACAGATTCAGCCCACTTCCACCATCCATCAGCACCTTTGTCAGTCGAGTGCCTTCGACAACTGGATCGACCACCAAAGCTTGCCTCCCAGGGGTGGCAATATGAGTCGGGTGATCAGATTGGTCGAATGTGATGGGTACTTGAGACCATTTCAGATAATTTGCTTTTGCTGGGGCAACCATGTTCACCTCTCGGTTAATGACTTTCAGTCGACTCTTGCTTTCCACATCTGCAAAGATCATCAGAGTGGAGTTGATATGCGGATATCCTTCCCCACTGTCCTCCTTGTCTTCAGCCTTGTCCGACTCCTTCTCCTTGTCCTTAGATTGTTTTCCCTGAAACTGCTGGATCAGGAGTCGACATTGGCGAGTGGTGTGCTTCGGGTAGATGATATTCCCCTCTTCGTCTTTCTTCGTGTGGATGTGACACGGCATATCCATTACGTCATTCCCTTCTTTATCCTTTACCTTCTTGGGGTTCCAGGATCCTTTTGGTTTCCCTTTAAACTTTCCCTGAGTCACGGCCAGAGCCTCTCCAGGAGCTGCCGATTCAGCCTTCCGCTTTTGTTTCCGACTGGTGTTTCCTTTTTCCGACTGACTCGGCTTGTGCTTGCCGCTTCGGAGTCGGTCTTCTTCTTCGCTGTTGGCGTACTTGGTAGCAATCTCCATCATCCGACTCAAGGTCATGTCACCGGTTCGACCAAACTTCAAACTCAGTTCTCTGTTCTTGACGCCATCTTTGAAGGCGCAGACTGCCTGATGATCAGACACATTCTCCACAGTGTGGTGCAAAGTGATCCACCTCTGAATATACTCTCTGAGAGTCTCATTAGCTTTCTGCACGCAGACTTGCAACTCTGTCAATCCAGCTGGTCGCTTGCAAGTTCCTTCAAACGTTCTGATGAACACTCGGGACAGATCTTCCCAAGTGTAAATGCTGCTAGGAGGTAATTGAGTCAACCATGCCCTGGCAGAACCTTCCAGCATGAGGGGCAAATGCTTCATGGCCACCTCGTCGTTCCCACCGCCAATCTGAACTGCCACTCGGTAATCTTCAAGCCAAGTTTCAGGCTTAGACTCACCAGTGAACTTGTTGACTCCTGTTGCCAACCTGAAATTGGGAGGGATAACTGCGGCTCTGATAGCTCTGCTGAAACATTCAGGACCAGAAACATGTACTCGACTGCTTATGGGTGCATCTCTGTCGAGTCCGCCTCGGTGGGCTCTGTTCCGGTCGACCAAACCTTGCACGATAATGGATCGCGCGTCGAAGCCTGGTTCTCTGGGGTCGACTGGAACCCTTCGCCCTGTACTGTACTGACGCCTGTCATCTTGCCGCCGAGGAGCATAAGACCCACCCCTCGGAGGGGAATGGGGCACTCGACGCCTATCATCTCGGTCGAGTCGGTCACCATATTGGCCTCGCCAATTCTCGTGCCCCTCACGCCGCGGAGGCGATCTGGGGCTGTGGGCCGACTGAACCGTATTCGCAGTGACGGATCGACTGTGAATTCTGTTGCGCGACTGAGACACGGCTGAGTTCTGATCTCCTGCTGCCCGGAGCAGATCCCTGATCTGCAGCAAACCTCTGCCAGCTTCCGACTGCGAAGGCTGGATGGATTCTGCTATACGGGTCGCAGCTGCTAAATTCTGGATTGGGGTTCGATATACCTGAGTCGGCGGGAAGAGTTGGCGTCGACTGGTATCGGGAACTCGTTGCCGCGCGCGCTCGTCGAGTGCTCGCTGAAGATTCTCCAGTCGAGTGCGTTCGGCCAAATCGGCCAGACGCGCCTCCTCCAAGGCACGAGCCTCGGGGGTTTCTCCTGCGATGGGAGTACGCAGGGCATCTATATTCCTGCGGCGAAGTTCCTCTCTTTGCAGAGAGTCGAGTGGCTCGGGCTGGTACTCTTCGTGGCGTCGTGCGGGGTCTCCTCCGTCACCTGCTCCACCATCACGGGCGAAGCCAGGGGGACTGTGGGGCCCGTCGACCATCAAGATTTCCGCCGTTGGATCACTGCTACCGCACTCGGATGCAGTCTCTACGGAGCCAGTCGACACATCGAACAAGCCGTAGAGAGATTCGTCGGGCTTGATTGCCGCAACTTGGGTGGTGGCCGATTGGCGAGCCACCGCGTGCCTCACCCATCGCTGAAGCCTCGACCGGCCCGAGCGCTTGCGCTGGCGGGAGACCGGGAGGGTGGACGATGGAGGAGCCGACCGATACTGGGTCGATGGTTGCCGCAGCAGAACACCGCGGACACATGCGCGAAAATGCGTCGCACCGCGGACGGGGAGCGCATCAACGTCGAGTGGAGCCTCCTGGAGCCACGCAGAATCGTCAGCGATGAAGGTGAGAGTGCCGAGACGGATCTCTTGACCCCCGACCAAAACTCCAGCAAACACCATGATGAAAGTACTCGGAAGAATCGCAACTTCTCCACAAAAATCGCTAAAACACCTGCCCCACGGTGGGCGCCAACTGTCGTGGTTCTAAGCCTGACAGTAGAGTGGGGGGTAGGTATGGAGAGGCAAGGTCCTAGCTATGGAGAGGTTGTAAACACAAGGGATGTACGAGTTCAGGCCCTTCTTGGAAGAAGTAATAGCCCGGCGTCTCGGAGCCCGGAGGCGGTCGAGTGGATTATGAGTATATGAATTACAAGGTGCCGAACCCTTCTGCCTGTGGAGGGGGGTGGCTTATATAGAGTGCGCCAGGACCCCAGCCAGCCCACGTAGGAGAGGGTTTAAGGTGAGTTAAGTCTGGGACGTTACTGGTAACGCCCCACATAAAGTGTCTTTACTATCATAAAGCCTACTTAATTACAGGCCGTTGCAGTGCAGAGTGCCTCTTGACCTCCTGGTGGTCGAGTGAGTCTTCGTGGTCGAGTCCTTCAGTCAGTCGAGTGAGTCCTTCGTTGGTCGACTGGAAGGCGACCTCTTCTAAGGGTGTCCTTGGGTAAGGTACTTAGATCAGGTCCATGACCCTACCCTAGGTACATGACCCCATCAGTCGCCACGCCCTTGAAGAACAGGCTGAGCTTGGCGCTGGGTTGGAGATTCTCATCGGAAGGATACCCAAGGTCCTCCATCCCCAGCTGCGCCAGCTCCTCGTTGATGACTGCGGCAATATTCACCAGACCCTCGGTCCAGTGCTCCACAGTGTTTCTGAACGAGTTTTGAGTAACTGCGATGCTCTCCAGCAGCGCCTTCTCAGCTCTGACCTTCTCCGACAAAGTCCTCTCCCGCTCCTTGGCGGCCTCCAGCGTCTGCATCAGCGTGGCCAGCTTCAGCTCCAGGTCTGCATTGGATTCCTTGGCGGCGCTGAGCTCCTTGCCCCTCTCAGCGAGAAGACCTTGTAGCTCACCGTGGGCGACAGCATCCTTCTCACGCTCACGCTTGAGCGTAGCAAGCTCCTCGCCGCTCTTCCCGATGTTGGCCTCCAGCTGCGCCACCTTCTCCTCCAGCTCTTTCTTGGCGGCCTCTGCGATCGCGGCGGAGTCCTTTGCTTCCTTGAGCGCCCCGTCAAGTGCTTGCTCGCGCTCGGCAAGCTCCTCCTCGTAGCTGTCGAGGTTGGCCTTCCGTTGCACCAATTCTCCTTCTCGCGCAGACTGCTTCTCAGCGGCCAGCCTTTGCTCCTCCTCAGCTTCGGCCTTCTCGAGAAGGAAGGCCGTGCGCTCCTCGTCGAGTCGCTCCCGCCCCTGTGCCAGGGACCGGAGAGCTTCTTGATTTTGGCCCCGGAGATCCTCCGCGCGCTTCTCCATGTCAACTCCCGCCTTCGCGACAAGCGCTTCCCGGGAGGCCAGCTTGGCTTGCCGGGCGCGGTAGAGTGACAGCAGCTTCCGCAGCAGCTGCTCCTCCTCAGGCTCGCCACTGCTGCTGCTGGGCGCGTCGACCAACTACAGTCCAGCAGAGGCGAGCACCTCCTCATCGAAAGATTCCCCCTCGACCGGCGCCCTGGAGCTCGACACCCAGGGTAGCTTGATGAAGATATCGTCACCGGCCTTCAAGTAGGCGCCGGGCTGGGGCTCCTCGGAGCCCGGCTCCGCAGAAGCGGTAGAGGGATCGGCGGTCGATGCAACGCCTGGCGCTCCTGCGGCCTCAGGGTCGTCAGTGCGATTGCCCGACCCCTCGCCGGCTTCTGCGGCGGCAGCCTTGGCGGCCTCCTCGCTGGCGGCCTCATCAACACCGGTCCCTTCCTCGCCGGTGCCCTCTGTCTCCATTGGCTCAGCTGCAGATGGGTCTGAAGAACGAAGAAGGGAGAAAAATCAATCAAAAATCCAAGAGAAGAAAATCAGAAGAAGAAGAACCTAAGGGAAAGTTTTTGGACAAGTGAATTACCTATGCCAAGATCTACAGTTGCGGTCCCGGCCGCCGCAGGATCGACGGTGCTGCCCCTTGCCGGAGAGCGCTCCCTTACTGGGAACCCCTTCCTTGGCGGCGTAGTCGAAGCAGATGGCACTTCAGGACCAGCTTCCGGGCGCTCCTGATGTGGCTGCTCTGCTCCTACACAAATCAACAAGCAAGATATCAACAAAGGAAAAAGCACTCACGCGCGCCCGACAGCAGAAAGCTAACTATGAACTTACGCTGGGGGCTGCGCTGGGGGCTGCTTTGAGGAGTGGTTGTTGGGTCCGTCAAGGTGGTCTCGGACCCACCACCTACTGACACGGTGGGTCATCCTCGATGACAATCACCGCGGCCTTGACCCTCTTCGCCGCTCTCTGGGCCAGCGTCCTGAAAAGAAAGGAGTCCAGATTGAAGCAAGTCAGATACAAGATAAAAACAGCAAGATTGAAGAACTAGAAGAGCACCAAAGAGGCTTACTATTCTTCCTCCTCATCGGAGCTGAGCGCGGAAAGATCGAAGTCCGGCTCCCCTCTGGTACGGCGAGGCGGAGGAGTAGGATCCCTTGGCCGCTTGGCGGGGGCGGTGGCGACGGCCCGGGAAGATCCCTCTCCAGTTGCCGCTGCTGGGTGAGGTGCTCCCGCGGCAACATTGCTTGCCGTGGTAGAGCGCGTCGCATGGCTCGGCGGCTGTTGACCCGGCTGCCGCTCTGCTACGCCCGCGGCCCTGCGAAGACGCCTCTTTGGCGGGGCCGGGGGCTCCGCCTGCGGCAAGCTTTCTGAAGGCTCGGGCTCTTCCTCGCCGGCCTCGCTCGGCTCGGCTTCAGAATCGGCAGGCTCTTCCTCGCCAATGAACTCCGCACGCTCGGCAAGGTTTGCCGCTTCTGCCGCCTCCGCCTCCTCCACAGTGAACCCGAACGCGCCCGCGGCAGCTGTGGCCGCAACCTCTTCCGCCCTAGTGGTGATGCACTGCAGCTCCTCGTCGGTGGTGTCACGGTGAGGCTCTTCTGCTCGTCAGCGTGGACCGGCACTTCTTCCAAATTATCGAAGAACGCTTGCACGACGTCATCCGCAGGCTCTTGCCAAGTCGGAACGATTCCGTGTGAATCGCACAATGGCATCATGGCGCGGATCCGGTCAAGCGAAGAGTTATTGCACAAAGGAACTACGCCCCTCGGCAGCGTGAATGGGTGCTGGGGGTCGCGTTTGAATAACTCCAGAAGCATTGCATCCAGCTCCAAGACGGTGAAGTTGTAGTTGAGGCCCGGCCGCAGCCTCATGATGTCCGCCGAGTTCTTGAATTCCCAGGCGGGCCTCCCACTCTCCTGCAGGGGGGCGATGCGGCGGCGGAGGAAATCTGCGCCTACAGCGCCTACAGTGAGCCCGGCAAGCCTAAGGCGAAGAATCCTAGTGATGGCGATCTTCAGCCTCTCGTCTTCCGGGGCCACATTCCTCCAGTCATTGCCGCGTACTATTGGAGCTTGGCGCACGGCGGTGAAGGGCTGCGGACTCTCCTCGACGATCCAGCACCACTCCGCTCTCCACTCCTCCCACTTGCTGCGGAGCTCACCCTCCAAGTACGCCTCCTTCTTGCCGACTCTCGAGATCCAGGCAATCCCTCCGGCAAGCGGCTCTCCTCTCTCTACCCGAGGTATGAAGAAGTGGCGGAAAAGGGCAACACTGGGGTGGACTCCGACAAACTTTTCGCACAAATGTGCGAAAACTGCCATGGTCAGAACAGCGTTGGGGGTGAAATCAAGGAGGCGGAAGCCGTAGGTGTTCATGATATCATAGAAGAACTCCGAGAAGGGCGGGCAGAGCCCGCAATAGAAGAATAGCGCGAAGAATGGCTACCCGTTTGGAGCCATTCCCGAAGCAGCGGCCGGAAGAACCCTCGTGCGCGGATGCGCACGCGTCTCCGTCGCCCAAAAGAGGTAGAAGTACTCCCTCAGCTCCTTCACGCCGAGTTGAGGGGAGAAGATCGCCCGCTCCTTCCGCAGCGCCGCGAGCCGCTGCGCCTCGGCCGACTTCACGCCCTTTCCCTTGTCGGCTTTCGGAGCCATGGCGGAGGTGGTGGGAGAGGTCGACGGCGTTGGTGATGCTGGTGGCAATGGGGGGGCGGAGCGCTGCTCTCTCGGCTTCGAGAAGAAGGGGGGAGCGGCAGAGGTTCGTGAAGCTGGAGTAGCAGCAACCAGCGGGGAACGAACTGCCCCTGTTTCCTCTGCTTATAAAGAGGGACGGGGCGGACGTTTCGCCCTTTCGAATAAAGAACCACCCACGATCTCTCCCACGACGCCGCATTCAACGCGTGCCGTTAGGGGAGAGCACGGTGGATACGGAGCGAGATTCGGCGTGGCCCAATCCGCATGTGCCCGTGCCCTGTCTTGGGCCTGGCCCAACAGCGCTCGGCACCGTGTCTGGCCCAAGCCCGGGGGCTCCTGTCGGTGTACTAGAATAGGGGTACTCTAGTACCCCGAACTTGTGCACGGGCAGTTGCAGCACCCCGAGGCAAGGCTTGACGGGCGAACGCCAAGATCCTCCGTGGTTCCCTTGGAGCCATTCAAGAACAAAGTATTTAAGCTCAGGAGACAAGGCCCCGGCGAGAGGAGCTTGCCGGGAAGGCCAACCAAGGCACGCCAAGGAACTTGCCGCGACGCACCACGCGCTCCGGCAAGGCGACAAGGCCCCGGCAAGAGGAGCTTGCCGGGAAGACCAACCAAGGTACCTCGAAGCCCGGTGAGCGACAAGCTTCCGGACCCGACAAGATAACAGCAGCGGCAAGGCGCTTGCTGCGGCAGGCGGCCACTTTGTGCCCACGCTCCAGCGCATCCACCAACGTGTCGCTCTGGGGGCCTTTCCAGGCGCACGTGGCGGGAGGCTGTGCAGCCAGCGGTGCACAGTGGTATACGAAGCTGACAAGATCGCCATCGTGGCGAACGGTGGCGCCCCTAACGATCCTTTTCTGCACTGTTTAGGCGACTCAGACGGGCATTTAATGCCCTTGTCCCCTGCCGTCAGGGTTAGGTAGGGTACACTGTACAAGCAACTGTACCAACCACCTCACTTTTTACATTTGTACCCTCCTCTGCGTTGCCACCTGTCGGTGACCCTTTTAGCGTATAAAAGGAGGCCCATGCGCAACGTAGAGGGGGTTCGGACAGTTCGGTTCGATTCATTCGTATCCCAGAAAACACTACGCTCTCTCTCTAGAGCAAGAACGCAAGATAATACAACCAGACAAGCAGCAGTAGGAGTGTTATCTCTCCGGAGAGCTCCGAAGCTGGGTAAACTGCTCGTGTGCTCCGCCTCGATCCGCTCTTCGTGCGATCTCCGCCCCCCGCCGAACCAAAGGGGCCCGGTCCGCCGGCCCCATAGGTGTTCGTGGATCAGTTTCCCCCGACACAATCCAACCAAATCTTGTCCAATGAATAGTTGGACAATGAGATGAGAAGTATAATCCATATATACAATCTTTAACTATCTAAACTCCTTCCGGAGCAAGTATCTGCCAGGTTTCAGTGCCGCACCACCGGCAGGCCTGTTCTTCACGGCCAGCTCCGCCGCCGGCGGCCCGTAATGCGGCTGCTGGAGCAGGGCCTGCTGCCACTCGGCGACCGCCGGCTCGGCAACGATGAGGTTACTGATGTCCTTGAGCGGCACCCGCATCCGCGCCCTCCCGAGCTGCTTCAGGTTGCAGCTCTTGACGGCCATGCCTTGAGGATGGGCGACGGCGGCGGTCGCAGGCGGCAGATTCTCCTTGTCGGCGCGGTCAACTGCCATCTCAGAGAAGAGAAGAGCTGCCGCTCTGGGAATCTGGGCTCGGTGCTGGTGCTGTGCTAGGCGGCGAGGTGGCTGGGTTGGTGCTTGGGATTGGACTGGGAAGATCTTCCGTGGGTATTTGTAGCGGAGGCAGGAGGGAGCGAGAGGGAGGGGGGGTGAAAAGATTTGAGTTTTCGGCGGAGGATCTGCGTTTCCTGCCATTTTTGGTCGGGGGGCTCCAAGCGCCGGCGGATGTTGAAAATTTTCGCGAAATGTTTGGACGAAATCGGGATTCGTGGCGGGAAGGAGCACGCTGGGAACTTTGGCGCGGGGCTAGGCCAGGGAGATTCGAACTTTTTTTCCTGATTCCACACGGGCCAATCCTACAGTTCTGCCGGCCCACGTACGCAATTCGCGTGATGTTCCGGAATTTCCTATTTGCAGCTAACTGCGGCAAGTAGTCGCCGCTTCACACAGGGCGCAGCTCACCCTGGGCCGGCTCATTTGAGTGGGTTCGCTTCGCGATATTAGAAAACCGAAAAAATGGTCGCTCTCGGGATCGAACCGACGACCTCTTGTCTATGAGCACGCCGCGGTAGCCACCGCGCCAACCTCCTGGATGTGTAAGAAAAACAATGCCAACTTTAAAGAAGCTACAGGAAATGATAAACTTAAAACCAGTTTATGGTAATTTCAAAAAACTTTTATTCCTTCTACTGGTTTTTTCTTCACTGTCTTATTCTGTTCTTTTTTTTCACTTTTTTATATTTTTCCTTTTTCTTTTTGAGCTTTTCAAAAAGTGCAAATATGGTTCAGAATTTTCAAAAAAGTTCTTTTTATCAAACTTTGTTCATATTTCTAAAATAGTGTTCACATTTTCAAGATTTCGTTCACAATTTCGAAAAATGTTCCTGATTTTTTTTTCTTTCTTTTTCCTTTTCTTTTTCTTCTCTTTTTTCAAAATAAATTCAAAATATTCAAATTTTGATCGTATTTTCATAAATTTTCAGTTTTCTAAAAAATGTTCTCCAGTTAAAATTTTGTACCCGTTACACAAAAAAGTTCAGAACTTTCGAAATGCAGAAAATATACCGGATTTCATAAAATGTTCGCGTTTTCATAAAATGTTCATGCTTCCGGGGATTTTTCAAAATTGTTGTCTATTTCAAAATTTGTTCTCAAGATTCAAAAAAATGTTTTTGCTTGAAAAAAATTCACGCTTCTAAATTTGTTCAGGATTTTTCAAAATTGCTCTCTATTTCAAAATTTGTCCTCGAGATTCAAAAAATTGTTTGCGCTTCCAAATTTGTTAGTGAGTTTTCAAAATTTGTTCTCAAGATTCAAAAAATGTTCGTGCTTTAAAAAATTTTCGCGCTTCCAAATTTGTTCTCCATTTCTAAATTTGTTCTAAAGATTCAAAAAATGTTTGTGCTTAAGAAAATTGTCCGTGCTTCCAAATTTGTTCTCCGTTTCAAAATTTGTTTCTCAAGATTTAGAAAATGTTTGTGCTTTAAAGAAATGTCACAAATTCAAAAAAAATGTTTGGGAAATTCAAAAGTTGTTTGTGTTTCCAAATTTTGTTTAGAAATTTGAAAAATTGTTCCTGTTCAGTTTTTGGGTTGTTTAAAAAAAATTCCGTTCTAAAAAATATGTTCGCGTCTCCAAAATTCGTTTTCTGTGTTGAAAAATGTTTGAGTTTTCTCAAAAAAAATAAAAAAACTAATAATGTTCGCGTTTGATAAAACATTCACGTTTTGTTTTTGCTATTTGGAAAATCGTAAAGGATGTTTATCAAACAGTTTTATGCTTTCTTTACTTCTTGTAGGTTTCCACTGAGGTTTGATCAACTGAGCTCGTCCATCCTAGTCGCTAGTAGCATGCGAGTGCAAGTCGGCAGTGCTGTGTTCAATTCCCCACCCATCACGCCCTGCTATTTTTTTGCAAATTATCACCTTGTATTTGCAGGGCACTCCAATGGGCCAGCCCAATCGGCGCACCGCGGTGACGCCTTGTTGGACGCAACGAACGTCCAGTACGAGCTCCCTGATGTTCCTTCGCCGCTGTTTCTTGCGGGGTTTTTTTTCCGTTGCTTCTGTGGTTTTTTTCTTCCGGTTTTCATAGGTTTAGTTCTGGTTCTTTTCCTTTCTCTGTTTTGGTTCCTTTTCTGGGTTTTTTTTCGTTTCTTTTTTTCTGTTTCCCTTTTTATATTTAGTTCTCTTTTTTATTACAGAAAAAGTCCGCCGCACAATACATTATTAAGAAAATGTTCACCGTATATCATGAAAAAGTTCACCATGCATTCTAAAAAAATTCATCGCGTATCAAAAAATTGTTTATTGTCTATTACAGAAATGTTCAATTTGTATTTAAAATTTGCTTATTGTACATTACAAAAAGTTCATTGTATTTGAAAAATGGTCATGCTGTATTATAAAAAAGTTCAGCGTGCATTGTTATTTTGACAAAATACATTGATATTTTGTGAATGTCCTATTTTGTTTTTAGAATTTTCTGAACACTTTAAAATGTGCTACTGGAGTTCGGTGCAACGTGGCATCATATATTCTCCCCCTTTTCTGAATGTGTGTAGCTATTAATAAATAAATATGGCATTGTTCTGCTTGTGAGTAGCTACACCACCTGTGTTAGAGCATCTCTAGCAAATCTGGTAAAGTCGTGTTCCGTAAAATTCGTTTACGGGAGGCCCTAAAAAATTTACGGTACTACGAGGCCTTCGGCGGAACAGTTCCCCTAAACTCGTCTCATAAATTTTTTGCGGGACGAGTTTAGAGGATCTGTTTCATGCCGGAGGCCTCGTGGTACCGCATATTTTCTGGAGCTTCGCAAATCCTTTATTTTCAACAATATAAACTGAATAGAATCACAATATCAATTAAACATATGAACACAATTGATCAGAAAGGCAATTTACAATACAACAATCGGCTTCATTACAACAAATGTTTAAATTGAAATAGTTATTACAATAGCAAATTGTCCAAATTTCACAAAAATACAAGAATAAATTGTTCAAATTAAATGAGAGTGTCCCTGTGTATGTGCTTAATGGCAGAAATACCATTCCCAATTTAGTTGGCAATGAGGACGTTCCTCCTCTTCTGAATGCCTCGCCCCACCCTTATGAGCTCCCATACTACACCCTCATGCAGTAGGCAAGAATTGATGAGATGAATGCACAAGCTGCTATGAATGAAGAGGCCTGAAATGCTCTGAATCCTGCTCAGGAACACATTCAGGAAAATGGATGGCGCATGTGGCCCGTGGTTCCTCCACCATACACAGGCTTCAGTTTCAGAACATTCTTCCAATATGATGGGCCGTCTCTAATGGATGGGGTGGATCCTGACCACAATGTTCAGGACAATTTGTCTGATATTTGGTCTTCTGATACTGAGTTTATGGTTGTGGAAGCACTGACTGATGATTTTGTTCTTGGGGACCCTGCTGCACGACTAGCGTTTGTCAGAGCAGGGGGAGCTTCAGTTAACTTTCTTGTGGCTGTTGATTACGAGCTGTTGCTTTGGATGGGGGGATGCTTAAACGCATATACACGCCGGCCCTCACCTTTGAGCAATCTGCCTCCGTTATGTTTCCTCTGAATCCTTTCAAGTTCATTCAAAATCAACTGAATGTTGTAGCTGCGGTCTGGCTAGAAGAAGTTGTCCCGAAGTTTGATATTCTGTCAGCTATATTCAGTTATGCCTTTCAATTGGGTGTTGCCATCGTCCCCAAGGCTCTGTGGCAGGAGTCCTGTGATAATAGATCCGAGCTGATCGATGCTGATTGGGAGCTGGCTGCTCGCTCTCCTGGTCTCAAGGCGATCCCACAACTTGTCTGTGAAGTTGAGGAGCTCCAGGCAGTTCCACCGTCCGATCATGGTACTGCTCTTCAGGTAATTGCTTCTTCATCTTTATGCAGTGCATCACAGTCCCGCAAGGTTCTTGTACCACTCGACACCACCACCGTTAGAAGAAGTACGAGATCAACCAAATATGATGGCTTCAAGAACAACCATGTTACTGACATTAAGCACTCCAAGTCTCGGGTGAAACCCCGCGAGACTTCTTTTGTCACAGCTGTTTCTTTGGCTGCTGCTCCCGTGCAGGTTATGGCCGATACGTGTCCACCTCCTACTTCGATTGAGGAAATCCAAAAGATGGGCAGTCGTTGCGGGATTGCACAAGATGTTCTCTCTCCCGAGAAGCTGTTGGATGACCAACGCTCGTCCTCTGGAGCTGGCGACTGATCTATCTCTCGCTTATGAATAAATCGTGGAATGTGTTGTCGTGGAATATCAGAGGCATCAATTTTGATGCTAAACTTTTGGCTCTTAGAAATGCTATTGATACTAGTGGTTGCTCTGTCATATGTATCCAGGAAACTAAGCGTGAATCTTTTGATTTAGCGTTTATTAAAACTTTCTGCCCCAAACGTTTCGATAAATTTGTATTTTCACCTTCAGTGGATGCCTCGGGTGGTCTTATCATAATCTGGAATAGTTCTGTGTTTGTGGGCACGCCATGGTATGTTGATTCTTTTGTTGTGGGTGTCTCGTTTGTGGCTACTCAATCCAGTGACTCTTGGAAGCTCGTCAATGTCTATGGTCCTTGCTCTGGGCAGTGTCGGGTGGATTTCACTAACTGGTTGTTTGACCTAAATGTACCTGATGATGAAAATTGGCTGATCTTGGGTGACTTTAATTTCATTCGTTCTACGAATAATAGAAACAAACCAGGGGGCGATGCTGCGGACATGTTATTGTTTAATGAAATCATTAGAGCGCAGTCCCTGATGGAACTCCCTGTGAAGGGCAGAACATACACCTGGAGCAACATGCAGGATGATCCTTTGCTCGAATAGCTTGATTGGTTCTTCTCTTCCTCGTGTTGGACCACCTCCTTTCCAAACACGATGGATCTGCCGTTGGGTAAACCAGTTTATGATCATATCCCATGTGTGGTAGCAATTGAATCTAAAATCCCCAGATCCAAGCTATTTCGCTTTTAGAACTTCTGGGTTAACCATGAGGGGTTTACTGATGTGGTGGCTGCCTCCTGGTCCAAGTCTTGTTATGCCACGAATTCTGCTGCCCGTATTTGTAAAAAACTTAAAACTCTGAGATACGATCTCAAGAGATGGAGCAGAGGTATCTCAAGGTTGAAAATTTTGATCCAGAACAGTAATGAGACTCTAGTTATGATGGATAATCTCGAGGACAAAAGACCTCTCTTTATTCAGGAGTCAAACTTTAGGCGGATTTTGAAACTCCACCTGCAGACCCTGCTCAAGTATCAGAAAGTACTGGAGGAAAAGATGTACGATCATGTATTGCAGGTTTGCTGATGAAAACACCAAGCTTTTCCAATCTCTGGCCACCGAGAGATATAGGCACAATTCTATTGCCACGCTTCAAGATGATGATGTGGAAATCACTGACCATGTGGGCAAGGAGGGGGTGTTGTACAAAACTTATAAAGAACGTTTGGGTTCCTCTAAACCCTCTAACATGCGCTTTGATCTTTCTAGAATCATTCACCGAAATGAGGGGTTGGATCAGTTGTCGGCACCCTTCTCCAATGAAGAGATTGATGCTGTAATTAAGGAAATGCCTAATGACAGGGCTCCTGGCCCTAACGGTTTTAATGGATGATTTCTTAATTCTTGCTGGCAGATCATCAAAACGGACTCTATAAGATGTGCCATGATTTTCATGCAAGGGGGTTAGATATCACCAACATCAGTGAGGGCTACATCACCTTGATTCCGAAGATTTCTTCTCCAGAAACTGCGAATGGTTACAGACCAATCACTTTACTGAATTGTTGTCTGAAAATCATCACTAAAATCCTAGCTAATCGGCTGCAGAAAGTCATCCTTAAAATCATTCATAAGAACCAATACGGTTTTATTAAGGGGAGGACAATCCAAGATTGCCTGGCGTGGTCTTTTGAATTTATCCATCAATGTCACTCCTCGGCGCGGGAGATAATCCTCCTCAAGCTTGATTTTGCTAAGGCGTTTGACACAATTGAGCATGCTCCCATGCTAGAGATCATGAAGCACATGGGTTTTGATGACAAGTGGCTAGGGTGGATGGAAACGATTTTTGGCTCGGGGGTCTCTTCGGTACTCCTTAATGGAGTTCCTGGTCGGAAGTTCCAATGCAAATGTGGAGTGCGGCAGGGTGACCCTCTCTCACCGCTAATCTTTGTAATTGCGGCTGGCCTCCTTCAAGCAGCGATTAATGATGCTTTTGTTCGCGGTCTAGTTGTCCTACCTCTCCCTCGTGACAATGGTGGTGACTTCCCGGTCGTGCAATACGCGGACAACACGATACTGATGATGCAGGCATGTCCTGAACAAGCTGCTCGTATGAAATCTATCCTGGAAGACTACGCTGCATTGGTAGGTCTGAAGATCAATTTTCATAAATCAACTCTTATCCCCATTAACATTGATCACCAGTGTGCTAGTGGATTGGCGGGGGTGTTTGGGTGCTCTGTTGGTTCCCTACCGTTTACTTATCTCGGTCTCTCGATGGGGACGACAAGACCCAGTGTTCTTGATCTCATGTCGATGGTGCATGCAGCTGAGAGGAAGACTTCCACAGTGCTATCTCTGATGTCGACTGGAGCTAAACTGACCTTGGTCAATTCTGTTGTGACGTCGATGTTGATCTATGCAATGTGCACAATCAAATTGCACCCGAAGGTGGTTGAGCATCTGGACCAATTGCGTGGATATTGCCTATGGGCAAAAAACTCTGATGATGGAATCAAAAACAACTCCCTCGCGGCATGGGAACTTGTCTGCCGTCCAAAATGGTGTGGTGGCCTTGGTGTCATTAACATCAAGACCCAGAATGCAGCCCTTCTCCTAAAACATTTGTTCAAATTCTATAACCATGATGATGTTCCCTGGGTGGAGTTGATTTGGGACGCATACTACAGCGACAAAATCCCACATGCAGCTGACGCAGTGGGCTCCTTCTAGTGGAAGGACGTAATGCAACTCAGCGGGGTTTTTCACGGGATGACCAAGGTCGTCCCAGGAGATGGGTCTTGCTCTTTGTTTTGGAAAGATGTCTGGTTTGAACCTGGTAATGACACTCCACTCATGGATGTGTACCCACGGAATTTCTCCTTCTACCTGAATGAGGATGATTCCATTGCTAAGGTTCTTACTACCACTGATCCGGCCTTGATTTTCAGCTTACCTCTCTCGATCCAGGCCAGAGAGGAGGTCAGGGAGATTCAGCAGGGATCGATGCACGTGTGTGTGGCCAATGATTGCTATGATATCTGGGAATGCACGCTTGGACGCTTCTCCTCGAAGAAATACTATAACTACTGCTACAAGGAGATAGTAGCAGATGAGGCGTTCGGTTGGCTTTGGAAGGCCAAGAGCCCGATCAAGTTTAAAATGTTTGGGTGGCTGCTTCTGGTGGATCATTTGAACACCAGAAACATGCTCAGGCGTAGGCACTTTGCCGTCGCGGGGGATGATTATGTCTGCATGTTCTGTCGTAATCCCCCCGAGGAAACTGTTGAGCACTTATTCTTTATGTGCCCCTTTAGCCAACAATGCTGGAGTAAGGTTGGATTGACTTGGCCCATGAGAGACAATAGAATTGCTTTGCTGCATGGGGGCAAGGATAACTGGCGGCGACCTCTATTCATGGACATTTTCCTGTTGGCTGTCTGGAGTCTATGGATGGAGAGGAACAACCAACACTTTAGAGGAATCCAACACTCGTTCAGGGCCTGGCTTGATAGGTTTAAGCATCTCCTGGAGCTACTGATCCATAATTGTAGAGAGGAGCTTCATCCTTTCCTATCTAGCTACATTGTAAACTTCGGGCATTAGGTCTGTAATTGCCTCAGCTTGGACGGTCGGGGGGGCGTCTAAAAGAACCCATTGTAACACATATGTAACTGTTCCCTTGTGAGTAATACAAAAGTCAGTGGGAGCCTCTCCCACTGTCGTTCACTTAAAAAAACAAATTAAATGAGAGTCTATCTCCCATAGAGTTATCACTGATGCTCAATAAGATTTTCTTGGAGCTGGTAGTGTGAACCACTATTCTCAATCTTCCAGTAGGTGTCAAGAAACGCAATGATCTCATCTGCGTCCCTTGTAGGCATAACACGGCTACCAACATTGTCATAATGAAACTCTAAGTTCAAATCCCTCTCATCTTTGATGATCATGTTGTGTAAAATTACACAAGTAATCATCATGTTTCTGAGGGGCGTTTTATCCCAGAAGTGAGCATGACCTCAAACAATGGTAAACCGAGCTTGTAACATACCAAATCCCTCTCGGTATCCTTTGGGCATGCTTCTTGTGCTTCGGTAAATTTTTTGTGCTTCTTCATTTGGGGTCACTAATGGTCTTCACAAATGTTGCCCATGGAGGATAAATACCGTCGGCAAGATAGTACCCCATGGTATAGTCATGGCCATTGACGGTATAGTTGCAAGCCAGAGGCTTTCCACTAGCTAGCTAAGCAAAAAGATGAGAACGCTATAAGACATTGATATCATTGAGAGACCCCGGCAAACCAAAGAAGCAATGCCAAATCCATAGATCGCGTGATGCCACGCCTTCAAGCACAATGGTAGGTTTACAATTGGGGCTGGTTATTGCCCTGCCCAAGCCACCGGGCAGTTCTTACACCTTCAATGCATGCAATCAATACTGCCAAGCATGCCCGACCATCCCCTCTCTTCGTTCATCACCATAAACTTCTTTGTGTCCTCCTCATTGGAGCTCGAAGATACTCCGGGCCAAAAACCAGGATCATTGTATTTGCAAACATCCTCACGCACTTGATGGATGTATCTTCGCCAATGCGAAGATATTCATCGGTATAGTCGGCAGGAACGCCATATGCAATCACTCTCATCGCTTCCGATATTTTTTTATATGCACTAAATCTAAGCAAAAGGGTGGCATTCCTCTGGCAAGTGAAAAATGGCAATTTGCCTAACAAGCTTCAACTATGTGAATGAAAAGAGGCCTACACATTCGATATCGCCTACGAAGAAGGTGAGCCGGATGTGTCGATACCTCGGCGAAGTAGTCCTTCATGAGCATCTTGTCGTCGAGAGCTCGGTTGCGCAGAATGCATAGTCGCCCAACCGTGGATTCACAATTTTTTTGGGACCCCTTTCAATTTTTTCCATGAGATGCAACAACGCTAGGGTGTCGACATCGTCGTCCAAGATCATCTCTTCCATGTCCGGATCGTCCGACGAGGACGAACTCCAATCCATCTAAAAAATTGCATGCCCATGAACTTCTCCAGAACCTCACGGTCGAAATTGAATCAAAAGATCGGCAAGCATTGAACATACTACCCCTGAAGCAAAGCCGGCCGCCCCTTTTTTCTTTCCTGCCGGCCGAAGCAAAGACGGCTGAAACCCCTTCCTCCGGCACATGCTGCTGTCCCTCAGGCAATTCCAAGGCTCACCGGTGCTGGAAACAACCGAATCTGCAAGCTACAAGGCCGCGCGCAAAGCTCTGGGGTGGATCCATGGTGACGGCGGTGGCCGCTAGCTCGCAGAGAAAAATGGGCACCCCCCCGGCTTCCAAATTTGGTGGAATAGATGTCGCACGGGGCAGTGGAGCTAATGGACAATGCGGGGCAGCCGGGGGCACCAAGAACCGGCGGGGAGATGCAGCGGCAGCAGCAGCGAGTGAGGCGGGAATGGAAGCGGGCAAAAATGGCTTTGTGCCAAGGATACATGAAACATCAAAAAGAGGGGCGACTCCCATATATATGGCGGAAACGGCCCGCAGAATGCAGGATCCTACAAAAACAATTACAGGATGGCTGATTTTTGCGAGATCTATTCAAGCCAGAAAAATCACCCACATCCGCTATATTGGTGGTTATTATTCGGGACATCCTGTCTCATGAAATCTGCTAGAGATGCTCTTAAGCGAAGCTCCCAAAGAGACAGACTTGAGGCATAGTTGATGAGCGACTATTTCTCCGTTAACTTTGGCACCTTTCTGTCGACATTCCAAGCTCCCACTCACTCCTTGGTACCTCTTGCATGTATACCAGATTCAACAATAAGATAGGATTGGTTTCCAACAAAAATTGTAAGTTCTCGAGCAAGGAAGGTGAATGGGTTGTTCGTCGTTCAGCATCAAGGACATCAATGGCCCCTACATCCTCGACCACACTGCCTCCTCTGATCCAGCAAGATGGTATGTACCAGCAAAATCAATGGAGAGATCAAGATGGTGAAGCACATGTCCAAGCATATAAAATGGGTACTCTGGTGTATTCGTCGTTCGACATCAACAACTGCCCAATCATGTACTAAGATACAGTATCATTCTAGAATAATGTCCTTTGTGTGGAGATGTAACAGTTATGTTTGCTCCTGATAGAACTCAGCAATGCCAGTGAAAAAGCATACAACAAAACCGTATTTCTCGGTTACAACTGCTACTTGTTGAGTAACTTATTTATCAGAAGAAGACACATTGATTTGAAAAGTTCCTCGATTTTAAAAAAAATCATACATTTTAGGAAAGTTCCTTGATTTTGAAAAAAGTTCATTGATTTGAAAATAAATTTCACAAATTTGAAAAAAGTTCATCAATTTTTAAAAAACTTCATAAATCTTTAAAAATATTGATCAATTTTAAAAATAGTTCCTAAATTTTGAAAGAATATCATGAACTTGAAAAAAAGTTCATTGATTTTAAAAAAATCATCGAATCTGAAACGATTCGTGCATTTTAAAAAATGAAAATAAAAAATAAAAATTATTCAGGATAAAGGAAAAAGCAAAAAAATAGAAAAAAGAAAAAGAAAAAAGTAAGAAAAAACTAAATAAGACCGGTCCAGGAAAAACCAAAATCGAAAAACAGAAAGAAAGAAACCGGTTGGGAAGCTTCCCAAACCAGGAAGAGGTCTCTCCCATGGCACCCATAGATGGGCCATCTCAGGTAAGAGAGCCTTCAACGCCAGTTAACGAATTGCACATGAACGGCGCTGAAGGCGCCAAATAAGAAATACGGTTCGCTCAGGGGGAGTTACCAGCGACCCATGGCCCAGTAAAATATATAACGTGCAGGGAAAAACGTCTTGGCCCAATTACCTTTTTTCCAAAAAATTATCATCAATAAATTTGCCATGTAAAAAATAATAGTGCTAGTAAGTTCAAAAAATGCCATGTTTTGGAAACCAAAAAAGTGTGAAATTGCCATGAGACTATATGAAACACTATTAAAAAAAGACCCTAATATCTAGAGGAAGCCCCCATCGAGTGTATCGTTCGCTAGAGGTTGGACATGTCAGCGTGGTGGGAGATCGAGCGAACTATTTTCTTTCTATATGACACCAAGCTGGCCCTCCAAGGATTCGTTCGCTCTGCCCATAGGCCTAGTTAATTTTTGTTTTTTAGAAAGAAAAAAATGCCAAAATAAAAAAAGACCATAAAATTATTGTCACGGTCTGAATTATGAAAAACTGCCATCATCTAGATATTTAGCCACTGTCACTGAATTTTTCATCCAGATCATCGTTGTAAATGTCACTGTCCTCTGAATGTTCATTTCTCCATGTGTGTGCTTCTGAATGTTCTGCTCTCTAGCTGTCTCCTTTCCCTTTGCTCTCAAGCTTCCCTGGTGACACCATAAGTCTTGGTACTCCTCACATTTTTTTAGAAATAAAGTAAGCACGCTGCACATCATTGCAGCTTTGCTTCAGAATCATGTTATCATGATCAAAGTCTCAGGTGCTTTGTGTTGTGTGGCACATAGACCATCTTCAAAGCATTATCATCACCCTTGAGAGCGATCGGACTTTCAGAAACTATTTTTGTTGGCAAACACCAGTACACTTTCCTTTCTGGTGATAATGGATAGCCAAGTTCCTCAAGCATTTATTATACAAAAGATCAATGTGTCACACTCACAATGGTCAAACCATCAATCTTATTAGCATCCATGTAAGTTATGTTAGCTCCAATACCACAGAATAACCCATGGTGATGCACCTCCACAGTGAATTGGTAATCATTTTTACTTACAATGCAAAAACAAAACTACAAAAGATGTGGTCTTTGTAAGCAGATTCATTCAAAGAGATTCGTTAAAAGAAACGTGGCATTGTAAACCCTAAGATTGAACACCTAACCACATACGTACTACCCTAAAAACACACATTGACATAAAATCTACTCTCTCCGTTTCTAAATATAAGTCTTTTTAGAGACTTCAATTGTGACTAGATACAGATGTATATAGGATGTATTTCTTTACAAATCTGTGCACTTTCAGGCCATCACAATGACATTTATCAACCCTAAACTGGATCGAGTGACCTAACTATACAAAGAAAAAAAATCATACATTCACCAACTCCCAGACATATCAGACGCAAATTCCCAGCGATGGCAACGGCTACAACAGTGATCAAGATGGTTAAGCACCGGTCCATTTGTATGAAGTCTGACAAGCACAATGGAAACATAACATGGGTACTTTGATGTTCGTACACCATTGTAGAAAAATATATGATCCTGGAACAATGCCTTTTGTGTGACGATGTAACAGTTATGTTTGTTTCTGAAGCAGATAGTAATGCCAGCGAAAAAGCATCTCCGTTACAACTGCTACTCGCAGAGCAACTTATTTCTCAGCAGGACACACACATGACACATCTAAAGTACAGTTTTGAACACGAAAAACAGTGCTGGTACAGGACGGTGCGCAGCGCAAACTCATTGTTTAAGATCACTGCAAGAAGAAGTCCCCGGGGTCCGTGAAATATGTTGGAAATATGCCCTAGAGGCAATAATAAAAAAAATATTATTATATTTCCTTATTCATGATAATTGTCTTTTATTCATGCTATAATTGTATTATCCGGAAATCGTAATACACGTGTGAATACATAGACCACAACATGTCCTTAGTGAGCCTCTAGTTGACTAGCTCGTTGATCAACAGATAGTCATGGTTTCCTGACTATGGACATTGGATGTCATTGATAACGGGATCACATCATTAGGAGAATGATGTGATGGACAAGACCCAATCCTAAGCATAGCACAAGATCGTGTAGTTCGTTTGCTAGAGCTTTTCCAATGTCAAGTATCTTTTCCTTAGACCATGAGATCGTGTAACTCCCGGATACCGTAGGAGTGCTTTGGGTGTACCAAACGTCACAACGTAATTGGGTGACTATAAAGGTATGCTACGGGTATCTCCGAAAGTGTCTGTTGGGTTGACACGGATCGAGACTGGGATTTATCACTCCGTATGACGGAGAGGTATCTCTGGGCCCACTCGGTAATGCATCATCATAATGAGCTCAAAGTAACCAAGTGTCTGGTCACGGGATCATGCATTACGATACGAGTAAAGTGACTTGCCGGTAACGAGATTGAACGAGGTATTGGGATACCGACGATCGAATCTCGAGCAAGTAACATACCGATTGACAAAGGGAATTGTATACGAGGTTGCTTGAATCCTCGACATCGTGGTTCATCCGATGAGATTATCGAGGAGCATGTGGGAGCCAACATGGGTATTCAGATCCCGCTGTTAGTTATTGACCGGAGAGCCGTCTCTGTCATGTCTACGTGTCTCCCGAACCCGTAGGGTCTACACACTTAACGTTCGGTGACGCTAGGGTTGTAGAGATATTAGTATGCAGCAAACCGAAAGTTGTTCGGAGTCCCGGATGAGATCCCGGACGTCATGAGGAGTTCCGGAATGGTCCGGAGGTAAAGAATTATATATGGGAAGTCGAGTTTCGGCCATCGGGAAAGTTTCGGGGGTTACCGGTATTGTACCGGGACCACCGGAAGGGTCCCGGGGGTCCACCGGGTGGGGCCACCTATCCCGGAGGGACCCATGGGCTGAAGTGGGAGGGGAACCATCCCCTGGTGGGCTGGTACGCCACTACTAGGGAAAAGCCTATACACAGAAATTTAGCAACAACGCGGGTCAAAAAAGAGCGCTAGTGCTAGATAGCAGTAGCGATTGAGGAAAAACCGCGCTACAGATACAATCTTAGCAGTAGCGCGTGTAGTGCCAAAAGCGCTACTACCAATATTCCCGTTGGTAGAATGATAGGATACGCATAACAATAGCGGACTTGGAAGAAGCGCGCTACCGCTAGGGCATAAGTAGTAGCGCGTTTCCTACGAAGAGTGCTACTACTAATGGAAATAAAATAAGATAAAAAACAAATAGAAAAATAAATGAAAATGAAAGAAATAGAAAAGGGAGAAAGGAAAAAATAAAATGTAAAGCATAATAATTGAAAAAGCGAAAAAACGGAGGAAGGCATAGCAGTAGCGTGTGTTTGTAAGAGGCGCTATAGCTAACATAGCTGCAGCACGTGTCCTGGACCCCCGCTATAGAAACAGAAAAGAAAATTAAAAAATGGAAGAAAATTACATAGCTATAGCAGCAGCGCGTTTTGTAAAAACCGCTATAGCTATCTTAGCTATAGCGCGTTTTACGAAACGTGCTACCGCTAAATTTGACTTAACCAAAAAACTGTTTTCCCCTGGCCACTACTTCTCCCCCAAATCCCTCGACCCACCCCGCCGCCGTCTCCCCGATTCGCCGTCGCCCCACTTCGCCGTCGTCTCCTGCCGACATCGACGCCACCAGAGCCATGCGCCGTTGACGCAACCGGAGCCGCCCCCAACGCCACGGAGCCACGCGGCCTCATCAACACCACCGGAGCCGCCATCGACGCCACCGGATCCTCCCTCGCCACAACTGCCTCCCTCGCCATCACCGGAGACGCCCCTGCTTCCCTCGCCACCACTGCCTCCCTCGCCACCACCGGAGCCATCCTCTGTAAGCCCCCACCCCTCCTCTCTCTCTCATGCATAGGTTAGCTAGTTTAATTAGCTTAATTATCTAGGTTAGGGCAAAATTTTAGTTAGGGCTTTGACAGAGAAGTAGTTAGGTTAACTAGTTTAATTAGGTTAATTATCTAGGTTAGTGCAAAAATTAGTTAGGGCTTTGACAGAGAACTAGTCAGGTTAACTAGTTTAATTAGGTTAATTATCTAGGTTAATTAGTGCAAAAATTTATTTAGGGCTTTGACAGAGAACTAGCTGCGTTAACTAGTTTAATTAGGTTAATTATGTAGGTAAACTAGATTAACTAACTAGGTTAAATAGGTAGGTTAATTAGGTTTGTTGGATTAACAAGCTAAGTTAAGTAGGTTGGCTAGGCTAGGTCCTAGGCAGAGAAGTGTTTAGTGAAGGAAAAGAATTTAGGCAAATTTTATTTTAAAGATGATCCCTTCCTAGACTTTTATTGTTGATTATATCTTTTCATTGAAGTGGTCATGTTATATCTTTTCATTGAAGTGGTTCGATTGTGCCCAAGTGGCTTTGTTGTTTCCAGGGAATGATGCTGAGTGGCCTATGTTTTGCCGGAATGTTCATTTCTGTTACGGCAAATTTCAGGTTCTCGATTTGTCCACTTTTTAGCAATGGTCATGCCAAAATTTTCCATGAATTTCGGCATGACTTGTGCTACAAACTAGGACATATCGAGTGCCCAGGATTTGCCGCACCAGGAAGGAGTCAACATTCCTGCAAAACAATAGGCCTTTTTTATGTCATTATTCATTTTATTAGGTCTAGAATTAATTGACTAGATTTAATCATAGGAAACATGGCTAGCAACGATGAAGGACAGGGTTCTGGTGATTGCGTCGACGCCTACCGGGCGGCAGACAAATTTTTTAGCCTTACCGACGATCAACCGATGTTGTTGTTGGGCCCACCGGTGGCATCGGGGACTGAGACCGACACGCAGACCGGTGCTGGGACTGAGACCGGCGCTGAGACTCAGACCGGCATCAGGACCGGCGCTGAGACTGAGACCGGTGCTGCCTCGGGGAGCGGAGCCGGTGTAGAACTGAAAGCAAAGAGGCAACGGCTTCCTAACAAACTCAGGACTACTAGGCTGGTGGTCACGGAGGTGGACGACGGCATTTTTGAGCCAAAGGCGCCCGAGGAAGCTCGCTCGTGCTACGGCAATCAAATAGGCTGCATCGTACGAACAACCGCCACCATCAACGATGAGAAACTACATAAGATAGAAAATATGAGGAGCTCCCTCCTAAAGAAGTTTCACCGGATATTCTTGTTCCCTGGCCGGAATGAGAAGGATTATGAACATCCAGACGAGGACCCGACAATGAAGAAGATAAACAAACACGCCATGACAGAGAAGGTAGAGAAAGGCCTCATCGCCTCGACAGATCCAGGATACCCACTCTACGTGGTTAACGTTCCGCGGCAAAGGTCGTACGTCGACAGCTTCCCCGCGGATAAGTTCTTCCTCCGATTCGATTACATATTCGACATGTTTCACGTGAAGAAGCTGGATTTTATGTTTGTCCGCCTTTATGCCTTGCACATAAACTACATCATCGGGTTTGAGTAGATATCACATATATGTGTCACTGACCCGTACTACATGCACGAGAGCTTCTTGGGAGTCTGCGAAGAGCACCGTGTATACGCGAGGGAATACATCGTCGATTTCATGCTCGCCAATAAGGACAAGGGGGCGATTCTCGTGCCTTATCATCCCGTGTAAGTCATCCGCGCTGCTATCCTTCCTTCGATTTCAATCATTCATTTGCACGGTGGAGGCTAAGTAATTTGAGGTGTACTTATTTTGCGCAGCGGCGGGCGCGCCGTCCTCATCATCCTATACCCCCAATTCTCCCACGCTCTTTACTTAGACTCATCAAAGAACATTCACAAAAAGGATTACACCCACATCAAGGATGTTCTCGATAGTGCTATGTTTTACTACCAAGCAAGGGGTGGAGAGGTCAGGGACAAGAAGAGAAGGGGCGGCAGGGCCACCTTCGCCCATAAGACTGACTTCTGCTGCATCCAGCAACCGAACAATTCTCTTAATGATGGATTCTATGTCCTACACCACATGCTGGAGTACAGACGGGATCACCAGAACCTTCGCATGTCACGTAGATCCGGCGATGCCCATATTCTGCAATGGGCAAAGAACGTAGGAGATATCGAGGATCATCGACTTCAAGCTGAGTTCTATCACATCCAGCGGGAACTTGCCCAAATCATCATGAAGGAGGTCGTCGGAAAAACAGGAATGTTCTACGAAGAAGGACAAATGCCGCGGGAAGACGTCCGAACATGGATAGCCTCTCAGCGTCTCGACATGAAGCCTTTCACTAAGCTCGAGGACTATCTCCCTGACCTCGATGGATGGCACGACATGTTGGAGTGATTGTCGATATATGACAATGTGTCCGTTTAGTCCATACTTTCTATATGACAAAACTTTGAGTTATGCGTGGTGAAACTTTATTTGTGATGTAATTAAACCGTCCTCCTCCTCGACTAGCGAAGATCACTCCAGTTAGGGAATTTTGGGTACGATGAACTTTGTTATTTATGCTTATGATATGTTGTTTCTATTTTTGCCAAGTCTGTCTTTTTCTGTTGCTCAACTATATATGTTGCATATCATCGACTCATGTGATGATGCAGGTGCATAGATCATTGATGGCGAAGAAGTGCTACGCCAGGAGTATATATACGACGAGTGGCTGGAGTGTCAGGCCCAGGTGTTACCGGTTTCCGGTTTCCGAGCGACAGGCAGTAGTTAGTTTAGGTCCACGCTAATGCGAGAGAGGGATACGAACTCATGTACTCAAAGTGATAGCTCTTCTCGCGTATACCATTGTTTAGATAGATGATGATGTATTTGCAAGTAATCGAGGACTTGTATCGCTATTTTCGAGATGATGATGAGAGACCACTTTGTGTTGGATGATGATTATGATGAGACTATTTGTATCTATATGCTATGATTACATTTGTGGTCTCACAGGCATTTGTATGTGTATCATGATGACATTTCTATGTGCTAAAGATTCTTCTATAAAGCCTGTTCAAATACAAAACAAATATGCCAAAAAAACCCTGTTAAATTAGCAGTAGCGAGTGTATAAAAATTAGCAGCAGCGCCGCAATAGCAGTAGCGCGCCGTTGAAAAGCGCGCTAGAGCTACTAGCAGTAGCGAGCTTCCAATAACTGCGCTGCTGCTACACTTGTGTACCAGTAGCGCCGATGACCACGCGCTACTGCTATACGTTAGCTGTAGCGCCTTGTTAGTAGTGCCGGCCCCCGCGCTACTAATAGGCCCAAAACCCGCGTTACTGCTAGGCTTTTCCCTAGTAGTGCACCCCGCTGGGCCCCCCTCTACGCCTAGGGTTGGGAACCCTAGGGGAGGGGGCGCCTCCACTTGCCTTGGGGGGCAAGTTTCCCCACTTGGCCGCCGCCCCCCTAGGAGATCCCATCTCCTAGGGCCGGCGCCCCCCTGGGGTCCCTATATAAAGAGGGGGTGGGAGGGCAGCCGCACCCTGACACCTGGCGCCTCCCTTCCCCTTGCTACACCTCTCCCTCCCGCAGACGCTTGGTGAAGCCCTGCCGGATCCCTGCTGCATCCACCATCACGCCGTCGTGCTGCTGGATCTTCATCAACCTCTCCTTCCCCCTTGCTGGATCAAGAAGGAGGAGACGTCACGCTGACCGTATGTGTGTTGAACACGGAGGTGCCGTCCGTTCGGCGCTAGGATCTCCGGTGATTTGGATCACGACGAGTATGAATCCCTCAACCCCGTTCCCTTGAACGCTTCCGCTCGCGATCTACAAGGGTATGTAGATGCACTCCTCTCCCCCGTTGCTAGATGAACTCATAGATTGATCTTGGTGAACGTAGGAATTTTTTTATTTTATGCAACGTTCCCCAACAGTGGCATCATGAGCTAGGTCTATGCGTAGTTCTCTATTGCACGAGTAGAACACAAATCTGTTGTGGGCGTAGATGTTGTCAACTTTCTTGCCACTACTAGTCTTATTTTGCTTCAGCGGTATTGTGGGATGAATCGGCCTGGACTGACCTTACACGTACACTTACGTGAGACAGGTTCCACTGACTGACATGCACTAGTTGCATAAGGTGGCTAGCGGGTGTCTGTCTCTCCCACTTTAGTTGGAGCGGATTCGATGAAAAGGGTCCTTATGAAGGGTAAATAGAAGTTGACAAATCACGCTGTGGTTATTCGTAAGTAAGAAAACGTTCTTGCTAGAACCCTATTGCAGCCACGTAAAAGATGCAACAACAATTAGAGGACGTCTAACTTGTTTTTGCAGCAATTGCTTTGTGATGTGATATGGCCAAAAGTTGTGATGAATGATGAATGATATATTGTGATGTATGAGATCATGTTCTTGTAATAGGAATCATGACTTGCATGTCGATGAGTATGACAACCGGCAGGAGCCATAGGAGTTGTCTTAATTATTGTATGACCTGTGTGTCAATGATTTAACGCCATGTAATTACTTTACTTTATTGCTAAACCATTAGCCATAGTAGTAGAAGTAGTAGTTGGCGAGCAACTTCATGGAGACACGATGATGGAGATCATGGTGTCATGCCGGTGACAAAGATGATCATGGAGCCCCGAAGATGGAGATCAAAGGAGCTATATGATATTGGCCATATCATGTCACTACTATTTAATTGCATGTGATGTTTATTATGTTTATGCATCTTGTTTACTTAGAACGACGGTAGTAAATAAGATGATCCCTCATAATAATTTCAAGAAAGTGTTCCCCCTAACTATGCGTCGTTGCTAAAGTTCGTCGTTTCGAAGCACCACGTGATGATCGGGTGTGATAGATTCCTATGTTCACATACAACGGGTGTAAGACAGTTTTACACATGCAAAACACTTAGGTTAACTTGACGAGCCTAGCATGTACAGACATGGCCTCGGAACACAAAGACCGAAAGGTCGAACATGAGTCGTATGGAAGATACGGTCAACATGGAGATGTTCACCGATGATGACTAGTCCGTCTCACGTGATGATCGGACATAGCCTAGTCGACTCGGATCATGTAACACTTAGATGACTAGAGGGATGTCTAATCTAAGTGGGAGTTCATTAAATAATTTGATTAGATGAACTTAATTATCATGAACTTAGTCTAAAATCTTTGCAAAAATGTCTTGTAGATCAAATGGCCAACGCTCATGTCAACATGAACTTCAACGCGTTTCTAGAGAAAACCAAGCTGAAAGATGATGGCAGCAACTATACGGAGTGGGTCCGGAACCTGAGGATCATCCTCATAGCTGCCAAGAAAGCATATGTCCTAGAAGGACCGCTAGGTGAAGCACCCATCCCAGAGAACCAAGACGTTATGAACGCTTGGCAGTCACGTGCTGATGATTACTCCCTCGTTCAGTGCGGCATGCTTTACAGCTTAGAACCGGGGCTCCAAAAGCGTTTTGAGCAACACGGAGCATATGAGATGTTCGAGGAGCTGAAAATGGTTTTTCAAGCTCACGCCCAGGTCGAGAGATATGAAGTCTCCGACAAGTTCCATAGTTGTAAGATGGAGCAAAATAGTTCTGTCAGTGAACACATACTCAAAATGTCTAGGTTGCACAACCGCCTGTCCCAGCTGGACATTAACCTCCCGGACAAGGCGGTCATTGACAGAATCCTTCAGTCGCTCCCACCGAGCTACAAGAGCTTTGTGATGAACTACAATATGCAGGGGATGGTGAAAACTATTCCTGAAGTATTTTCAATGCTGAAGTCAGGAGAGGTAGAAATCGAGAAAGAACATCAAGTGTTGATGGTCAATAAAACCACTAAGTTCAAGAAGGGCAAGGGTAAGAAGAACTTCAAGAAGGACGGGAAGGATGTTGCCATGCCCGGTAAGCCAGTTGCCGGGAAGAAGTCAAAGAATGGACCCAAGCCTAAGACTGAATGCTTTTATTGCAAAGGGAAGGGTCACTGGAAGCGGAACTGCCCCAAATACTTAACGGACAAGAAGGCCGGCAACACTAAGGTATATGTGATATACATGTAATTGATGTGTACCTTACCAGTACTCGTAGTAACTCTTGGATATTTGATATCGGTGCCGTTGCTCATATTTGTAACTCACAGCAGGAGCTGCGGAATAAGCGGAGACTGGCGAAGGACGAGGTGACGATGCGCGTTGGGAATGGTTCCAAGGTCGATGTGATTGCCGTCGGCACGTTACCTCTACATTTACCCACGGGATTAGTTTTAAACCTCAATAATTGTTATTTAGTGCCAAGTTTGAGCATGAACATTGTATCTGGATCTCGTTTAATACGAGATGGCTACCCATTTAAATCCGAGAATAATGGTTGTTCTATTTATATGAGAGATATGTTTTATGGTCATGCCCCGATGGTCAATGGTTTATTCTTAATGAATCTCGAACGTGATGTTACACATATTCATAGTGTGAATACCAAAAGATGTAAAGTTGATAACGATAATCCCACATACTTGTGGCACTGCCGCCTTGGTCATATTGGTATCAAGCGCATGAAGAAGCTCCATGCTGATGGACTTTTAGAGTCTCTCGATTATGAATCATTTGACACATGCGAAATATGCCTTATGGGCAAAATGACCAAGACTCTGTTCTCCGGAACTATGGAGCGAGCAACCAACTTATTGGAAATCATACATACTGATGTGTGCGGTCCAATGAGCGTTGAGGCTCGCGGAGGATATCTTTATGTTCTCACTCTCATTGATGACTTAAGTAGATATGGGTATGTCTACTTGATGAAACACAAGTCTAAGACCTTTGAAAAGTTCAAGGAATTTTAGAATGAGGTAGAGAGTCAACGTGACCGAAAGATAAAGTTCTTACGACCAGATCGTGGAGGAGAATATTTAAGTCATGAATTTGGTACGCACTTAAGGAAATATGGAATCGTTTCAAAACTCATGCCGCCTGGAACACCTCAGCGTAATGGTGTGTCCGAACATCGTAACCGCACTCTATTGGATATGGTGCGATCTATGATGTCTCTTACCGATTTACCGCTATCATTTTGGGGATACGCTCTAGAGACAGCTACATTCACTTTAAATAGGGCTCCGTCTAAATCCCTTGAGACGACACCGTATGAATTATGGTTTGGGAAGAATCTTAAGCTGTCGTTTCTAAAAGTTTGGGGATGCGATGCTTATGTGAAGAAACTTCAACCTGAAAAGCTCGAACCCAAGTTGGAAAAATGCGTCTTCATAGGATACCCTAAGGAAACCATTGGGTATACCTTCTACCTTAGATCCGAAGGCAAGATCTTTGTTTCCAAGAACGGATCCTTTCTGGAAAAAGAGTTTCTCTCGGAAGGAGTAAGTGGGAGGAAAGTAGAACTCGATGAAGTACTACCTCTTGAACCGGAAAGTTGTGCAGCTCAGGAAAATGTTCCTGTGGTGCCTACACCGACTGGAGAGGAAATTAATGATGATGATCAAGGTACTTCGGATCAAGTTGCTACTAAACTTTGTAGGTCCACAAGGACACGTTCAACACTAGAGTGGTATGACAACCCTGTCCTGGAAATCATGTTGTTAGACAACGGTGAACCTTCGAACTATGAAGAAGCGATGGCGGGCCCAGATTCCAACAAATGGCTTGAAGCCATGCAATCCGAGATAGAATCCATGTATGAAAACAAAGTATGGACTTTGACAGACTTGCCCGATGATCGGCGAGCGATGGAAACAAATGGATCTTTAAGAAGAAGACGGACGTGGATGGTAATGTTACCATCTATAAAGCTCGACTTGTCGCTAAGGGTTATCGGCAAGTTCAAGGGGTTGACTACGATGAGACTTTCTCTCCCGTAGCGAAGCTTAAATCCGCCCGAATCATGTTAGCAATTGCCGCATACTATGATTATGTGATATGGCAGATGGACATCAAAATGGCATTCCTTAACGGCTATCTTAAGGAAGAGCTGTATATGATGCAGCCGGAAGGTTTTGTCGATCCTAAGAATGCTAGCAAAGTATGCAAGCTCCAGCGATCCATTTATGGGCTGGTGCAAGCATCTTGGAGTTGGAACATTCGCTTTGATGAGATGATCAAAGCGTTTGGGTTTATGCAGACTTATGGAGAAGCCTGTGTTTACAAGAAAGTGAGTGGGAGCTCTGTAGCATTTCTCATATTATATGTAGATGACATACTTTTGATGGGAAATGATATAGAACTTTTGGACAACATTAAGGCCTACTTGAATAAGTGTTTTTCAATGAAGGACCTTGGAGAAGCTGCTTACATATTAGGCATCAAGATCTATAGGGATAGATCGAGATGCCTCATAGGTCTTTCACAAAGCACATACCTTGATAAGATATTGAAGAAGTTCAATATGGATCAGTCCAAGAAAGGGTTCTTGCCTGTATTACAAGGTGTGAGATTGAGCTCGGCTCAATGCCCGACCACAGCAGAAGATAAAGAAGAGATGAGTGTCATCCCCTATGCCTCAGCCATAGGATCTATTATGTATGCCATGCTGTGTACCAGACCTGATGTAAACCTTGCCGTAAGTTTGGTAGGAAGGTACCAAAGTAATACCGGCAAGGAACACTAGACAGCGGTCAAGAATATCCTGAGGTACTTGAAAAGGACAAAGGACATGTTTCTCGTTTATGGAGGTGACGAAGAGCTCGTCGTAAAGGGTTACATCGATGCTAGCTTCAACACAGATCTAGATGACTCTAAGTCACAAACCGGATACGTGTATATGTCGAATCGTGGAGCAGTAAGCTGGTGCAGTTGCGAGCAGAGCGTCATGGCGGGATCTACATGTGAAGCGGAGTACATGGCAGCCTCGGAGGCAGCGCATGAAGCAATATGGATGAAGGAGTTCATCACCGACCTAGGAGTCATACCCAATGCGTCGGGGCCGATCACTCTCTTCTGTGACAACACTGGAGCTATTTCCCTTGCCAAGGAGCCCAGGTTTCACAAGAAGACCAGGCACATCAAGCGTCGTTTCAACTCCATCCGTGAAAATGTTCAAGATGGAGACATAGATATTTGCAAAGTACATACAGATTTGAATGTCGCAGATCCGTTGACTAAACCTCTTCCGCGAGCAAAACATGATCAACACCAGAACTCTATGGGTGTTCGATTCATCACAATGTAACTAGATTATTGACTCTAGTACAAGTGGGAGACTGTTGGAAATATGCCCTAGAGGCAATAATAAAAGGATTATTATTATATTTCCTTGTTCATGATAATTGTCTTTTATTCATGCTATAATTGTATTACCCGGAAATCGTAATACACATGTGAATACATAGACCACAACATGTCCCTAGTGAGCCTCTAGTTGACTAGCTCGTTGATCAACAGAGAGTCATGGTTTCCTGACTATGGACATTGGATGTCATTGATAACGGGATCACATCATTAGGAGAATGATGTGATAGACAAGACCCAATCCTAAGCATAGCACAAGATCGTGTAGTTCGTTTGCTAGAGCTTTTCCAATGTCAAGTATCTTTTCCTTAGACCATGAGATCGTGTAACTCCCGGATACCGTAGGAGTGCTTTGGGTGTACCAAACGTCACAACGTAACTAGGTGACTATAAAGGTATGCTACGGGTATCTCCGAAATTGTCTGTTGGGTTGACACGGATCGAGACTGGGATTTGTCACTCCGTATGACGGAGAGGTATCTCTGGGCCCACTCGGTAATGCATCATCATAATGAGCTCAAAGTAACCAAGTGTCTGGTCACGGGATCATGCATTACGGTACGAGTAAAGTGACTTGCCGGTAACGAGATTGAACGAGGTATTGGGATACCGACGATCGAATCTTGGGCAAGTAACATACCGATTGACAAAGGGAATTGTATACGAGGTTGCTTGAATCCTCGACATCGTGGTTCATCTGATGAGATCATCGAGGAGCATGTGGGAGCCAACATGGGTATCCAGATCCCGCTGTTGGTTATTGACCGGAGATCCGTCTCGGTCATGTCTGCATGTCTCCCAAAACCGTAGGGTCTACACACTTAAGGTTCGGTGACGCTAGGGTTATAGAGATATTAGTATGCAGCAAACCGAAAGTTGTTCGGAGTCCCGGATGAGATCCCGAACGTCACGAGGAGTTCCGGAATGGTCCGGAGGTAAAGAATTATATATGGGAAGTCGAGTTTCGGCCATCAGGAAAGTTTCGGAGGTTACCGGTATTGTACCGGGACCACCGGAAGGGTCCCGGGGGTCCATCAGGTGGGGCCACCTATCCCGGAGGGCCCCATGGGCTGAAGTGGGAGGGGAACCAGCCCCTGGTGGGCTGGTGCGCCCCCCCTGGCCCCCCTCTGCGCCTAGGGTTGGGAACCCTAGGGGAGGGGGCGCCTCCACTTGCCTTGGGGGGCAAGTTTCCCCCCTTGGCTGCCGCCCCCCTAGGAGATCCCATCTCCTAGGGCCGGCGCCCCCCCTGGGGTCCCTATATAAAGAGGAGGGTGGAAGGGCAGCCGCACCCTGACACCTGGCGCCTCCCTTCCCCTTGCTACACCTCTCCCTCCCGCAGACGCTTGGCAAAGCCCTGCCGGATCCCTGCTGCATCCACCACCACGCTGTCGTGCTGCTGGATCTTCATCAACCTCTCCTTCCCCCTTGTTGCATCAATAAGGAGGAGACGTCACGCTGACCGTACGTGTGTTGAACGCGGAGGTGCCGTCCGTTCGGCGCTAGGATCTCCGGTGATTTGGATCACGACGAGTACGACTCCCTCAACCCCGTTCCCTTGAACGCTTCTGCTCGCGATCTACAAGGGTATGTAGATGCACTCCTCTCCCCGTTGCTAGATGAACTCATAGATTGATCTTGGTGAACGTAGGAAAAATTTTATTTTATGCAATGTTCCCCAACAAAATATTCCGTCAACGATGTAGGGAGAAGCCAGGTATATCTTCCCTTCCTTGTGACCCATCCTCTTCCAGGGAAGTTCCTCTCAAGTCTCAACACATCAAAAAGGGCATCTAGCTTTCATGTGCTTCAGAAACTAATAGGGAGCATTTTTTATAGCTAGTATGTTTTTTCACTATGGCTGAGAACGACAACCTAGAACAAACTAGTGGCTTTGACTAGCAATTCCGTATGGTAACTGAAACCCTTTGCGTCGCAGGCACAAGAAAAGTGGGAAGATAATTCCACATTCTTTTCAGTAACAAACTGGAAGATAATTGTATCCATATAAGTTTATTACAAAGTATCACCTTTTGTGTCGCGGGGACAAGAAAAATAGGAACCTTAACCCTTTTGCCCTGTATCAAGGAAACAATTTGTAGTAAGTCAAGTAACCATGGATTGGTGTGATTTAGCTACTGCAATATGTCCCAAATGCATATTTAGGATTGAGCACAAAGAACTGCAGGAATAGGATGGCCCAAGATGCTTTTGCATAGAGTGAATTACAGAGAACCTACAACACTTCCTATTTTAACAACTGCTCCGTTAATTCATAGTATGTTGGTAGAACCAGTGGTCCTACCGGACCTGCTCCGGAGGTTGTAGGGGAAGGATGGAGCGGGGCGAGGTGATGAGCGGGCGCGCCGGCGGCTGGGCACCGTCGCATTGGAGGGAGATGGCGGCGACGGCTAGGGTTCTGGCTCCTCTGGGAGCCGGGCAACAGGAATAATAATATTCTTATTGCTTAATCTCAAAAAGAGTCTTACAGCATATATTTATAACCTAGATAACTTGCATACGAATTAATCTAAGATAACATGTGGGCTAAGATTGCCCGGTGGGCCTTTTACGACCGTAGGCTAAACCGGTCATAACACTTCTCCCCGCCTGCACAAACAGCTCGTCCTCAAGTTGTAAGGTGGGGAAGCGCTTGCTGAACTTCTCAAGATGATCAACCAGCGTCAAACACCTTCTCGACAGCTGGGGCGGCCAGGTCGGCGGCAACGGCATCCTCCGGAATGTAGCCTGTAACCTCCAGGTAGAAGAGTCACGGGCAGGCATCGCCGAGCGTGTAGGGCTCGTCGCAGTTGAAGCACAACCCTTGGCGACGACACTCGAGTAGCTCGGCTGAGGTGAGCCGGCGGAACGGGCGCGCCGTGGTCGCGGCGAGGGGTGCCGCGAAAGCCTGCGTAGGCCGCCCCTGCACAGAATCTGGCCCGGGTAGCGACCCAGCGGTCCGGGACGGTGATGCCTGCTGGATGGCCACCGTGCGGCGCTCGAACGCGCGGGCGTAGTACATGGCAGACTGGAGATCCTGGGGTCCCCGAAGTTCCACGTCCACGCGGATGTGATCCGGAAGTCCACTGACGAAGAGGTCAGCTCGCTGCTGCGCCGTCACGCCCGACGTGTGGCACGCCAGGGCCTGGAAGCGGTCGGAGAAGTTCTGCACCGTGGAGGTGAAGGGAACACGACCGAGCTCCGCCAAGCGGCTTCCGCGGACCGGGGGCCCAAAGCGAAGGAGGCAGAGCTCGCGGAAGCGCTCCCAAGGGGACATGCCGCCCTCGTCCTGCTCGAGGGTGTAATACCATGTCTGTGTCGCGCCGCGGAGGTGGTAGGAGGTGAGCCAGGTACGTTTCGATGCGAGGGTGTGCTGCCCGCGAAAGAACTGGTCACACTGGTTGAGCCAGTTGAGGGGGTCCTCCGTGCCGTCATAGGTGGCGAAGTCGATTTTGGCGAACCACGGCGGTGTCTGCGCCGGAGCGCCGTGTCGAACTAGCTCGGAGGAGCGGAGCAGGGCGGCCGATGGCGCCTGGTCGGAGTACTCCGGGTGGCGACCTATGGTGCCGGATGGCCCGTCAAACTATGGGGACGGGGCCAGCTGTTCGGAAGCCGCGGTGTAGACCGGCGATGGAGAAGACCCAGCCGCCCATGCTGGTATTGGCGATGGAGAGGGCGGGAACCGGACCTGGTTGATGGACAGCCGGTTGGAGCGGCGGATGACAGTCCGGTGCTGGGCAGAGGTGGCGCCTGGAGCTGCAGCGGCTGTTGCGTCTGCTGTGGGTAGCGGCCAGACGTGGCGGAAACCGGTGTAGAAGTCGGCGGCCACGACGGCCAGAGCTGGCCCGCGGCTGGGGACTGCTGGAGGTGCAGCAGCGGCGGAGGCCCGCTGATGTAGCCCGCCTGGAACGGCAGCAGGGGTGGTCCGCTCGGGCCAGACATGGCCTGGAGCGGCCAGTGCGTCACCAGGTGGCTGTAGGCAGGGGGCGCAGCCGGCGGGGTGGTGTACGGGCTAGCCAAGTACAGGGAGATGCCCTGGACGGCCGTCACGAGGTCCCGCAGGATGCTGGTCATCTCCTCTGGCGTGAATACTGAGGTTGTCGGCGGTGGCGCGGGGGAGACGGGAGCCCACGGCGTTGGGGCCGGCCATATTGGGGTCGGCGGCATTGGGGCCGGCTGTATGGGCGCCGGCGGCGTTGGGGCACCGGTGGTGGCATTCGGCCCCGGCAGCATCGGAGCTCCATTGGTGCCGGAGGGCAGTGGCAGCGTGGGTGATGGAGAAGACATGGTCGAACCCGAGTCTCTGGATACCAAATTGGTAGAACCAGGGGTCTTATCGGACCTGCTCCGGAGGTTGTAGGGAAAGGATGTAGCGGGGCGAGGTGATGAGCGGGCGTGCCGGCGGCTGGGCGCCGTCGCGTTGGAGGGAGATGGCGGTGGCGGCTAGGGTTGGAGACGGCTAGGGTTCCGGCTCCTCTTTGAGCCAGGCAACACGAATAATAATATTCTTATTGCTTAATCTCAAAAAGAGTCTTACAACATATATTTATAACCTAGATAACTTGCATACGAATTAACCTAAGATAACTTGTGGGCTAAGATTGCCCCGTAGGCCTTTTACGGCCGTAGGCTAAACCAGTCATAACATATGTAGAGGGAAGACAACTTAAGAAACTAACAAAAACAATGCATATACAAAACCATTGGAATAATCACTTCAATGAAGCTTCTTACCGAAGCTAAGAACACCACTGCAGCAGCAATGAAGTCTTCAGTCTTCACTCTTCACTCGCAAAAACCAAAAGAAGTCTTCAGTGTTACCACCAGTGCAAGAATCAATATAGACTCGGTCAATCTTGATATCCTTGCATTCTCTTGCTGGAGCCCGGTTGTCAGGGGAATGTGGAAGAAAAAACAATACAGAAATTGCAGAAGAGTGGAATATGTTAACAAACCTTGGCAACTACTGGCTCCAATTTAGACACATCAAACTGGTAGACACTCTAAAATCTGAAAACAGAAAAGTCACTCAAATAAGAGAACAATCGAGAAATAAGGATTCCAGTGAACCTCCCGGCTCCTCAGTGATTTGGAGTTCCCAGCCGTTGGATCGGTTCCCTTGATGCGTTTTCGTCCGTTGGATCGACATCTGAAGAAATCTAGGCCGTTGGATCTGGGCTCGGCACTGCTGGAATGAATAGTTACTGCCTCATCGCGTTGGTTTTTACTCCGTTTTTTCGGTCTGAAGTCTCTGACGTGTGGGTCCGCTTGCGGGTGGGCCGCGGTTGTCAGCAACCGTGGCTTGGATATAGCCCGGTTGTCTCGTCGCGCGCATCGGCGGGGAAAGATCTCGTGCCACCGCACGTAATACCCTGCCCCCGCCGAGGTTATTTTGGTCTTTTTGCTGACAGGGTCGTGCGTGGCGTGCGGCGGTTGGCTCGTGCGGCTATGGGGTGGGGGAGGGCGGCGGCCCATTCGTTCGTGCTCTCATTCGTCCCCCCATCTCTTTCTCTCTCCAAACCCTACCCCGCACCCGCCTCCCTGCCTTGCCGCCGCCGCCGCCGCTCGCCCGGGCACCCATCCCCAGCCTCACGCCGCCCATCTAGAGAGATGGGGGCCGCGCGCGACGAGGCCGGCGTGCCGTCGTCTCGCGGCGGCTGAGCCGCCGGAGGGGAAGAAGAGGAAGCGGAAGGCCGCCAGCGCGCTGGTGGTGTCCGAGAAGAAGAGCAGGAAGCTGCCCTTCACCCCCAGCAAGGACCCCGTCCGGCGCCTCACGCAGATGGCCTCGCTCGCCACGGTGCTCACGGCCACCAGCGCCGTCTTCAGAACTCAAATCCTTCAGCTCCGAGGACGCAGCGGCGCATCTGCAAAGGTATGGGCCCAACAAGCTAGAGCGGTCCGAGCGTCCAATCTCAACCATCACCCAGAACCCTAGCCCCTCCCCCCTCCCCATGGAGCAGGATGACCTCCAAGAGGAGCGTCTGATGCGTGAGTGCATCCATCGTACCCTCTCCTTTGCTTATTCTTCTTTCTCATTTGATCTACGCGTGCATGCGTGAGGTCTCATCTCATCTCTGCTCGTGTGCAGGGAGGCCATGGAGTAGCTGCTTGGTTCAAGGGCATGCCTTGGCTGCTCCCTATGTTGAGCACTTTGACGGGCCAGATTCAGCGCTGGGATGACTTGTGGCTGCCTTCTACTCCCCCTCCTCTCTCTCTACACCACTCAAATCTGAGTTGGATTCACCTTGCAACTATACAGGTAGTATGAAGTGCAAAAAAAATTGAATGGTTTAACTTAAATTTGACCAAAATTGCAGCATCCTCCATCATCCCCTCTTGGATGTTCAGTTTACTGTACAAATCAGTATCGCTTTGATTTTTAAAATCAGCTTCAAAGGTTGCTTTCACAATCCTTTGATGTTCAGTTTATTGTATGCATCACTGAGGGCTTCCTGTTAATTTGCCTCACGGCTTTGTTGCTAGGTAAAATTATTTTATTAGGCTGCTCTCTCTAAGTGAGCACATTTGTATTGTTTGCAGAGGAAAATGCATAGTTCATTTTTCTTGAATTTTACTGCCATGTATGTGTTACTTGAAAATCAACCGATTGTGCCACCATTGGTGGATCTACATGTTTAACCGTTTCTTGATTGTTTGGCGTAGGTACATGATTGTGATATAATATTGCACGGAAGAAAAGCCACCGTTGCTTTTACAGCTTTAGGAGGTCATGCAAGATCGATTTGCACTGTTCTCATGTATGATCTTCATATTATTCTATTCTGAAGTATTGGTTTATTATCAAGGAAGCTTTGGGCGGAGGAGTTGAGTGCAGTTTTTATATCTTTCTTCAAAGTCCTAAATGGTATGGTGAAAATCTTGATATGTACAGTTTCAAAGCTTCATCACATTATAGTAGGGCAAATTTATATGCAGGTTGTCAAAAGCTTCATTTTTGTCCATTAGATAGTTTATATAGCTTTGTCACCAAAGGTAGGTTTCGCAGAGGGGATGCTTCTTGTGAACATTATATACGACCATGGCTCCGTGACAAAATTATCATAGCTCACATTACTAGGATTAGGGAACCTCGACCGTTTTTATAAAACATGCGCTACACCTCCAGTTTCATGGCGTGTTTCAGCCATAATTTCATTGTAGGTTTGCATAGGTAGATAAATAAATAGAACTCTTGCTGTCAACGTGTGTGTTTCACAAGCCTTTCTTGTTTAAAAGAAATAAATCTAATTTGGATCGGCCATAATTCTGCTATATGGAAACAATCGGTGGCTATTTCTTTTTGATCTGAACTGAGCCATAATTCTGCTGTATGTAAACAATCAGTGGTTCTTTCTATTTTATCTGAACTGAGAAATAACTCTAATCTGTAACATATTGAGTTCATTTTCTTGTTTTCTTGTGATCTTTTACAGAAGGATTCACTCGTGTTTATTTCTATGTGTATCCGCTCTCCCTCCTCTCCGCTCCCTCCCCCGCGCGCTGCGCCGGTAGCCACTCCGGCTCCGGCGGCCACTCGCCGCGCCGCTCTCCACTCCGGGGACGGCGGCCACCCTCCGCGCGCATGGCCTCCCGGGTTTCCCTCTCGGGCTCGTTCTCATCGGACTCCCCCTCGCCCGTCCCACCCGGTCCTCCGCCGCGGCCGCAGCTGCGGTCCATCATTGTCCCGCTGATCCTCGGCACGGCTCACGGCCCCATCGTCCAGGGCATGGCTGGGCCGTCCCGCTCCCCGGCGGAGGCGCCCGCGCCATGGCAGACGAAGCAGAGCTGGCACCGCAGGGCCGACCGCCCGCGCTCCCCTCCGCGTCGCCAGGGCCAGCGCCTGCGGACGCGCAACCTGCCCGCGGCCCGGCCAAGGCCGGATTCGCGGCTCCCCGCCGTGCTGTTTGGCTGCTGCTACAATTGCGGCAGCGACGACGGCCACATCTCGGCAGAGTGTCAGAGCCCCACGCGTTGCATCAGGTGCGGCGGCAACAACCACATCTCGAGGGGATGCACCAGGCCTCGAAGTTCTTCGCCGGGGTCGCCGCCCAAGCGCCCGCCGCCGGCGCTCCGCCGCGACTTGACCCTGCCTCCGCCACCCCCAGGCCCGCCGCCGCCTGGTGCCCTGCGGCTCGCCCCCGCCCCCGTGGTGCGTGCGCCGAGTCCGCCGCTCGGCTCCTTGCCGCCTCTGCCGCCAGGCCCCCCGCCCGCTGGGGCGGTGCGTCTTGGGCGGTCGTGGAGCCAGGTGGTGGCTGCGGACTCGGTGGAAAGTGTGGCGGCGCCCCGGTTCTTCGTGCCGGTCGTTCCGGCGTCGCCTGTGGCTGTGGCCTGGGAGGAGCCTACTGACTGCTGCTTCTTGGAGGCAGCGGAGGATCTTCGGGCCATGGAGGAGGAGCTGGCTCGTGCGGTGATCGTCACTGTCATCGGCTCGCGGCCGGAGGTGGATCTTGCAGAGGCGGCGAGAGCGATTCATGAGGAGTTCCAGCTCGGCCCCGGGGACATGTCGATTCGGCGATTCTACCCTGAGGATTTCTTGGTGCTGTGCAAGGACGTGCCGACCCGGAACAGGCTGGTGAATGGCGGAAGAGTCTCGACGGCGCAGTTCGCGCTCTCGCTGCGGCCCTGGCTCCGGCAGGCGCATGCCACGGGCATCTCGATGCCGGTCCTTGTGCCCCTGGCGCTCCGTGGCATTCCGGCAAATGCCTGGACGCGTCGCACGGTGGAGGCAGTGCTTTGGGGGCTTGGCATCGTGGCCAAGGTTGCGGACTCCACAGCGAGGCGGGATGACATGTCGGCCTTTCGGGTATGGCTTCGCACGGATGATCCCGCGCGGATCCCTCCGCGCCACATCCTGGTGGTCGAGGAACAGGGTCGTCGGGCTGTCCGTCAGGAGGATGGGGTTGCGGATGCCCTGTGGTATCCGGTGGAGATAGTGCAGGAAGGGCCGCTGCTCGCGCCCAGGTCTGCGGCGCCGGGGCCGCCATTGCCGCCCTCGGAGGAGGATGCTCCGGACGGTGGAAGGGGTGGCTCCCCAAGGCGCGGCCGCTCCAGGTCCAGGCGTGGTGGCCGGCCGCACCAGTCGCGGGCCTCGCCGGATTCGTCCGCAGCCTCGACACCGGCGCCGCCGGCGACGCAGCGCGCCGTGCATGTGGTGGGGGACCCCGGTCAATAGCGGTCCGCGGGATGTGACGTGGGTGCCAGCTGCATGGCAGTGATAGAGGGAGGGCCCAGATCGGTCGCTACGAAAAGCGTTCCTGGGCCTCTCCTGGAAGGCCACGCGGCGGTCTCGAGTTTTGGGAGCCAGGTGCTTTCTGCGCAAAGCGGGACGGGCCCTGAGGGATTCCTATCCACTCCGTTGTCGTCATGCGCCTCTCGCCAGTCTGTCCGTGGCAGGACGCCTCGGGATCGTTCGGGAGACCGGTCGCCCAAATCCGTTGGCCAATCGAGGAGCAGTCCTGTCGATGTCTCTGAAGCTGCAGGGGACATGCTTGAGCTGGGCCATGTGGGACCGGTTGGGTCGCCTTCCGTTCGGATTGGCTCGTGGGATCTGGTCATGCAGGGGTCGGTGTCTGCTTGTGGAGAAGGCTCGGGCCCACCGGCGGAGGGGCACGTTCTGGATAGAGAAGATACGAACTATGGCTCGGAGAATCTGGTGGATGGCTCAGTGGATGGGAGGGCCCAGCTACAGGAAGCTGATGGGATGCGCCCATGCATGCAGGATTTGGAGTGGCTACCAGTCAGCCTCTCAGACACAAAATGGGGGCAGTGGCCATCAAGGAACGCAAACAGCTCGCTCCCCATCCATTCGGTCCCAGGTTGAGATGCTGTGCATCGAGCTGCGCCGGGCCCTGACCCCGGTCCTGGCTCAGCCATCTGCTCGCGAACAGCCAGTCACGACAAGGCGGCCTAGGCAGAAGCGGCCGCCCGTCACGACCCCACGTCGTAGTGTCCGCATTGCCAAGAGAAGGGCACATGGGTCCAAGGCCACTAAGCAGCAAGCAGTTCTTATCCGTAGACTATGCTTGGCGAATGAGGCCGAGGTGATTGGGGACGCAGCCCTGCAAGCATATGCACAACTATTCCAGAAGCCGCTCACCGATAGCCACATCAGCGCCATCCTGGCTCTCTTTGGCTGGACACCAGAGGTTCTCCCGCTGCAGGAGGATATGGTGGTTGCGGCTGATGGGCAGTAGGTCGTTGGTTTGAGCCGTGGGACGTGGGTCTTTTCATATGGCTTCACAACCCCTGAAGCTACTCGTGTGGAACGTGCGTGGCCTCAACTCTCCGGCCAGGCGGAATGCTATATTTCAAGTGGCAACGGCGGCAAATCCTAGCATTGTATGTCTTCAAGAGACGAAGTTGGAAGTTGTAACAAGCGAAATCATCAGGCATTGCCTCGGAAATAAATTCGAGAAGTTTTTCTACTTGTCGGCAAGTGGAACACGTGGTGGGGTGCTAATTGCATGGGACCCGATTGTGGTCGCGCTCTCTAACCCGCACACAACTGATAACACCTTAACAGCTCTTGTGACTCCGGTCGATGGTGGTGATCCAAGGTGGTGGCTGACAGGAGTCTACGGCCCGCAAAGAGATGCGGAGAAGGTGCAATTCCTTCAGGAGATTGCGGACGTACGGGACTTACATGCTGGGCCCTGGGCCCTGGTTGGGGATTTCAACTTGATTGTGAATCCAGAAGACAAGAACAACGCATCGATCAACAGGCGAATGATGGCGCGCTTGCGGACAATTTTGAATAGTCTAGAACTTAAAGAGCTATACCTAAACGGGAGGAGACACACGTGGAGCAATGAGAGGCGGGACCCAACCCTGGAGAAGCTGGACCATGTGTCCGTTACAAACTCGTGGGAGGACAAGTTCCCGGCTAGCTTGCTGGCAGCGCTGGGTTCAGCAATTTCGGACCACTGCCCGCTTCTTCTAGACCTAGATGCGGAGTTTCAGGTGGGCCGCAGGTTCAGGTTCGAGTCGTTTTGGCCAAAGGCCGATGGCTTCCAGGAAGTGGTGGCTGAGGCGTGGCAATCTGTCCTGCCCGTTGGGAATGCGTTCGTAGTGCTGGATGCTAAACTACGAGCGACGGCCAAGGCTTTGCAGCGGTGGAGCGACCGATGGATCGGCAATGTTCGCCTTCAGGTGGCACTAGCCATGGAGGTCATCCTCCGGCTTGATATGGCTGCGGATTCAAGAGCCCTCACGGACCAAGAGCATGGTCTTCGGAAGCTGCTCAAGAAGAAGCTTTTGGGACTAAGCTCCCTTGAGCGGACGATCGCGAGGCAACACTCCCGCCTGCTGCACTTACGAGAGGGGGACGCCACCACAAAGTTTTTCCATCGGCATGCGCGGCATCGGCAACGAAAAAACATGATCACAACCATGCAGCATAATGGGGAGATATTCACAGGGCAGGAGAGTGTTGCTGGGATGGTGGACGACTACTATACATCTGTGTTTGGGTCTGCACCGGCGAGGCATCACACCATCAACTTGGACATGCTGGACTTGCCATCCAGGGACTTGTTGCACCTTGAGGTCCCGTACACGATGGAGGAGGTGGAGCAGGCAGTCAAGTCCATGCCTTTGGACAAGTCGCCAGGCCCTGATGGGTTCACAGGCCGGTTCTTCGCGACTTGTTGGAATATAATCAAATGGGACTTCATGCGAGCATTTGGTGACTTTTTTTGTGGAGACATGCGTGGAATGCAATGCATCAACAAGGCGATTGTATTGCTGCTGCCTAAGCGAGATGGGGCTGTGGATATTAGTGATTTCCGACCGGTGAGTCTATTGCATGGAGCGGTCAAGATCTTTGAGAAAGTGCTAGCAATAAGATTGGCGGCGGAGCTACCGAATTTGGTTGGTCATCATCAGAGTGCTTTTGTCCGTGGCCGATCCTTGCATGATAACTTCATGCTAGTTCAAGCTACGGCAAGGCGCCTACACGCACTCAAGGTGCCAACTATTATGCTCAAGCTTGACATATCGAAGGCGTTTGACTCCATTCAGTGGCCGTTCATCATCGAGGTTTTGACACGCTTGGGCTTCGGGAGGAGATGGATTTCTTGGATGTGTGGCTTGTTGGCTACCTCCTCCACGCGTGTCATGATCAATGGAATTCCTGGGAAACCAGTCTACGCTTGCAAAGGGCTAAGGCAAGGGGCTGCGCTGTCCCCAATGATATTCATATTGTGCATGGAACCCCTTCATCGTCTCTTCAAGCTGGCCGCGGAAAAAGGATTGCTAGCACCGCTGGCCCGTTCCAGCGCACATCAAAGGATCTCCATGTTTGCGGATGATGTGATGGTGTTCTTCAAGCCGTTGGAGCTGGAGTCCAGGATGTGTAGAGCAATCTTGGACGAGTTTGGACATGCGTCTGGGCTTTGGGTGAACCTGGCGAAGAGCGCAGCAATGGGCATTCGATGCACTCAGGAGAGCCTCAATGAGGTCTGCAATCTGCTTGGCTGCTCAAGTGGGACTTTCCCTTGCAAGTATTTGGGGCTTCCGCTTACAATCCGCAAGCAATCAACGGCGCAGCTCCAAGGCCTTGTGGACCAACTGGCTAATTACCTCCCAAGCTGGAGGGCAGCTCTAATGCCTAAGAGTGGACGCTTAATTCTAATAACATCAGTGCTCTGTGCGGTCCCTATCCATGCCATGCTCGCATTGGATATACCACCCAAGACCTTATCAGCGATGGCGCGTATCTGCCGAGGCTTTCTGTGGTGTGGCAAGAAGGAGGCCAATGGAGGGAACTGCTCAGTGGCTTGGGACATGGTTTGCCGGCCGAAGTGGGCTGACGGCTTAGGCATTCCAAACCTACGTTGGCTCAACATAGCCTTGCAAGCGAGGTGGCCGTGGCTTCAAAGGACAGACAAGCTGAGGCCATGGTCAGGATTATCCATTTCAGTGCCTAAGGACTCGATGGCAGTGTTCCACGCAGCGGCGCGAGCTGTGGTCGGCAACGGGAAGGATACGCTATTTTGGGAGGATCGCTGGCTGCAAGGATTCCGCATCTATGAACTCGCACCGCTGATATATGACAGGGTTCCCAAATGGATAAGGCGGACGCGCACAGTTGAGGCAGCCGTGAAGGATGCAGCATGGGCAGGAGACATTGGGCCCGACATTACTGAGGCAGCGTTACAGCAATTTCTGTGACTTTGGTCAAGAGTAGAGGCGGTCCAGTTGGATCCAGACACGCCGGACTCGGTTAGCTGGGCATGGGAGAAGGATGGCGCGTTCTCTGTGCGTTCAGCGTACGCGGCAAGGTTTGCGGGGCTTGAGGTGGCGCCTATGGCTGCATTCACTTGGGGATCCAGAGCAGCTCTGACATGCCCGTCTCTTTGCATGGCTTGCACTCAAGAATCGGTGTTGGACCTCCGACAGACTTGCCAAGCGCGGGCTGCCGCACCAGGACGTGTGCCCTTTCTGCGATCAACAAGAGGAAACTATGAATCATCTCATGGTGAATTGTGCCTTTTCGAAAGAAGTGTGGCATTGGATGAGCGTAACCACAAACCAGCCGGAGTTGGAGCCTGGCAATGACGATAGCCTCGCCTCATGGTGCTTAAGGCAGGAACAACGACGAGACCAACGGCGGACCACACGAGCCTTATGCTTGCTGGGCATGTGGGTGATTTGGAAGCACAGGAACGACATCGTCTTCAATGGCGCAAGCCCCTCCACAGCACAAGTACTCGGACGGATCGAGCGGGAAGGGCGTGCATGGAGGCAAGCAGGGCTCTTGAAAGGGGATTTGGATGGAGTGTTTGCGGGGCTCGCAAGGTGGCGTTTGGGTGAGTAGTCGAACATGTAGTTACCCCATGTGGAGGTGGATGCCCGAGGCATGTAAATATTATGTACCTATGCAGATGGGAGTCTTTTCCCCTTCTTCTTTATAAAATGATACGCACACTCGTGCGTATTCGAGAAAAAAAATTCTATGTGTATATGTTTGAGCTACAAAAATTGCATTATATTTTCTGAGTCCCGAGATGGACCTTACTCATGATGGCGGTCTGTTTTTTTTCACTTTCTTAGTATCATGCTTACCTGAAACTTGTGCCTAAACTGGTATTGGTTTCATATGTGCTATAGATAATCCACCCTCCTACTTCTGTAAAAATTTATACTTTTATATTGAAATTCTTAATTAATTTTCTATGATATGATATAAGGAAATAGTCACCTGCAAATATACTAATCTACTACTTTACCTTGCTGCTTTCCACTTTAGTTTATGCTTTTACATTTCAGAAATTAGAGTATATGAAGCAGCAAATATAATGTTGGGTATGGGTAGCATGAGACGAGTGATCTGACGGTGATGTTGTATCTGTATGGCAAGGAAAGGATTGCTGTCAGGATGAGTGTGCATAGGAACGTTCTCTGTTGAAGCATCGCTTTCTTCGCCGAGAAGCTCTCTAACGGCGACAATGGCCATGGTGGCTCTCTGGTGCCATGCATGGAGATCCATGATTGCGACGGTGCAGAGATCTATGTGAAGACCGTCGGGCTGATGTACTGCAACGAGGCGAAGCAGAAGCTGCTCAAGCAGCTTGTGTCACGAGTGCTTCGCGTCATGAAGGTATATATGCATGTTCAGATACTCACATTTCAGTGACTTTGCCTTTCTTTTGTTGCAAAGCTCATGTTGCTTAGTTTGTCAGTAGATTTTACATAAGTTTCATGTGTGTTATATCTTACGGTGTCACAAGCTATGCCCCATCCATGTGTGTTATGTCAGAATTTAAAACCGCTAGCATTGATTTTCGGAGAGTGTGCTTACAAGACTGCTTAATTTCTTCTTATATAGTGTGGTTATGATTTGCTTTCTACAAATTTTTTAAGTATCTGATTGGTTGAGTGCTTTGAATATGTACACGTAAGGTATCCATTCACTCTTTTGTATTATCTAAATTAGTGTGAATGTTTTAGTACCTTAACCCTGAATCGCGTTGTGATTCATGGTCTTTATTTCAAGTGATAAGAGCTGTGATTGACTCACTAGGGTGACCATGTCTTAGTGAGAAGCACCGTAGTAGCCTTTTTGTAAGTGGACAAGACATATCATTGTTCGTGGCTTTATACATTTTTAGATAAATGGATCTAATTATGCAAGTAACTATGGTATCTACATAGACTACATGTTTGCTCATATTTGCCTTGTGTTTTAGGCCGAAGGGGCAGATGTTAGAGATGCCCTCCTAGCAGCAGGTGAATACCACCTCATGTCAATCATCTAACGTTTCCATAACAAATTTGCATCCATTTCTTTAGATACTGCCGAGGGAGCGGCTGATGGAGGCGGTCTGCAAATGGCATGCAAGTCAAGGAGGTCCATCGCAAGCGGCCGATGATGGGCTCACCGTGGATGAGATCTCCGGTGGAAAGATGCATCCAGGCCCGGCCGCCTCTCCACCATGACGTGCCAGCCAGTTCTCTCTTGCCCCTCCTTCTACACCGGATCGCTGTCTCACCCACCAGTAAGGCTCTCTCCACTCCCTGATCTCTATTCTTTCCATCGTCTTAGCTTACAGGGCCTGGTTTGGTACTGGCCAGGAGGTGGCGAGGTACTAGATCCGCTATCATCATAGTTCCAATTGTAAAACAGAATACATCCAGAGCTGACCGAGATAGACCAGCAACCATTACCATCGACAATGCCTTTTCAGGTTTTCCCTTGTATTAAACTGCAGGTTACGCTCGCTATTGGTTCGGTGTCCAAACAGTTTCAAGTCAGATTTAGTAGTATAATTAGGTGACAGAAGAAATTAGACAAAGGCCGGTTTGATCCATACACATATGGACTGACAACGACAACCAAATCTCTAGATAGGAAAAAATAGCTAAACATGGTTATAAAGTTTTGGCTGTTTTTGGACTGAAGAAATATGACGTCTGCTGTAGCTCTAAATGCTTACTGTTCTCTTTCCTTGGCAATGTTTGTGCCTTCTGAGAATAGGTCTATTGTCAAGTGATATCATGCAACATGGATTTAGAACGAAGAGTAAGATATGTTTCCGTACAACGACTACTGGATCGATAGCACGAAATAAATAGCTTGAATGGATTTAGTATGAAGAACAAAATAAGATATGGAAATTCTAAAGCTACCCTTCTTGTGGATCGATTGATAAATCCATGTAGCATTTTGATAAAGAGTTAAATCTGTGAGTACTCTAAATCTGTATACGTTGTTTGAGTGCCGTTTAATTAAGATACTAGACTATGTTGGTACACATATATTTGGATGCTTGTGATTGGCTGGAAAGAACAGAAACTTAGATTTGTTGTTGGACTGAACTGACTAGTCATAGCCTTCTGGCTGATGCTTCAGTATACCAAAACACTTGCTATTTTTCATGTTCTTGTACCAGATGGGTTTTGGACACAAACAATTATTTGTTTTATCTACGAAAACTTTTTCTTCAATATTACAGTATGTTGAATGCCTTTCGTGCTTAGTTGAAATATAAGTACTGCTTGTATGTGATTTCAATCCAGCTTGACCAATTTTCTTTGCTCTGCTTTTTCCCTCCCTCTCCACTGAATATGAGCATGTTCAAAATAAAATGTGCATTACCACTTATGAGAGTAACTAATATTTCATTTTTGTTGGGACTGTTCTTTCTAGGTGTGTATTCCTTCTCTGAATGTTTATTACCATGGAACTCGAGTATCCAGTCTGTACAGCTGTATACCTCATTTTAAGAAAAAAAAAACTTGAGTGTCCATCATACATGAATGAGTACATCTATAAAGTAAATTGACCACAATGAGACATCAGTTTTGTTTACCTTTGAATATAATGAGCACATGTTGAAGGTTTGCTCATCCCACTTCTCTATAGCCCGTATGAGCTTTAGTCGGAGCACTGTGTGTCGATGATACATATATTTTCAACTACCTAAGGTCACTTAGTTCTGTGTAAAGTAGATTGCACTTGGTACAATTGTTGATGGATTGACTTGCTTTCATTTTTGGAGCCTTAAGCACCTAATTTAGTTTTGAGTTCTACTCCTCTCATTTAGACTGCAGGGTAAATCATTGCATTGGAAACTACAAGTGAAATGGAAGGTAAGAATCTCATTTTGGCATCCACTATGGATACATGTGGAGATAGAGAAAGGTAGATTGATCAAAAGACTTGCAAAAATCAAAGAGGAGTAGGGAGAGATCAATGAGGTAAGAATCTCATTTTGGCATCCACTATGGATACATTACTTCTTGATCACATCGTTCTGACCGGCACCCCCGCGTCAAGGCGCGATCCCGATCTATATCATGGAAAATATTTCTTGGAATGCCTCTAGGTACCTCCATCTCTGCTCCCTCCCTACCCTCTCCATTCTATCCCCATATATATATAAAGGTTCCAAGTGTAGTAATCTGGCGTGACACGTACATAATCAGAGGATGGGTCTAGGTTTAATGCTCTATTTTCTACTCACAACCAGTAGATGAGAAACCATGTAGAAGATGTGGCATTGATTTAGTAGATTTAAAGATCAAGTTCTTTCTGGAATTTTAATTTGAGGATTAACGCGGTTGAGTTGGTTAATTATCGTACTTGCATCTCGCCTCCATGCACGTAATTTTAATGGGGTTAGTATGCTTTGTACAGACCCAAGAACAATTCCTTATGACGCTCACCATTTGTGCACTCCCTTTGGTCTTGGACAAAGGGTATGTGGAAGACTGGATTTGATATTATCCTGAAATGGCAACTATTGGCGTGCAACTGAAGAATATATTTTATGACTGAGAGATGGTATTTGGAGAATCTTAATTTTGATATGTACATGAATCTTCTTTTATTTTGTTGCGCAACTGAAGATATGGGACTATTTGCTCTGTGTATCTCTTATAAATAAGGAAATGGACTATAGGTAAAGAAATTTATTTTAATTATATTATGTTGTAGATGATGCATGGTTTCTGAATCTTTTTGCTTTGTACTGAACTTGATGCAAACCAGTTGTCTTATCTGGCACTGCCAATCTGGCTTTCTGAAACAAATTTTGTGATGTGCTTGCAAAATTAATTACCCTATTGACTTAGTATCCTCAGCTTACCATGTTTTTAGTATATATCTCTACTGTTTGTGATTAGTCCTAAAAGAGTGTTGTAATTTTCTTTGAATGTACAAGATTTATACACGAGTGTTGTAATTTTCTCTGGATGTACAAGATTTATACACACTGGGTCACGACGCTTGGATGGGCAACACGCGCCAAGGCGCGCTTCCGTGGTCGTATGAACGCACTGAGCTTGATTCTGTATAAGTGCAAATACTATACTGGTTTCCTACTAACATAGTATTACGTGCTTCGGCAAAACGCTTTGACCGGCACCCTCGCGCCAGGGCGCGATCCTGATCTAGTTTAAATCAAAGCTTGTGCATATGCCAAAGCACCATTCACAACATGACACGATGACCAAATGATGACAAATCTAGATGGAAAACACAAAGCTGGTAGTAGCATTCGAATTCTAACACGCAAGACATGAGAAAATATAGGCAATATTTTGCGAATGTCAGCTAGGAAGCAGAGAAGCAGATCTCGAGTCTGAGTATAATTTCTCAAAATATGTTAGTACTGCAGGGTTTCAGATTTCGATTCAGACTGACACATGTTTAATCGATAAGAATCCAATTTGATATATTTTTCTATTTCTTTTCTTTCGGCAGCTCATTTCCTATAACCAATCCAACCAAATCTTGCCCAATTGGACAATGATATGAGAAGTTTTTTTTTGAAAAGGAGGATGACCTCCCGCCTCTGCATCTGCATCTGGGCGATGCATACGACCACTTTATTAATTATTCTCACAAAGCCTTACAAAGCCATACAACAGCAGGACTAAAGCTATCGTCTAAGTAACAACTGTCGCTACACCTATCCAATTGATGAAGGGGCACAGATAGTCTGGGCCTAATACCGAACAGACATCGCACCCAAACTTAAACATCTAAGATCTGAGGTCCCAAGCAGGACGCCTGCCGAGTATGGGGCACCTACCAGTCCGGCACACTCCTCAACCAGAACGCCTGCCGGGTATGAGGCCGCCGCAGCCACCTGCCACCAATCCATCTTCAGAGTTGTACTGTTGCATGTACCGTGTGAGATCTCTCTGCCATCGACGCCACCACGACGCCCGACAGCCTCGTCCTCATGCGCGAGTCCATCCTCCCATAGCGAACTCCGAATCTGCACTGCGCCGCGCCGTCAAAATCCGTCGCCATCAGTGTGTAGGATGAAGCACCGCTCCACCAAAGAATCCGTCCTTTGGTCCCTCGATCACGTGTGTACCTCCAAGAATGACGCCCCCAAGGGAGAAATGACACCAGAGTGCCGCCGTCATCTGATCATCCGATCTAGGGTTTTCCCCAAAGGTAGCAGAGAGTGGCCTTGAATTCTCCACGGCGATACCTTCGAGAAGGGAACGACGCAGATAGCGCCGCCACCTCTGGCCTCAGCAGATGCCGAAGGCAAGTTTTCACCCAGATCAGTTCGAAGGGATCCAACTCTCGTGCACGGGCCGCTGCCACCACCAGCATCACCAGGCAGAACCCTGGAGCACCGGCAGATCAGCGGGCCGCCGGCACCACTGCATCCAGATCGTCGGCCACGCCGGGCCGCCACCATCCCCCCCGCCGTCCGGGTTAGAGACGGAGCCGCCGACCGCGCACAGCGACCGCCGCCGCCTGCACACGCTGGAGCGCCGCCGAGAGCCCAGCGCCCGCCGCCGCTTGCCGAGGGCCGCCGCTGCGCGCCCCGAGCGGACTCCCGCGCACACCAGGAGAAACTGTCGTCGCCCCCAAGCCCGCGCCGGCGCGCCCCGCCTCGAGCACGCCGCCAACCACCGTCGTGATCCGCCCGCGCCAGATCCAGCGAGCCGAGGGAGAAGAGATCCCGCCTTCACCGACGCCGACCGGGCTTTGCCCGGCGGCGCGCCCTGGCGGCGGCGAGGAGGAGAGGTCGGGGGAGGGACGAGGACATGGCGGCGCTAGGGTTCCCCTCGGTCACCGCTCAGGGGCAACACGGGAGGAGTCTGGCTCAATGATATGAGAAGTATAATCCATATATGCAATCTTTAACCATTTACAACATGTCAAAAAGAAAATATGACGACAAATCTAGGAGAAAAACGCTGCTGGACAGCAGCAATCAAATTTTCGTACAGAAGACATGAGAAAGATATGGGCAATATTTTCTGAATGTCAGCTAGAGAAGGCAGAAGGGGAGAAGCAGATTCCTCAAAATATGTCAGTGCAGAGCTCCAGATTCCGATTCAGAATGACACCTTTCATCGATAAGAATCCAATTTGACATATTTGTCTACTGTATTTCTTTTCTTTCAGCAGCTCATTTCCTATAATCAATCCAACCAATTCTTGTCCAATGAATAATTGGACAATGAGATGAGAAGTGCAGTATAATCCATGTACAATAGGTAGCTATCTAAAGTCCTTCCGGAGCAAGTATCTGCCAGGCTTCAGTAGCGCACAGCCGGCAGGCCCGTTCTTCACGGCCAGCTCCGCCGGCGCCGCTGCCGACGCCTCGTGCGGCCGCTGGAGCAGGGCCTGCTGCCACTCGGCGACCGCGGACTCAGCAACGAAGAGGTTGGTGATGTCCCTGAGCGGCACCCGCCTCCGCGCCCTCACGAGCCGCTTCAGCTTGCAGCTCTTGACGGCCATGCCATGAGGACGGGCGACGGCGGCGGTCGCAGGCGGCAGATTCTCCTTGTCGGCGCGGTCAACTGCCATCTCGGAGAAGAGAAGTGCTGCCTGCCGCTCTTGGAATCCGGCCGGCACGGTGCTGGTGCTGTGCTAGGCGGCGAGGTGGCTGGGTCGGAGCTTGGGATGGGACTGGGAAGATCTTCCATGGGTACTTGTAGCAGAGGTAGGTAGGAGGGAACGAGAGGGAGGGGGATGAAAAGATTTGAGTTTCGGGGGAAATTTGGGGCTGGAGAGGATTTGCGTTTCCTGCCATTTTTGGTCGGAAGGCTCCAAGAGCCGGCGAATCTTGAAAATTTTCGCGAAATTCAAATCGCGCGGCGGGGAGGAGCGCGCTGAAAACTTTGGTGCGGGGCTAGGGGAGGGAGATTCGCGTGATGTTCCTTCGCCGCTGTTTCTTGCGGGTTTTCTTTTTTCGTTGCTTCTGTGGGTTTTTTCTTCCGGTTTTTCAGTGGTTTAGTTCTGGTTCTTTTCCTTTTTCTGTTTTGGTTCCTTTTGTGGGTTTTTTCGTTTCTTTCTTTCTGTTTCCCTTTTTATATTTATTCTTTTTTTATTACATAAAAAGTCCGCCGCACAAGTGTTCAAAAAAAAAGTCCGCCGCACAATACATTATTAAGAAAATGTTCACCGTATATTATGAAAAAGTTCACCATGCATTCTAAAAAAATTCATCGTGTATCAAAAAATTGTTTATTTTCTATTACAAAAATGTTGAATGTATATTTAAAATTTGCTCATTGTTTATTACAAAAAGTTCATTGTATTTGAAAAATGGTCATGGTGTTTTATAAAAAAGCTCAGCATGCACTGTTATTTTGACAAAATACATTGATATTTTATGAATGTCCTTTTTTGTTTTTAGAATTTTCTGAACACTTTAAAATGTGCTACTGAAGTTCGGTGCAACGTGGCATCATATATTCTCCCCCTTTTTTGAATGTGTGTAGCTATTAATAAAAAAATATGACACTGTTCTGCTTGTGAGTAGCTCCACCACCTGTGTTAGAGCATCTCTAGTAAATCTGGTAAAGCCAAGTTCCGTAAAATTCGTTTACGGGAGGCCCGTAAAAAAATTACGGTACTGCGATGCCTTCGGCGGAACAGTCCCCTAAACTCGTCCCATAAATTTTTTGCGGGACGAGTTTAGAGGATCTGTCCCATGCCGGAGGCCTCGTGGTACCGCATATTTTCCGGAGCTTCGCAAATCCTTTATTTTCAACAATACAAACTTAATAGAATCACAATATCAATTAAACATATGAACACAAATGATCCGAAAGGCAATTCACAATACAACAATCGTCTTTATTACAACAAATGTTCAAATTGAAATAGTTATTGCAATAACAAATTGTCCAAATTTCACACAAATACAACAATAAATTGTTCAAATTAAATGAGAGTCTATCTCCCATAGAATTATCACTGATGCTCAATAAAATTTTCTTTGAGCTGGTAGTGTGAACCACTATTCTCAATCTTCCGGTAGGTATTAAGAAACGCAGTGATCTCATCTGCGTCCCTTGCAGGCATCACACGGCTACCAACATTGTCATAGTGAAACTCTAAGTTTAAATCCCTCTCATCTTTGATGATCATGTTGTGTAAAATTACACAAGTAATCATGATGTTTCCGAGGGACTTTTTATCTCAGAAGCGAGCAGGACCTCAAACAATGGTAAACCAAGCTTCTAACACACCAAATACCCTCTCAATATCCTTTGGGCAAGCCTCTTGTACTTCGGCAAAGTTTTTGTGCTTCTTCATTTTGGGGTCACTAATGGTCTTCACAAATTTTGCCTATGGAGGATAAATACCATCGGCAAGATAGTACCCCCATGCTATAGTCATGACCATTTACACTATAGTTGCAAACCAGAGGCTTTCCACTAGCAAGCTAAGCAAAAAGATGAGAACGCTACAAGACATTGATATCATTAAGAGACCTCGGCAAACCAAAGAAGCAATGCCAAATCCATAGAGCGTGATGCCACGGCTTCAAGCACAATGGTAGGTTTACATTTGGGGCTGGTGTATTGCCCTACCCAAGCCACTGAGCAGTTCTTCCATCTTCAATGCATGCAATCAATACTGCCAAGCATGCCTGGCCATCCCCTCTCTTCGTTCATCGCCATAAACTTCTTTGTGTCCTCCTCATTAGAGCTCGAAGATACTCTAGGCCAAAAACCCGAATCATTGTATTTGCAAACATCCGCACGCACTTGATGGATGTATCTTTGCCAATGCGAAGATATTCATCGCTATAGTCGGCAGGAACGCCATATGCAATCACTCTCATCGCTGCCGATATATTTTGGTATGCACTAAATCTAAGCAAAAAGGTGGCATTCCTATGGCGAGTCAAAAAATGGCAATTTGCCTAACAAGCTTCAACGGTGCGAACGAAAAGAGGCCTACACATTCGATATCGCCTACGAAGAAGGTGAGCCGAATATGTCAATACCTCAGCGAAGTAGTCCTTCATGAGCATCTTGTCGTCGAGAGCTCGGTTGCGCGAAATGCATAGCCGCCCAACCATGGATTCACGACTTTTTTTGGGACCCCTTTCAAATTTGTCCATGAGATGCAACAATGCTAGGGTGTCGACATGTCGTCCAAGATCATCTCTTCCATGTCCGGATCGTCCGCGCGAGGACGAACTCCAATCCATCTAAAAAATTGCACGCCCGAATTTCTCCAGAACCTCACCGGTCAAAATTGAATCAAAAGATCGGTGATCATTGTATATACTTCCCCTGAAGCAAAGCCGACCGCCCCTTTTTTTCTTCCTTGCCGGTCGAAGCAAAGACGGCCGAAACCCCTACCTCCGGCACGCGCGGCTGTCCCTCAGGCAATTCCAAGGCTCACTAGCGCTAAAAACAACCGGATCCGTGAGCTACAAGGCCGCACCCCAAGCTCCGAGGTGGATCCATGGTGCCGGTGGCGGCCGCTAGCCCGCAGAGAAAAATGGGACCCCCGGCTTCCAAATTTGGTGGAATAGATGCGGCACGGGGCAGCGGAGCTAATAGACGACACGGGGCAGCCGGTGGCACCAAGAACCGGCGGGGAGATGCAACGGCAACAGCAGCGAGTGAGGCGGGAACAGAAGCGGGCAAAAATGGCCTTTGTGCCAAGGATACATGAAACGGTTGTTGGGGAACGTAGCAGAAATTCAAAATTTTCTACGCATCACCAAGATCAATCTATGGAGATTCTAGCAACAAAAGAGAGAGAGAGAGAGGGAGTGCATCTTCATACCCTTGAAGATCGCTAAGCGGAAGCATTACAAGAACGCGGATGAAGGAGTCGTACTTGCGGCAATTCAGATCGCGGTTGATTCCGATCTAAGCGCCGAACAACGGCGCCTCCGCATTCAACACACGTACAGCCCGGGGACGTCTCCTCCTTCTTGATCCAGCAAGGGGAGAGGAGAAGTTGAGGGAGAACTCCGACAGCACGACGGCATGGTGGTGGTGGAGCTCGTGGTTCTCCAGCAGGGCTTCGCCAAGCACTACGGAGGAGGAGGTAGAGTTGCAGGAGGGAGAGGGCTGCGCCAGGGGAAGGGTGCGGCTGCCCTCTCTCTCCCTCACTATATATAGGAGGAAGAGAGGAGGGGGAGGCGCCCTAGGGGAGGGGCGGCGGCCACAGGGGAAACCCTAGATGGGTTTGGGCGCCCCCATCCCCTAGGAAACTTGCCCCCCAAGCCGGGAGGGGTGGCTGCCCTAGGGGTGGCGCCCCCACCTCTCCTGGTTACGTGAGATGGGGTGGGAGGGGCGCTCAGCCCCTTAGTGGGCTGATGTGCCCCCTCCCCTTGGCCCATAAGGCCCCCCAACGCTTGCTGGGGCCTCCGAAACCCCTTTCGGACACGCTGGTCATCACCTGGTACCCCCGGAACAATTTCGGACTCCAATACCCTTTGTCCAATATGCCGATATTCACCTCCGGACCATTCCGGAGCTCCTCATCATGTCCGGGATCTCATCCGGGACTCCGAACAACCTTCGGTAACCACATACTATTTCCCATAACAGCTCTAGCGTCACCGGACCTTAAGTGTGTAGACCCTACGGGTTCGGGAACCATGCAGACATGACCGAGACGTTCTCCGGTCAATAACCAACAGCAGGATCTGGATACCCATGTTGGCTCCCACATGTTCCACGATGATCTCATCGGATGAACCATGATGTCAAGGATTCAAGCAATCCCGTATGCAATTCCCTTTGTCAATCGGTATGTTACTTGCCCGAGATTCGATCGTCGGTATCCCAATACCTTGTTCACTCTCGTTACCGGCAAGTCACTTTACTCGTTCTGTAATGCATGATCCCGTGACTAACTACTTAGTCACATTGAGCTCATTATGATGATGCATTACTGAGTGGGCCCAGAGATACCTCTCTGTCTCACGGAGTGACAAATCCTAGTCTCGATTCGTGCCAACCCAACAGACACTTTCGGAGATACCCGTAGTGCACCTTTATAGCCACCCAGTTACATTGTGACGTTTGGCACACCCAAAGCATTCCTACGGTATCTGGGAGTTGCACAATCTCATGGTCTAAGGAAATGATACTTGATATTAGAAAAGCTTTTAGCAAACGAACTACACGATCTTGTGCTATGCTTAGGATTGGGTCTTGTCCATCACATCATTCTCCTAATGATGTGATCTCGTTATCAATGAAATCCAATGTCCATGGTCAGGAAACCATGACCATCTGTTGATCAACGAGCTAGTCAACTAGAGGCTCACTAGGGACATGTTGTGGTCTATGTATTCACACATGTATTACGGTTTCCGGTCAATACAATTATAGCATGAATAATAGACAATTATCATGAACAAGGAAATACAATAATAACCATTTTATTATTGCCTCTAGGGCATATTTCCAACAGTCACCCACTTGCACTAGAGTCAATAATCTAGTTCACATCACTATGTGATTGTAATGAATCGACACCCATGGGGTTTGATCATATCTCGCTTGTGAGAGAGGTTATTAGTCAACGGATCTAAACCTTTCAGATCCGTGTGTGCTTTGCAAATCTCTATGTCATCTCCTAGATGCAGCTACCACGCTCTATTTGGAGCTATTCCAAATAACTGTTCTACTATACGAATCCGGTTTACTACTCAGAATAATCCGGATTAGTGTCAAAGTTTGCATCGGCGTAACCCTTTACGACGAACTCTTTTACCACCTCCATAATCGAGAAAATTCCTTAGTCCACTAGTTACTGAGGATAAGTTTGACCGTTGTCCTGTGATCTTTTCCTGGATCACTCTTGTACCCCTTGACTGACTCATGGCAAGGCACACTTCAGGTGCGGTACACAGCATAGCATACTATAGAGCCTACGTCTGAAGCATAGGGGATGACCTTCGTCCTTTCTCTCTCTTCTGTCGTGGTCATGTCTTGAGTTTTACTCAATATTCACACCTTATAACACAGCCAAGAACTCCTTCTTTGCTGATCTATTTTGAACTCCTTCAAAAATCTTGTCACGGTATGTTTTTATTTGAAAGTATTATTAAGTTTTTTATCTATCCTTATAGACCTCGACGCTCAATGTTCAAGTAGCTTAATCCAGGTTTTCCATTGAAAAACACCTTTCAAATAACCCTATATGCTTTCCAGAAATTCTACATTATTTCTGATCAACAATATGTCAACAACATATACTCATCAGAAATTCTATAGTGCTCCCACTCACTTCTTTGGAAATACAAGTTTCTCATAAACATTGTATAAACCAAAAATCTTTGATCAAAGTGTATATTCCAACTCAGAGATGCTTTTTCCTGTCCTTAGAAGGATTGCCGGAGCTTTGCATACTTGTTAGCATCTTTCAGGATTGACAAAACCTTTTGGTTGTATCACATACAACCTTTCCTCAAGAATATCATCGAGGAAACAATGTTTTGACATCCTATCTGCAAGATTTCATAAATCATGCAGTAATTGCTAATATAATTCCAACAGACTCTTAGCATCGCTACGAGTGAGAAAGTCTCATCGTAGTCAACTCCTTGGACCTGTCGGAAAATATCTTAACGACAAGTCGAGCTTTCTTAATGGTGATACTTACCATCATTGTCCGTCTTCCTTTTAAAATCCATCTGTACTCAACAGCCTTACAACCATCGAGTAGTTCTTACAAAGTCTATACTTTGTTTTCATATATGGATCCTCTCTCGGATTTTATGGCCTCGGGCCATTCGTTGGAATCCGGGCCCACCATCGCTTCTCCACAGCTCGTAGGTTCATTATTGTCTAGCAACATGACCTCCAAGACAGGATTACCGTACCACTCTGAAGTAGTACGCATCCTTGTCGACCTACGAGGTCTGGTAGTGACTTGATCCAAAGTTTCATGATCACTATCATCAGCTTCCACTTCAACTGGTGTAGGCACCACAGGAACAACTTCTTGTGCCCTGCTACACTCTAGTTGAAGTGACAGTTCAATAACCTTACCAAGTCTCCACTATCCTCCCACTCAATTCTTTCGAGAGAAACTTTTCCTCGAGAAAGGACTCGTTTCCAGAAACAACCACCTTTGCTTCCGGATCTGAAATAGGAGGTATACCCAACTATTTTGGGTGTCCTATGAAGATGTATTTATCCGCTTTGGGTTTGAGCTTATCAAGATGAAACTTTTTCACATAAGCGTCGCAGCCCCAAACTTTCAAGAAACGACAGCTTAGATTTCTCTAAACCATAGTTCACATGGTGTCGTCTCAACGGAATTACGTGGTGCCCTATTTAAAGTGAATGGGGTTGTCTCTAATGCTTAACCCATAAACGATACTGGTAATTCGATGAGAGACATCATGATATGCCCCATATCCAATAGGGTGCATCTATTATGTTCGGACACACCATCACACTATGGTGTTCGAGGCGACATTAGTTGTGAAACAATTTCCACAATGTCTTAATTGTGTACCAAACACACAACTTAGATATTCATCTCTGTGATCATATCATAGACATTTTATCCTTTTGTCACAGCGATCTTCAACTTCACTCTGAAATTACTTGAACCTTTCAATAATTCAGACTTTTGTTTCATCAAGAAAATACACTTGGCATCTACTCAAATCATCTGTGAAGTAAGAACATAACGATATCCACTGCGAGCCTCAGCACTCATTGGACTGCACACATCAAAATGTATTACTTCCAACAAGTTGCTTTCTTGTTCCATTTTACTGAAAACATGGCTTTTCAGTCATCTTGCCCATGTGGTATGATTTGCATGTCTCAAGTGATTCAAAATCAGGTGAGTCCAAACGATCCATCCGCAAGAAGTTTCTTCATGCGTATATACCAATAGACATGGTTCGCACGTCTCAAAATTTTCAAAAAACGAGTGAGTCCAAAGATCCATCAACATGGAGCTTCTTCATGCGTTTTATACCATTATGACTTACATGGCAGTGCCACAAGTAGGTGGTACTATCATTACTATCCTATATCTTTTGGCATGAACATGTGTATCACTACGATCGAGATTCAATAAACCAATCATTTTAGGTGCAAGACCATTGAAGGTATTATTCAAATAAACAGAGTAACCATTATTCTACTTAAATGAATAACCGTATTGCGATAAACATAATCCAATCATGTTTATGCTCAACGCAAACACCAAATAACAATTATTTAGGTTTAACACCGATCTCGATGGTAGAGGGAGCGTGCGATGTTTGATAACATCAAACTTGGAAATATTTCCAACACATATCGTCACCTCGCCTTTAGCTAGTCTCCGTTTATTCCGTAGCCTTTTATTTCGAGTTACTAACACTTAGCAACCGAACCGGTATCTATTACCATGGTGCTACTAGGAGTACTAGTAAAGTACACATTAATATAATGTATATCCAATATACTTCTGTTGACCTTGCCTGCCTTCTTATCTACCAAGTATCTAGGGTAATTCTGCTCAAGTGATCGTTCCCCTTATTACAGAAGCACTTAGTCTCGGGTTTGGGTTCAACCTTGGGTTTGTTCACTAGAGTAGCAATTGATTTGCCGTTTCATGAAGTAACCCTTCTTGCCCTTGCCCTTCTTGAAACTAGTGGTTTTACTAACCATCAACAATTGATGCTTCTTCTTGATTTCTACTTTCGCGGTGTCAAACCTGGTGCATGTAGCTCCCGCTTGCGCAGGGTCCAGGGAAGGGTCCGACTACTTTGGGTCTATAGTACGCAGTCTTTCCCTACATTTCTGTAAGAGGCTGTTTCCAGGACTTGAACCCATGACCTCATGGTCACAAGGCAGCAGCTTTACCACTTTGGGTCTACTTTCGCGGTGTCAAACATCGCGAATATTTTAAGGATCATCATATCTATCCCTGATATGTTATAGTTCATCACAAAGCTCTAGTAGCTTGGTGGCAATGACTTTGGAGAAACATCACTATCTCATCTGAAAGATTAACTCCCACTCGATTCAAGTGATTATAGTACCCAGACAATCTGAGCGCATGCTCAACGATTGAGCTTTTCTCCCTTAGTTTGTAGGCTAAGAAATTCGTCGGAGGTCTTATACCTCTTGACGTGGGCACGAGCCTGAAATCCCAATTTTAGCCCTTGGAACATCTCATATGTTCCGCGACGTTTCAAAAACGTCTTCGGCGCCACAATTCTAAACCGTTTAACATTACTGAACTATCATGTAGTCATCAGAACGTGTATGTCAGATGTTCGCAACATCCACAGACGACGTTCGAGGTTCAGCACACCGAGCGGTGCATTAAGGACATAAGCCTTCTGCGCAGCAATGAGGACAATCCTCAGTTTACGGACCCAGTCCACATAATTGCTACTATCAACTTTTAACTATATTTTCTCTAGGAACATATCTTAAACAGTAGAACTAAAACGCGAGCTATGACATAATTTGCAAAAACATTTTGACTATGTTCAGGATAATTAAGTTCATCTAATGAACTCCCACTCAGATAGACATCCCTCTAGTCATCTAAGTGATACATGATCCGAGTCAACTAGGCCGTGTTCGATCATCACGTGAGACGGACTAGTCATCATCGGTGAACATCTCCATATTGATCGTATCTTCTATACGACTCATGTTCGACCTTTCGGTCTCTTGTGTTCCGAGGCCATGTCTGTACATGCTAGGCTCGTCAAGTCAACCTAAGTGTTTTGCATGTGTAAATCTGTCTTACACCCGTTGTATGTGAACGTTAGAATCTATCACACCCGATCATCATGTGGTGCTTCGAAACAACGAACTTTCGCAACGGTGCACAGTTAGGGGAACACTTTCTTGAAATTATTATGAGGGATCATCTTATTTACTACCGTCGTTCTAAGCAAATAAGATGCATAAACATGATAAACATCACATGCAATCAAATAGTGACATGATATGTGCAATATCATTTTGCTCCTTTTGATCTCCATCTTCGGGGCTCCATGATCATCATCGTCACCGGCATGACACCATGATCTCCATCATCGTGTCTCCATGAAGTTATCTCGCCAACTTATTACTTCTACTACTATGGCTAACGGTTTAGCAATGAAGTAAAGTAATTACATGGCATTATTCAGCGACACGCAGGTCATACAATAAATAAAGACAACTCCTATGGCTCCTGCCGGTTGTCATACTCATCGACATGTAAGTCGTGATTCCTATTACAAGAATATGATCAATCTCATACATCACATATATTTTATTCATCACATCCTTCTTGTCCATATCACATCACACGACATATGCTGCAAAAACAAGTTAGACGTCCTCTAATTATTGTTGCAAGTTTTTACGTGGCTGCTATAGGTTTCTAGCAAGAACGTTTCTTACCTACGCCAAAACCACAACGCGATATGCCAATTGCTATTTACCCTTCATAAGGACCCTTTTCATCGAATCCGATCCGACTAAAGTGGGAGAGACTGGCACCCGCTAGCCACCTTATGCAACAGGTGCATGTCAGTCGGTGGAACCTGTCTCACATAAGTGTACGTGTAAGGTCGGTCCGGGCCGCTTCATCCCACAATACCGTTGAAACAAGATAGCACTAGTAACGGTAATCATATTGAACAAAATCAACGCCCACAACACCTTGTGTTCTACTCGTGCATAGAACCTATGCAATAGACCTAGCAGTCTCTGATACCACTGTTGGGGAACGTAGCAGAAATTCAAAATTTTCTACGCATCAGCAAGATCAATCTGTGGAGATTCTAGCAAAGAGAGAGAGAGAGAGGGAGGGAGTGCATCTTCATACCCTTGAATATCGCTAAGCGGAAGTGTTACAAGAACGCGGATGAAGGAGTCGTACTCGCGGTGATTCAGATCGCCGTTGATTCCGATCTAAGCGCCGAACAACGGCGCCTCCGCGTTCAACACACGTACAGCCCGGGGACGTCTCCTCCTTCTTGATCCAGCAAGGGGAGAGGAGAAGTTGAGGGAGAACTCCGACAGCACGACGGCATGGTGGTGGTGGAGCTCGTGGTTCTCCAGCAGGGCTTCGCCAAGCACTACGGAGGAGGAGGTAGAGTTGGAGGAGGGAGAGGGCTGCGCCAGGGGAAGGGTGCGGCTGCCCTCTCTCTCCCTCATTATATATAGGGGGAAGGGAGGAGGGGGAGGCGCCCTAGGGTTCCCTAGGGGAGGGGCGGCGGCCACAGGGGAAACCCTAGATGGGTTTGGGCGCCCCCACCCCCTAGGAAACTTGCCCCCCAAGCCGGGAGGGGCGGCTGCCCTAGGGGTGGCGCCCCCACCTCTCCTGGTTATGTGAGATGGGGTGGGAGGGGCGCTCAGCCCCTTAGTGGGCTGATGTGCCCCCTCCCCTTGGCCCATAAGGCCCCCCAACGCTTGCCGGGGCCTCCGAAACCCCTTTCGGACACGCTGGTCATCACCTGGTACCCCCGGAACAATTCTGGACTCCAATACCCTTCGTCCAGTATGCCGATCTTCACCTCCGGACCATTCCGGAGCTCCTTGTCACGTCCGGGATCTCATTCGGGACTCCGAACAACCTTCGGTAACCACATACTATTTCCCATAACAACTCTAGCGTCACTGAACCTTAAGTGTGTAGACCCTACGGGTTTGGGAACCATGCAGACATGACCGAGACGTTCTCCGGTCAATAACCAACAGCGGGATCTACATACCCATGTTGGCTCCCACATGTTCCATGATGATCTCATCGGATGAACCACGATGTCAAGGATTCAAGCAATCCCGTATGCAATTCCCTTTGTCAATCGGTATGTTACTTGCCCGAGATTCCATCGTCGGTATCCCAATACCTCGTTCAACCTCGTTACCGGCAAGTCACTTTACTCGTTCCGTAATGCATGATCCCGTGACTAACTACTTAGTCGCATTGAGCTCATTATGATGATGCATTACCGAGTGGGCCCAGAGATACCTCTCTGTCTCACGGAGTGACAAATCCCAGTCTCGATTCGTGTTAACCCAACAGACACTTTTGGAGATACCCGTAGTGCACCTTTATAGCCACCCAGTTACTTGTGACGTTTGGCACACCCAAAGCATTCCTACGGTATCCGGGAGTTGCACAATCTCATGGTCTAAGGAAATGATACTTGACATTAGAAAAGCTTTTAGCAAACGAACTACACGATCTTGTGCTATGCTTAGGATTGGGTCTTGTCCATCACATCATTCTCCTAATGATGTGATCCCGTTATCAATTACATCCAATGTCCATGTCAGGAAACCATGACCATCTGTTGATCAACGAGCTAGTCAACTAGAGGCTTACTAGGGACATGTTGTGGTCTATGTATTCACACATGTATTGCGGTTTCCGGTCAATACAATTATAGCGTGAATAATAGACAATTATCATGAACAAGGAAATACAACAATAACCATTTTATCATTTCCTCTAGGGCATATTTCCAACAACAGTCGAAAGAGGAGCGACTCCCGTAGATATGGCGGAAACGGCCCGCAGAATGCAGGATCCCGCAAAAACAATTACGGGATGGCTGCTTTTTGCGGGGTCTATTCGAGCCGGAAAAACCGCCCACATCCGCTATATCGACAGTTATTATTCGGGACGTCATGTTTTACGAAATCTGTTAGAGATGCTCTGAAGCGAAGCTCCCAAAGAGACAGACTTGAGTCATAGTTGATGAGCGACTATTTCTCCGTTAACTTTGGCACCTTTCTGTCGACATTCAGAGCTCCCACTCACTCCTTGGTACCTCTTGCATGTATACCAATTTCAACAATAAGATAGGATTGGTTTCCAACAGAAATAAGTTCTCGAGCAAGGAAGGTGAATGGGTTGTTCGTCGATCAGCTTCAAGGACATCAATGGCCCCTACATCCTCGACCTCACCGCCCCCTCTGATCCAGCAAGATGGTATGTACTAGCAAAATCAATGGAGAGATCAAGATGGTGAAGCACAGGTCCAAGCGTATAAAATGGGTACTCTGATGTATTCATCGTTCGACATCAACAACTGCCCGATCATGTACTAAGATACAGTATCATTCTGGAAAAATGTCCTTTGTGTGGAGATGTAACAGTTGCGTTTGCTCCTGACATAACTTAGTAATGCCAGTGAAAAAGCATACAACAAAACCTTTCTCGGTTACAACTGCTACTCGTTGAGTAACTTATTTCTCGGAGAAGACACGTCGATTTGAAAAGTTCATCGATTTTAAAAAAGTTCATACATTTTAGGGAAGTTCCTCGCTTTTGAAAAAAGTTCATCAATTTAAAAATAAATTTCACAAATTTGAAAAAAGTTCATCAACTTTTTTAAAAAGTTCATAATTTTTTAAAATATTCATCAATTTGAAAAATAGTTCCTAAATTTTTTAAAAAGATCATGAACTTGAGAAAAAGTTCATCGATTTAAAAAAAATCAAATCTGAAACGATTCGTGCATTTGTAAAATAAAAATAAAAAATAAAAAGAATTCAGAATAAAGGAAAAAACCAAAAAAATAGAAAACAGAAAAATAAAAAACTAAAGAAGACCGGTCCAGGAAAAACCAAAATCGAAAAACAGAAAGAAAGAAATCAGCTGGGAAGCTTCTAGAAGCTTCCCAAGCCAGGAAGAGGTCTCTCCCATGGCACCCATAGATGGGCCAGCTCAGGTAAGAGCGCCTTCAACGCCAGTTAACGAATTGCATGTGAACGGCGCTGAAGGCGCCAAATAAGAAACATGGTTCGTTCAGGGGGAGTTACCAGCGACCCATGGCCCAGTAAAATATATAACGCGCAGGGAAAAACGTCGAGGCCCAATTACCTTTTTTTCAAAAATTTGTCATCAATAAATTTGCCATGTAAAAAATAATAGCGCATAGTAAGTTCAAAAATGTCATGTTTTGAAAACCAAAGAAGTGTGAAATTGCCATGAGACTATATGAAACACTATTAAAAAAGACCCTAATATCTAGAGGAAGCTCCCATCGAACGTATCGTTCGGTAGGGGTTGGACATGCCAGCGTGGTGGGAGATCGAGCGAACTATTTTCTTTCTATACGACAACAAGCTGGCCTTGCAAGGATTCGTTCGTTCTACCCATAGGCCTAGTTATTAATTTTCGTTTTTCAGAAAAAAATGCTAACATAATAAAAGACCGTAAAATTATTGCCATGATCTGAATTATGAAAAACTGCTATCCTCTAGATATTTAGCCACTGTCACTGAGTTTCTCATCCAGATCATCGTTGTAAATGCCGCTGTCCTCTGAATGTTCATTTCTCCATGTGTGTGCTTCTCAATGTTCTGCTCTCTAGCTGTCTCCTTTCCCTTTGCTCTCAAGCTTCCTTGGTGACACTATAAGTCTTTCATATTATTATTTTAGAAATTAAAGTAAGCACGTGCACATCATTGCAGCTTAGCTTCACAATCATGTTATTATGATCAAAGTGTTAGGTGATTTGTGTTGTGTGGCACATAAACCATCTTCAAAGCATCATCATCACCCTTGAGAGCGATCAGACTTTCAGAAACTATTTTTGTTGGCAAACACCAGTACACTTTCCTTTCTGGTGATAACGAATAGCCAAGTTCCTCAAGAAAAGCATTTATCTATACTAATGACTATGCGTCGCACTCACAACAGCAAACCAATCAATCTTAGCATCGATGTAAGTTCTGTTAGCTCAAATACCGCAGAAAAATAAAACATAATCCTGACTATATATTACCATGCTACATGATGATAGGTTTGAAGCTTCTTACCTAAGCTAAGAACACCTTTGCAGCAGGAATTAAGTCTTCAGTCTTACCACCAGTGCAAGAATCAATATAGACTCGGTCAATCTTGACATCCTTGCATTCTCTTGCTGGAACATGGTTGTCAGGGGAACTAGATCATGATAGGCGCGCGTTGCTGCGCCCGTCCATTATTTTAATAGAATGATAGAAATTTCATACATATATAATGGCAGGAGACACACACTGTGCTAAAACAATTAAGGACAAACTCTGAACTGCATATAATCAAATAACAACTAACCATAACTTCAAAGACATTCAACAACCAGGTTGAACTACCAGCTGTCACTAAAATGCTACAAGAACAGATCAGACACATCGTTGGCCATATCCAACTAAGAGAATACAAACATGGACCCTCTTTGTAAGAAAACATATACTATGAATCGAACATATCATTTTACCAATATGGGATTAGAGAAAAGCACCTGGGCTAATAAATATAATTAGAAATGGATGATCTCCCGCGTACAAGAAAAAATATGAAATTGCACAATCATTGCCCATTTGATTACAATCATGTTATTTAGACCTAGCGGGCATCAACCCCTATCGCACAAATTCAAGGTGGCGATCTCCATCGTGGACTATGTGGCCAAGTACAGCAACTTGCGTGTTGGTGAACATCTGCTGACTGTCACTGAAAGCTTGGATGCTATTGATTCTTTCAATGCGAAAGTAACTATAGTTAGCACTGACAAAGTTTCCTGCTCAGTCATGAGCAAGAGAGTTTCCTCATCCAGACTCTTCTTTTATGATCTCTATATGTCGATGGGGGTGAAGGTTCAGGTCATGGCTGGGGCCAGATATCAGTTGCACCAGTTGGATAAAGATGATGAAATTGGCATATAAGCTGCATGTTTATTTTCATTATAATACCTTTTTCTGTATTATTTGTCTTCCATCACCAAAATACATGAAGTGATTTTTAGGTTCTAATCTCTGTCTGTGGCTCAGAGGTGGTCGATACTGAATTCCACAAATACTAGTGTCGTGACAGGGGGATATTGTTGGTATACTTGGATATCCAGGTTAGTAAACTTGTGTGCTTGTCCAATTTAGCAGTTCCTCGTTGAGGATTACATCTTCTCTATCTGAAAGTCGAACAATGTTAGAGAAGCCAGCACTGGTTAGCAACTGGAGGTTCTTTTCTGTTCTTCTTTGGGGCTTTTGCGCTAGTCTTTGTACTCTACTCCTAATCTTTAATGCATAGCCTTACAGTAAAAAAAAGTTCGAACAATGTTAGCGAAATCCTTGAAATTAATCAGACATAAATTATAATAGGTTAAATTTTGGAAGCAATGTCATAGGGATGTATCAAAAGATTACCCCACCACATTTCAAAGTATTTCTATTTGTGTAAAAATGGTTTCCTTGGGAAAAAAAATCTACTACTGTAAGTTTTATGAAAAAAAAATGAATCCTAGCAAGCTGGAAGTTCGTAATTAAGTTTTTTTTTTGGAGAACTTTTCAGCTAATTCATATAATTCCTTCGGTCCAATAAGGCCTTGTACAATGGGAGGTGCTTAGAGAGATGCTTAGAAAAATAAACCGGGTTTTTCTGAAGCACCGGTGCCTATTTCTACAAGAGAGACGCTTAGTTAAGCGTCTATCCTGTACAAATAAGCACCGGTGCTTAAGGAAAGCCTGGTTTATTTCTCTAAGCACCTCTCCTAAGCACCTTCCATTGCACAAGGCCTAAGTATCCTGGTTTTAGTTAAAATTTAAACTAAAGCTACGACACTTATTATGAATCGGAGGGAGTAACATTTTGATAGTACCTGTGGTAAATAAAGACTCAACTGAGTGTATTTGTTGTAATATACACTTTGACAGAGTATATAAATCCTTGGGGTACCAATCACAACTCCTGCTTGATACACAAACCTGAAACTATAGTTCATATGAATGTATTTTGTTCATAATAGAATGTATTTTGTTCATAATAGAGTATATAATCAGGTTTGTGGTGACCTTGTATTACATCGGTAATATATTTTGTTCACTGAAACTATAGCTGATATGTATGAATGGGGAATAACGTTACCACAAACCTGATTATATGCCTTTTCTTTCAACTATTTTTCCTGGCATAGTAACACTTTTTTTTACATACATGCATATTTGCCAGAAATTTAATATTGCTCTCCCCATGCCTCCTTATGTCACCCAACCAGAGAACTTGGCGTTGCACTGATGTTGCTGGAAAGGTGAGATAAGATAGTAAAAAGATATTCATGATCCATAATATGTTGCCATATTTGTATGAGTAACACCTACTCCCTCTGTTCCTAAATATTTGTCTTTCTAGACATTTTAACAAGTGACTACATGCGAAGCAAAACGATTGAATCTACATTCTAAAATATGTCTATATACATCCGTATGTGTAGTCCATTTAGAATCTCTAAAAAGACAATTATTTAGGAACGAAGGGAGTAGAAAACACAACAAAAATACAACACCACTGCTGTTGTTATTGTTGTTGCTGTTGCGGACATGTTCTGCATGATTCACTCTGTTCTAGTTTGAAGAAAAGTAATTGACATGACAGGGGATAATTCAGAAGTTCAGACTTGAGACAAGGGAAGAAGTGTGTCAGGAATGTACCTTTCTTCCGGTATGGGACGACCTCCAGCAGCACCGAGACCTCGCCAGCGGTTTCAGTGATCTTCGAGAAACTGTCCTAGATGTCCCTCATGGCCTCGGCCACACTGGCTGGTGGCTTTTCGAAGAACACGCTGCTGCTCGATCTCGGCGCTCGCCCGCACCATCAGCTTGTGTTGCTCACGCCCACCACCTTCTTCTCTTCCTTCACTACCATCCGCTCTACGTCTTCCTGCTCATGACCAGGCGCCTCCTCCTCTGATTCGCGTTGTCCATTGCTGCTATCTTCACTAATTTCTTCCAGCTCCAGTATCTCAATCTTCTTGATCAGCATTCACCTCTTCGACGCCGTGATTCACATGGCCCACGCGATCGGTCGGCAGCGAAGAGAAGGGGTCGATCCAAAACATACCCCATGCCGACGGCAGCAGGCGAGGAAACCGGTACGTCGTTCGCCAGAGTATGGAAGAGCCGAGGATCCATGCCAAAGAACCCATCAATCACAGCTATCACGGCAGCTCCAGCCTCGTCGTCCCACTGCTCCACCAGCGATGGAAAGGATCCGCCGCCGGGCAAGTCGCAACCGCAGGTAGGGTTTGTAGAGGGGTTGGGAGGCGAGATCCGAGCGGCCAGGGAGGGGTCGCTGCCCTTGCTGCCCCTTCGTCGTCTTCTTTTTATTAGGGCTCCCTTTGAACCCAGCTGATGGGTCGTGATTACCTGGCCCAATCAACCGGAGGACTCCAAAAAGGCCACCGGAGCAGCTGCCCCTAGGACAGCAAGCCCAGGTTGTGGCTACGGTTAGCCAGCAGCGTTACACACGCATCCAACGGACCAAAATAGCCGGATCGGGACAATGGACGGGCGAAAATCCAAATTGCTGTGAGGGCTTGCTTTAGGTACAACAAGCCCAGGTTGTGGCTACGGTTAGCCAGCAGCGTTACACACGCATTCAACGGATCAAAATAGCCGGATCGGGACAATGGACGGGCGAAAATCCAAATCGCTGTGAGGGCTTGCTTTAGGTGCGGTTATACTGTCTTTAATGTGGCTGCATATTCATGGAGATTACATCATTACATAGGAGAACTGATAAAAAAAATACAGAGATTGCACAAGAGTGGAATATGCTAACAAACCTTGGCAACTGCTGGCTCCAATTTAGACACATCAAACTGACGGACACCGTAAAATCTGAAAACAGAAAGTCAGTCAAATAAGAGAACAATTTAAATCAAAAGCTTCCGCATATGCCAAAGCACCATTCATAACATGACACAAGGACCAAACGATGACAAATCTAGATGAAAAACACAAAGGCTGGCAGCAGCATTTCGAATTCTAATACGCAAGACATGACAAGATATGGGCAATATTTTGCGAATGTCAGCTAGAGAAGCAGATGTCGAGTCCAAGTATAATTTCTAAATATATGTAGTACTGCAGAGTTCCACCTTCCGATTCAGAAATCAGAATGACACACGTTTAATCGATAAGAATCCAAGTTGACACATTTTTCTACTGTATTTCTTTTCTTTCAGCAGTTCATTTCCTATAATCAATCCAACCAAATCTTATCCAACGAATCATTGGACAATGACATAAGTATAATCCATGTACAATTGGTAGCTATCTAAACTCCTTCCGGAGCAAGTATCTGCCAGGCTTCAGTGCCGCACCACCGGCAGGCCCGTTCTTCACGGCCAGCTCCGCCGCCGCCGACCCCTGGTGCGGCTGCTGGAGCATGGCCTGCTGCCAGTCGGACTCCGCAACGAAGAGGTTGGTGATGTCCCTGAGCGGCACCCGCCTCCGCGCCCTCCCCAGCCGCTTCAGCTTGCAGCTCCTGACGGCTACGCCATGAGGACGGGCGGCGGCCGCCGCCGAAGACGGCAGATTCACCTTGTCGGCGCGGTCAACTGCCATCTCGGAGAAGGCAAGAGCTGCCGCTCTGGGAATCTGGGCACGGTGCTGTGCTACTAGGCGGCGAGCCGGCGAGGTGGCTGGATCGGAGCGGATGGGACTGGGAAGATCTTCCATGGGTACTTGTAGCGGAGGTAGGTAGGAGGGAACGAGAGGGAGGGGGATGAAAAGATTTGAGTTTCGGGGGAAATTTTGGGGTGGAGAGGAGTGGAGGGAGCGGAAGATCTGCGTTTCCTGCCATTTTTTGAAAATTTTCGCGAAACGTTTGGACAAAATCGGGATCCGAGGCGGGGAGGAGCGCGCTGGAAACTTTGGCGCGGGGGTAGGGAAGGGACTCCAGATTCGATTTTTTTTTCTTCCTTCAGTTTGTGAATGGCTATCTTCACACGGGCCAATCCTACAGTTGGGCCAGCCCACGTATGCGATTCGCGTGATGTTTTCCTTACTGTCTCTTGCGTTCATGTTTTCGTTTCTTCCGTGGTTTTTTGCTTCCGGTTTTTCAGTGGTAAAGTAATGGGATTTTTTCCGTTTTTCTGATTTGGTTCCTTTTCCGTTTCACTTTTTCGTTTCATTTTTTTGCGGGGAATTCTTTTTTTCTGTTTCCCTTTTTATTTTTTGTTCTCTTTTTTGTATTACATAAAAAGTTCGCCGCACAATACATTATTAAGAAAATGTTCACCGTATATTATGGAAAAACTCACCATGCACTATAAAAAATTTGTTCACCGTATATTACAAAAAGTTCATTGTATTTAAAAAATGGTCATCTTATATTATAAAAAAAGTTCAGAATGCATTATTTTTTTAACAAAATCAATGATATTGTGTGAATGTACTATTTTGTTTTAAGATTTTCTGAATATTTTAAAATGTGCTACTGGGGTTCGGTGCATCATATATCCCCCCACCCCACCCCACCTCTTTTTTTCTGGATATAAACATGACACTGTTTTCGCTTGTGTGTAGCTCCACCACCTGTGTTAAGCGAAGCTCCCAAAGAGTCAGACTTGAGGCATAGTTGATGAGTGACTATTTCTCCGTTAACTTCCGCTCCTTTCTGTCGACATTTAGAGCTCCCACTCACTCCTTGTACCTCTTGCACCTATACCAGTTTATCAAAAAAATAGGATGAGATTGCTTTCAAACAGAAGTTGCAAGTTGTCGAGCAAAGGAAGGCGAATGGGCGCTGCTGTTTGTCAGGAAAGCCAAGCACGCCCCGGTGCGGTGGCAACAGACTCTCTGCATCGTCAACCTCACCACCGCCTTTGATCTAGCAAGATGGCTTGTTAAAAACGTTCTTATATTATGGGACGGAGCGAGTATATACCAGCAAAATCAATGAAGAGATCAAGATGGTGAAGCACAGGTCCAAGCGTATGAAATGGGTACTCTGATGTGTTCGCCATTCGACATCTACTAAGATACAGTATCATTCTTGAATAGTGTCCTTCCTGTGGAGATGTAATAGTTATGTTTGTTCCTGATAGCACACTCAGTAATGCTGGAAAAGCAAGAATACAACAAAACCTTACTCAGTTACAACTGCTACTCGTTGAGTAACTTATTTCTCAGCAGGAAGCACAGATGACATCTAAACTACAGTTTCAAACACCAACAAAAAGTACAGTACAGGACGGTCCGCAACACAAATTCATTGTTTTCAAGATCTCTAAGACAGGAAGTCCCTAGGGTCCGTGACATATCCCGTCAACGCTGAGGCCGCTGCGGTGAAGGGAGAAGCCAGGTAGATCTGCCCTTCCTTGTGGCCCATCCTGCCCGGAAAGTTCCTGTTCGTCGTTGATACACAGACCTGCATCCAAATACATGACTTTGAGATCACCAAAAAACAACCTGTCAACAAAGCCGAATGGCAGCACGCTTGACATTTCTCTTAACACACCAAGGTCTCTACCTTAATACTCCCTCCGTCCGGAAATACTTGTCGAAGAAATGGATAAAAGTGGATGTATCTAGAACTAAAATACATCTAGATACATCCATTTCTAAGACAAGTATTTCCGGACGGAGGGAGTACATGAAACGGGTATTCTACAGCATTTGCAGTTGTAGGTTTCATGAACATCTAGCATGTGATATCTCATATCTCATGCAAGTAAATGTGTCCCCAATCAGAAGGATGTGGTAGAAAGGCCTGCTAAGTAAGGGATCAGAACTAGTGAGGGAGCATTTTGTTTAGTATTTTTTGTTCACTATGCCTGAGAACAGCAGCCTAGAGCAAACCGTAACTGAAACCCTAGGTGAGATGGCAGCCAGTAAGCCAACAATGTGAGAATATGGCAGTTCAGGGATGTTTTTTATGACAGCAGACATTTACCAGTATTTGAGGTCAAATGTCTTCTCTAGAGAATTAATAGACCTTAACACTTCAGAAAAACACAGAAGCCCCCCTTCCACATTTGTATCAAGCGGCATGTCTACTGTATAGAAATATATTTGGAAATATTAGAAGATACTTGCCGTAGGTTCATTCATCCGTGCATATGTATCACGAGGACCACCCAAACAAGCACCACAATTGGGACTAGCTGGTGTATCACAACCAGCCTCTTCAAATATCTGGGAGCATGTTTTGCCACCAGATCCTGGTACGGGCAGGCTATACACATCCATCCACACCTGCAAGATTTCACATTCTTTTTAGTAACACAAACTGGAAGATCATTGTATCCGTATATTTGATCACAAATTGTCACCTTTTGCGTCGCAGGGACGAGAAAAGTGGGAACCTTAACCTTCTGGCCCTGTATTATAGGAAAAAAAATGTAGATCATGGATCAGTGTGATTTAGTTAAGGCCACATGCATATTTAGGATTGAGCACAAAGAACTACAGGAACATGATGTCTCGAGATGCTTTTGCATATAGTGATAAATAAATTAGTAATGATAATACTTTGTCATTCAGCCGTATCAGAATCTGTCAAGTTGGAATTATTTTGGTGAGGCAGAAGCTTAAATTCTAGTAGTGATCCAAACATTGAACATTACCTTTCTCTATAAATGATCCTTGGTCACAACTCAATCATACTAAACTTCAACCAAAGTGCAACTTAATTTGACCCATGTATACATAATGAACATGTCAACCCATATGGCCTTCAAAGATTTCCATAACCTAAACAAACCTTTATGACACCACTAATCCCCATTGTGCACTGGTTTTGGCTCATGCTCTAAGAACAAAAACAATCTGCGTACCCCTTAGCCAAACCAACCACCAATTGGTCCTAAAACTAGATCCAATCCAATTCAAAGTGCATACTGAACCTGTCCTGATAATAATACAATTCATTGCACTGCAGGAGAAGCTTACATAGCCCACTACAGGCCTAACTACAGAAAGCCTACAACGCATCCTATTTCAATGACTGCTCTGTTGAGTTCACAGTATGCAGAGGCAACAGGCAAGACAACATAAGAAACTTGTAAAAACAATAGAAGTACAAAACCATTGGAACAATCATACTCTGCAAGTCTCAAATTACATAGCCCATACCTAAGTGTATGCCAAAATGCATAAAAGAGAACATAATCCTGACTATATATCACCACGCTACAAGATAGGTTTGAAGTTTCTTACCGAAGCTAAGAACACCTTTGCAGCAGCAATGAAGTCCTCAGTCTTGCCACCAGTGCAAGAACCAATATAGACTCGGTCAATCTTGACATCTTTGCATTCTCTTGCTAGAGCACGGTTGTCAGGGGAATGTGGCTGCACATTCATGGAGATTACATCATTATATAAAAGAACAAACAAAAAACAATAGAAATTGCAAAAGAGCAGAAAAAGTTAACAAACCTTGGCAACTACTGGCTCCAGTTTAGATACATCAAACCGGTAGTCGCTGTAAAATCTGAAAACAAAAGGCCAATCAAATAAAACAACAGAAATCTAAAGCTTGTGCATATGCCATATCACTATTCATAACATGACACAAGACCATAGGAATGACAAATGCACGAGAACACAACCACTGAACAGCAGCATTCAAATTTTCGCACACAAGACATCAGAAAATATGAGCACTATTTGGTGAATGTCGGCTTGTATATCTATGTACCACACATGAAGGATAGTGTATAATTGCATAAGGACATCCTAAATATCCCAAAGGATGTCACCTACTGAAAAGCACTAAAGGTAACGAATTATGTCTAAGCTTAGCGGGCCCTACATTATTTTGATCGGCTAAAAAAACAAATAGTGGAGAACCAGTTATTTCAAATTTCTTTAAGTGCCCTTTGCAAAGTATTATAAGACCCCTATTTTCTGTATAATTAATCAATATGCAAACTTATTTTTTGTACTTTTTATATGGTCGGAATCAAGGACATTGTTTAGTTGACTGCGTTCATCTTGACTTTGTTACTATCATATGTTCTTCACTGCGCCAAACATAAAATTTGTTCTCCAACTCCCTACAGGTGTAAGTTCTTGGGTTAACAAAAGATCAGCAGTCAACACCAAACCTGTGTCCATAAAATGCAAAAGAGACAAACCTTTTTATTGATAGGTTCGAAGTCAACTAAGAAGTAGTGATGGTTTGTATGACAAATATATTTTTAATTAAATTGTCTAGATTGAAGTGCATATCTCAAGAATGAGAAGAGCAAGGACAGACTAATCACCTGGCCTGAGCATCACTATAGACAGGTTCATATTCAACAGATGTCTTTCCCTGCAGTGCAGAGGATGGCATATGATATCACGATTACCATGTTATAAAAAGCATACTGCCTCAGTCCTACTATTAACATTCAGATGGTAGTTCAATACCTCAAGGTACTTAAATGTAGTTTCATCAGCAGGCACAACACCATTCTTTCCACCAGCTTCGATAACCATGTTGCACAGTGTCATTCGTTCTTCCATCTAGCAAGTGTGTGAAAACACTAAGCTCAAGTTTACATTAAATGACAACTGATTAACCCAGTTATGAACATGGAACATACAGTTAGACTTTCTATTGTTGATCCAACAAACTCCATCGATCTGTATGTTGCACCAGATACAGATATCTCGCCAATAATCTGTAAACAGATATGACCAAGGATGAGACATTTCGGTTACAATGAGAAACTCCTAACGAAATAAATAAATTTTAGCATAACCGAGACTATTTTGTTGACTTACTTGTAAAATCAGATCCTTAGCGAGTAAATAAGGTGGCATTTCTCCATCTAATATGAACCTGATGGTTGGGGGCACCTGAAAATAAGATTAAACAGATCAAAACACCATTTTTCTCATAGGGAACACACTGTATGCATGAAAGAAAGAGAGAAAAGTTTCTCCACGATATGAAAAGACGTAGTATGTTCAAAAACCCATATTTTATCACACTAAAAATAGACAGAGTGTGAGAAGCATACAGGATGCAAAAATGGAAAAGAGATCGATAACTGCTGTTTGAACGGTGCTATTTGGATCCTGCACCTAATATCTCTGCATTGGATGGAGTATTTTTGGATGGTCCAACATATAATATATAAACAAAAAGCAACTTATAGTTACTTCTATCAAATGCACATCTTAAGTTTCCATATTTGCGCGATAAACATACGGAGTATAATACAGTATGATATAATAATGTACAGAATGTGACAAACAAATGAAGAAACCCTAACACATAACTGAGATACAGAACCAAAGATTGCTCAGACTGAGAAAGATATGTCCCATCTGTTTTCATGGTAAGACTATTTTTCAAATTCTATCCGGAAGTAATTTAACATGCTTGCATACCTTGAGAAGAGCCTTTCCCGTTCCCATCACAAAACCTGCATCAGTGTTCCCGATTCCAGTTGCAAACTGACCAAAGGCTCCAGCATTGCAGGTATGAGAATCAGTACCAAGGAGAACCTACACATGAACATGAACCAGGTTAAGCATGTACAGCAAAATCACAAGCTTCCAGTACTTGGTGTAGTCAGTAAAAATACCTCGCCTGGTCGGCAGTGACCTTCTTGGGCGAGCGCAATGTGGCAAACACCTTTGTAGTCCGGATTTGCCTATAACCCAATAGTTTAAAGCCTTTTTAAGCACATAAATCATCTTGCTTTTACTTGCATGAACCTCAATCAGGAAGCTGTAAATGGAACGAATCAGCAAGACATATACTCTGAAGTCGCTGAGGTCCTTGATGTCGTAAAAGTACTTAATCTTCTGCTCCTCGCAGAAGTCCCTGAGGATGTCGACATTCCGGTTGGCCCGCTCGTCGCTGGTGAAGATGTAGTGGTCGGGGATGATGACGACCTTCTCGCGGTCCCACACCTTGGCGTCCTCCCCGAACTCCTGCTTGAAGATCCCGATGGTGCCGGGCCCGCAGACGTCGTGCGTCATGAGCACGTCCACGTCCACCCACACGTTCTCCCCGGGCTCGAGGCTCGCGCGCTCCGACGCCCGCGCCAGGATCTTCTCCGTCGTCGTCATAGGGCTCTTCACCGAGCCGGTGGACGCGGGGGAGCGCGGCGCGCGGGTCGGCGTCGCAACCGCGCGAACGCGCCCGGCCCGCGCGCGCCGGCTCCTCGCGAGCTGCTGCGGCGGCACCGCCGCGGCGAGCTCCTTCTGCGGCGGGGAGAGCAAGGGGGCGGAGGGGTCAGCTGGGTGAGAAGCTGGAGGGGGGCGAGGAGAGGAGGAAGGAGGGGAGGGGAGAGGAAGGAAACCTTGTGCGCGAAGGCGGCGGAGGTGGCCTTGGCGGCGGCGGAGATGGAGGCCATGGCGGCGCGCGCGGTCGAACACCTTGAGGTCAATAGAGGGGGATTGGGGGGTAGTGCGGCCGTGGCGAGCACGAGTCGGGCGTGTGGGCGAAGGGGGGTCACAGGCGGAAGGTAATATAAGGGTGTGTGAGGTTACGTGTTCGATTTTGGCCGTCCGATTGAGGTTGGACGGTGGCGCGTGGGTTTGAGCTTTGAGGTGTCTGTAGCACAACGGGGATTGCATTCTACTACCTGTCGAGTGTCCGCAAGAACCCAAGAAGAGAAGTTCAACGGATGATGGCTCAAACACAATTTTTAAAGGCATTAGAAAGTTGACCCTTTTTTGGTTATTTTTAATTGGAAATCTAACCACCTCACGCCAAATTGCTTCATTCCAAGTCCTTTGAGAAATGCACCGAGAACAGAAATACAAGCGACGAGCGTGCTCGGTGTGATGCTTAAAACACAGAATGGTGGCAGCTAGGATGCAAAGCGATGTCCCGCCAGGGGCGGCGGCGTGGCATCGCGGAAATGGGAGTGGTCAATTTGAGCGAGAACTCGGTTGATGCGTGTGTGAGGTAATGTTCGTGTTTTCAGTCGTTCGAGTGAGATCAGGTGGTGATGGATGACCTTTAGTGGTGTAGGTTTTGCCTACTACATGTAGCTATTGCGTTTTTATTGGTGGCGTAATTGTGCATATGCAGGTTTTGTCTTTTTCTTTGGAGAGAATTTGAATAAATATAGCTATGGTTGTATAAGTTTTTTATATGGGCTACGATTAGTAAGTATTAAGGGTGATAACTCTGAGCAGTTTTTTAGGGTAAATTATAGGCACACGCCCTTTTCTTCATGATGTTTTCACAAGGATGGGTCGTACTCTGCTTCCTCAGCTTGCAAGGCACAGTTTAACTACGTCGGCAATGGTCCTATCGGTAAGGAAGGTGTGGGCTCCTCCGCCGTGCAAATTTTTCACCTGGCTTGTTTTTCAAGATAGAATCTGGACATCGGATAGCCTTACTCGACGTGGGTGGCCCAACTGCGGGCTATGCCCTCTTTGCAAGCAAAGGCCACAGACAGCAGCCCACTTACTTTTCCAATGTCATTTCACCCTTCGTGTGTGGAACGATATTCTTCACTGGCTTGGCATGGATCACATTCATACTACTACTTGGTCAGCGAGGGGCTCGGTGTGGGAATGGTGGAAAGGAAACGTATATCTTCGCTCCGAATCCCGCAAGGCGCTTGCCTCACTCATGACACTAATCCCTTGGGAAATTTGAACGGAGCGCAATGCTAGAGTTTTCCGCAACACGGCCGCACCTACAACGGTCGTCATTAGTAAGACAAAAGAGGAGTTGTCACTTTGGACGTTGGCGGGTGCCAAGCATTTGGATATTGTAATGCCGCGTAGATTCTATTTCTAACCACTTCGTGGCCTGTCTAAACCTCCTTTTAATCAATGAAATGGCAAATCTTTTGCTTTGTTTCAAAAAAAAATCTAGTTATATATTGTAGATATAACCACATAACCAGACGTAAAAAGGATATCCAATTCTTCACACGGTCAAATGCTATCAAATTCTTCACACAGTCTTATTGGAAAAAACTCCACAAACTCCTCGGCGTTGAAGGTGAAACACTCACTTGGATGAGGATTGATTTTGTAGCATCTCCCTGTTTTAGCTTAGATTAAATCTTACAAAATACCAAGATTATGCGAATTAATACCAAGCACGGGTTGTATTTTATTCTTCGCCCATAGTACAAAAGAGAAAGAAATGCGTTTTTTTCCAGCTTTGGAATTTTCCAGCGCCACACACAGAAGCCAGTAGCAAAGAGCCAAAGATTCATACGTGGTGAGCTAAGCTCCATTTGGAGCTTTTTTTATTGAAGTTTTTGAAGATAGGCTTCCTTGGCCCCTACGTTGGCAGATTTGCTAACTTGACCCCTACGCCTTCTCAAGGCAGGTCTGACCCTTAACTACACTGCTGTTTTATTCGTGTCAGTGCGCCACTGGCTGGCCACACGTACGCCCACTTGCATATCGACACACACCGGCGTGGGAGCTGGGGCAGCTCGTGGGCGCACGGATCCCTCCGTAATTTGTCCAACGGGCAGCTCGGGGATGTGAGGCCAATTCCAACGCATGATCTTAAATGGTCCAGTTGCGTTTGTTTAGGGGTAAACGGACAAAGCAGACCGTTCAACGCCGGTGTGTGTCGGTATGCCCCTTTCATCTTAGGGTTGTACCGATCCCCACAGGTGATCCTTTCGGTCGCTGCCATGGCCGCAGCTAGCACGGCTCATCGATCGCTCGTCCTTCGCAGCACCGTTCCTCGAGCTCGTCTGTCACGCCCGAGATGCATCGGGTGCCGCCCCTCCACGGCCATGGGCAAACACGGTTCTCCACCTCGCCGGACTGTATCATGGTCGCTCCGGCCGCTCCTGCGGGCATCATTGACCTCAATGTCACGCCCCGGCACAGCTGCGCTGGCCAGCCGTCCGACGAGATGCAAAGGAAGCAGCATCGGTCGTTCGCTTCAGCGAACATGGCCGGCGCCCGCAAGTTGTTCAATGAAATGCCAATGCTGACGCCCACGGCCAACGACCCTGAGTACTCAGCTTTCATGGAGAACGTCATCTTCCAGGACCATGGTGAGGCCTTCCACGTCAACGGCCAGGCCCAAGCTTTTGATCCCGACGCAACCTAAAGTTAGGATGGCCGCGACCACTATGAAGACACTAAATTCGCCGGCCATGATGAAGATGAGGACGACCATGGCAACTCTTGGCATGAACATGATGACTTGTATTGTGAAGATGAGGAAGAAGAGCTCGACATTTCGGCCGAGCCATTGGTGTTTATCGATGAACTCACCCAAAGGCCGAGGCACAAAAGAGGAGGCAAAACATTCACACGGGATTGTACAACCATGATGAGGACACTTTGATTTGCGAGAGTTGGATGGAGATAGGCTAAGATCCCATGAAACGTGCCGAGCAAAAAGGATCCGTCTTTTGGACAAGAGTTCACAAGAACTTTCATGAGCGTAGGAAGTTTGCACCCTACCAATTTACGAGCACACGCGTCATCAACTCAATTCAAAAGAGATGAGGGTTCATCCAACAAGAGTGCAACAAGTATTGTGGCGCGCTTGAGAGCGCTCAAGCCTGCACCGTGAGCGGCCTAGGCCTTGGTGACTTGGTATGCCATTTTATGTTCATTCATGTCGGCAATGCCATTTATGTTTGATGCATTTTGTGTCGTTTCATGTTACATTTTGTGGCCGCATCTTTGATTGTGTAGGCATTCCAATTTTTGGATGCCTTCAAGGCCCAACACAAGAACAAGTCGTTTACTCTCACGCATTGTTAGATGCTCATCAAAGATTGCTCCAAGTTCAACGAACAATATGCCGCTTGTAAGAAGAAAGGAGGGAAGGCGGTCGTGGCTGATGAGGGAGACTTTCTCAAGAGGTCGAGGGGAAAGACAAGCTCGAAGGCCAGCGAGAAGCATGATGCGTCTTCTATAGCCTTGCAAGGAACTTTGGAGAACATGATGAGCCAAAAGGAAGTGTGGGAGGAGAGGAGGAGCAAAGGGAAGGAGGAGCAAATGAAGATATACCTAGATCTTCAGACGAAGAAGCTTGACATGGAGGAGGCCGTGAAGAGGAGGAAGCTTGACATCGAGGAGACCGCTCAACTCAAGAAGCTCGAGATCGAGGCCACCAATTCCGAGACCAAATCCAAAGAGGTGGCACTCGAATTCATGAGCGTCGATAAAGAACAACATGTCACCGGAGAGGAAGGCTTGGATCGCGAACCGGCAGACACTACAAAAAAAATACACTTCCGTGATGATATGTGTTTGTCACAGTAGGTCGCGCTTTTTTGTCATGCATGTACATCCATGACAAATTTATGACAGAATCAAGATATTCATACCTGTGCTGTCGTAGAAGTGTTCCATGACATTACCAAAATTATCATCATGGAAGTGTCCACTTCCATGACGATAAATCGCGCGTCACAGAACTGCTTTTGTCAAGGGTGACTGACACGTGGCATCCACCGTAACGGAACGCCGTTAAGTTATCGGGTCAGGTTTTGGATCCGATAACCCGTTAGCAGCCCCAACCAATGGGGATTTTCCACGTGTAAAATCATCATTGGCTGGAGGAAACACGTGTCGGCTCACCGTTGGGACAGATGTCATCCGCTCATTGGAGCGAAGGCGCCTATGATACGGCGACACGTGACACGGCCCAACAAAGGCCCATTCCTGTGAAAAGGCCGGTCCGTTTGACTTGGTCAAAAGGTGGCGGGCCGGCCCACGGAAAGCCTGTTAACGGCCTGTTCGCATATAGCCCATTTACAGCCCGCTAACCCAGGGCCCGTTACGCCCTATCTGAATTAGGCCCAGTAGCGTCATCTGGGCCGTCCAATATGATTCAGCCCGTTTTAACTTTCGGCCCGTGTGTGGCCCATGACTTCTTTCGGCACATATGAGGACCTTTGTAACTCTTGGCCCATTAACGGCTCGTGGTGAAACTGACCCGTAATGAACAGTGTATCACTTTATACCCATTAACGGCCCGTTATTTCATTGGGCCGTTTCCAACCCAAGTTATCTTTCGGCCTTCTCAGGGCCCATTGATTCTTGGGCTCATTTGCAGCATTCGGTTACATACGGCCCGTTACTGTCATTTTCTGCTTGTGGGCCAAATTCAGCCCGTCGTTACAGTCGGCCCGTTTGCGGACCGTTAATACATTGGGCCGTTTTCATGACAAAAAAACCGTTGGGCTGTTTTCATAGAGTTATCAAATACGACCTATTAACGGCCCGTTATGGTCCACGAATAGTACAACCCATGGATACTACGGCCCGTATGAGGCCCATGGACCCTACGACCGGTAGAAGGCCCATGGATCCTACGGCCCGTATGAGGCCCATGGATACTACGACCCGTATGAGGCCCATGGACCCTACGACCCGTAGAAGGCCCATTGATCCCTAAGGCCCGTATAGAAGGCCGATGGATCCTACGGCCCGTCTAGAAGGCCAATGGTCCTACGGCCGAACGAAGGCCCATGGACAATACGGCCTGCAGGAGGCCCATGGTTACAACAGTCCGTGTGTTGCCATGATTATTTTGGCCTAGTTACCAAAAATAGGCTATTGTGGCCACTAGAAAAACACAGAAAAAGAACTGCAGCGACTACAAGCAAACAACTAAACAAGACAATAAGGAAATAAATAAGCAAGCAATTAAGGCTAGCCTATTACTGCTATTACACATATTACATCCACTTGGCATCAAAGTTCGCCACCAGTGCAAATATAGGGAACAAAGCAGCATATTACATACACTTGGCCGTCAAAATTGGCCACCAGTGCAAATAAACGCGGCAGCAAAACAAGAGCATAACTGAAACAACTTCAGAAGAGCTCAAGAAACGTTATCTTGGGTATCCACCATGCTGGCAATAAGCTTAGCAAGCTGATTAGCTTTGTCCTATTTGGCGCTAAAATCCTCCAACGCTTGCTGTTGCACCAGAAAGTATGCATCTGAATGCTCCAGGGACTTCCGAAGTCCTTCCGCTTCTTGTCGCAGCACAGCTGATCGATGTCTTTCAGCTTGTAGTTGAGACTCAAGAAACCGAACTGATTCAGACAGTGAGTTTGAATAGCTTGTGCAAGCGGTAGTGGCCAGTAACTCGAACACTAAACCAAGACAGGACTTTGGGGTTGTCTCGCTGTCTTCAAGATAGTCTTCCTTAGCTATTTTATCAGCTTTGTTGGAGACCAACAAGGATGTGTCACTATCCTGAACCTTATCTCCATTACTTCCTTTACCATTGCTTAATAAGACACTCTTCCCCAATATTTTGCCAGCATTCTAAAAGAAGAAACAAGCAAACACATAACAAGTTTAGCATGTACTAGTATATGAAACTCATTTCGGTGAACCAGTTCATTAGTAAGGTGGACAGGATTAAACTGTTGGAAATATACCCTAGAGGCAATAATAAAAGGATTATTATTATATTTCCTTGTTCATGATAATTGTCTTTATTCATGCTATAATTGTATTATCCGGAAATCGTAATACACGTGTGAATACATAGACCATAATATGTCCCTAGTAAGCCTCTAGTTGACTAGCTCGTTGAACAACAAATAGTCGTGGTTTCCTGACTATGGACATTAGATGTCGTTGATAACGGGATTACATCATTAGGAGAATGATGTGATGGACAAGACCCAATCCTAAGCATAGCACAAGATCGTGTAGTTCGTTTTGCTAGAGCTTTTCCAATGTCAAGTATCTTTTCCTTAGATCATGAGATTGTGTAACTCCCGGATACCGTAGGAGTGCCTTGGGTGTACCAAACGTCACAACGTAACTGGGTGACTATAAAGGTGCACTACAGGTATCTCCGAAAGTGTCTGTTGGGTTGACACGGATCGAGACTGGGATTTGTCACTCCGTATGACGGAGAGGTATCTCTGGGCCCACTCAGTAATGCATCATCATAATGAGCTCAAAGTGACCAAGTGTCTGGTCATGGGATCATGCATTACGGTACGAGTAAAGTGACTTGCCGGTAATGAGACTGAACGACGTATTGGGATACCGATGATCGAGTCTCGGGCAAGTAACATACCGATTGACAAAGGGAATTGTATACGGGGTTGATTGAATCCTCGACATCGTGGTTCATCCGATGAGATCATCGAGGAGCATGTGGGAGCCAACATGGGTATCCAGATCCTGCTGTTGGTTATTGATCGGAGAGCCGTCTCGGTCATGTCTGCGTGTCTCCCGAACCCGTAGGGTCTACACACTTAAGGTTCGGTGACGCTAAGGGTTATTAGGAAGACTTGTATGTGATTACCGAATGTTGTTCGGAGTCCCGGATGAGATCCCGGACGTCACAAGGAGTTCCGAAATGGTCCGGAGGTGAAGATTTATATATGGGAAGTTGTCATATGGTCACCGGAAAGTTTCGGGGGCATATCGGTATTGTACCGGGGCCACCGGAGGGGTTCCGGGGGTCCACCGGGAGGGGCCACCTCTCTCAGAGGGCCTCATGGGCCGTAGGGGGCAGGGAACCAGCCCCTGGAGGGCTGGGCGCACCCCCCCTTGGGCCCATGCGCCTAGGGTTGGGGGGAAACCCTAGTGGGGGCGCCCCCCTTGCTTGGGGGGCAAGCCCCCTCCCTTGCCCCCCCTCTAGATCTCATCTAGAGGGGGCCGGCCCCCTGCCCCCTTCCCCTATAAATAGAGGGGCGAGGGGAGGGCTGCATACAACATCCAAGGCGCAGCCCCTCCCCTCCCCAACACATCTCCTCCTCCGCGTGAGCTTGGCGAAGCCCTGCCGGAGATCTGCCACTCCATCACCACCACGCCGTCGTGCTCCTGTTGGAGCCTTCTTCCTCAACCTCTCCCTCCTCCTTGCTGGATCAAGGTGCGGGAGACGTCATCCGCTCCGTACGTGTGTTTAACGTGGAGGTACTATCCGTTCGGCACTTGGTCATCGGTGATTTGGATCACGGCGAGTACGACTCCATCATCCCCGTTCTCTTGAACGCTTCCGCTCGCGATCTATAAAGGTATGTAGATGCACTCCTATCACTCGTTGCTTAGATGAACTCATAGATGGATCTTGGTGAAACCGTAGGAAATTTTTTATTTTCTGCAACGTTCCCCAACAGTGGCATCATGAGATAGGTCTATGCGTAGTTCTCTATTGCACGAGTAGAACACAAAACTGTTGTGGGCGTAGATATTGTCAACTTGCTTGCCGCTACTAGTCTTATTTTGCTTTAGCGGTATTGTGGGATGAAGCGGCCCGGACCGACCTTACACGTACGCTTACGTGAGACAGGTTCCACCGACTGACATGCACTAGTTGCATAAGGTGGCTAGCGGGTGTCTGTCTCTCCCACTTTAGTTGGAGCGGATTCGACGAAAAGGGTCCTTATGAAGGGTAAATACAAGTTGACAAAATCACGTTGTGGTTATTCGTAGGTAAGAAAACGTTCTTGCTAGAACCCAATTGCAGCCACGTAAAAGATGCAACAACAATTAGAGGACGTCTAACTTGTTTTTGCAGCAATTGTCATGTGATGTGATATGGCCAGAAGTTGTGATGAATGATGAATGATATATTGTGATGTATGAGATCATGTTCTTGTAATAGGAATCACGACTTGCATCTCGATGAGTATGACAACCGGCAGGAGCCATAGGAGTTGTCTTTATTTTGTATGACCTATGTGTCATTGAAGAACGCCATGTAAATTACTTTACTTTATTGCTAAACACGTTAGCCATAGAAGTAGAAGTAGTCGTTGGCGTGACAACTTCATGAAGACACGATGATGGAGATCATGATGATGGAGATCATGGTGTCATGCCGGTGACGAAGATGATCATGGAGCCCTGAAGATGGAGATCAAAGGAGCTATATGATATTGGCCATATCATGTCACTATTATATAATTGCATGTGATGTTTATTATGTTTATGCATCTTGTTTACTTAGAACGATGGTAGTAAATAAGATGATCCCTTATAACAATTTCAAGAAAGTGTTCTCCCCTAACTGTGCGCCGTTGCTAAAGTTCGTCGTTTCGAAGCACCACGTGATGATCGGGTGTGATAGATTCTTACGTTCACATACAACGGGTGTAAGACAGTTTTACACATGCAAAACACTTAGGTTAACTTGACGAGCCTAGCATGTACAGACATGGCCTCGGAACACAGAGACCGAAAGGTCGAACATGAGTCGTATGGAAGATACGATCAACATGGAGATGTTCACCGATGATGACTAGTCCGTCTCACGTGATGATCGGACACGACCTAGTCGACTTGGATCGTGTAACACTTAGGTGACTAGAGGGATGTCTAATCTGAGTGGGAGTTCATTAAATAATTTGATTAGATGAACTTAATTATCATGAACTTAGTCTAAAACCTTTGCAAATATGTCTAGTAGATCAAATGGCCAACGCTCATGTCAACATGAACTTCAACGCGTTCCTAGAGAAAACCAAGCTGAAAGATGATGGCAGCAACTATACGGACTGGGTCCGGAACCTGAGGATCATCCTCATAGCTGCCAAGAAAGCATATGTCCTAGAAGGACCGCTAGGTGAAGCACCTATCCCAGAGAACCAAGACGTTATGAACGCTTGGCAGTCACGTGCTGATGATTACTCCCTCGTTCAGTGCGGCATGCTTTACAGCTTAGAACTGGGGCTCCAAAAGCGTTTTGAGCAACACGGAGCATATGAGATGTTCGAGGAGCTGAAAATGGTTTTTCAAGCTCATGCCTAGGTCGAGAGATATGAAGTCTCCGACAAGTTCTATAGTTGTAAGATGGAGGAAAACAGTTCTGTCAGTGAGCACATACTCAAAATGTCTGGGTTGCACAACCGCCTGTCCCAGCTGGACATTAACCTCCCGGACGAGGCGGTCATTGACAGAATCCTTCAGTCGCTCCCACTGAGCTACAAGAGCTTTGTGATGAACTACAATATGCAGGGGATGGTGAAAACTATTCCTGAAGTATTTTCAATGCTGAAGTCAGTAGAGGTAGAAATCAAGAAAGAACATCAAGTGTTGATGGTCAATAAAACCACCAAGTTCAAGAAGGGCAAGGGCAAGAAGAACTTCAAGAAGGATGGCAAGGATGTTGCCGCGCCCGGTAAGCCAGTTGCCGGGAAGAAGTCAAAGAATTGACCCAAGCCTGAGACTGAGTGCTTTTATTGCAAAGGGAAGGGTCACTGGAAGCGGAACTGCCCCAAATACTTAGCGGACAAGAAGGCCGGCAACACCAAAGGTATATGTGATATACATGTAATTGATGTGTACCTTACCAGTTCTCGTAGTAACTCCTGGGTATTTGATACCGGTGCCGTTGCTCATATTTGTAACTCACAGCAGGAGCTGCAGAATAAGAGGAGACTGGCGAAGGACGAGGTGACGATGCGCGTCGGGAATGGTTCCAAGGTCGATGTGATCACCGTCGGCACGCTGCCTCTACATTTACCCACGGGATTAGTTTTAAACCTCAATAATTGTTATTTAGTGCCAAGTTTGAGCATGAACATTGTATCTGGATCTCGTTTAATACGAGATGGCTACTCATTTAAATCCGAGAATAATGGTTGTTCTATTTATATGAGAGATATGTTTTATGGTCATGCCCCGATGGTCAATGGTTTATTCTTAATGAATCTCGAACGTAATGTTATACATATTCATAGTGTGAATACCAAAAGATGTAAAGTTGATAACGATAGTCCCACATACTTGTGGCACTGCCGCCTTGGTCACATTGGTGTCAAACGCATGAAGAAGCTCCATGCTGATGGACTTTTAGAGTCTCTCGATTATGAATCATTTGACACATGCGAACCATGCGTCATGGGAAAAATGACCAAGACTCCGTTCTCCGGAACAATGGAGCGAGCAACCAACTTATTGGAAATCATACATACCGATGTGTGCGGTCCAATGAGCGTTGAGGCTCGCGAAGGATATCGTTATGTTCTCACTCTCACTGATGACTTGAGTAGATATGGGTATGTCTACTTGATGAAACACAAGTCTGAGACCTTTGAAAAGTTCAAGGAATTTCAGAATGAGGTAGAGAATCAACGTGACCGAAAGATAAAGTTCCTACGATCAGATCGTGGAGGAGAATATTTAAGTCACGAATTTGGTACACACTTAAGGAAATGTGGAATCGTTTCACAACTCACGCCGCGTGGAACACCTCAGCGTAACGGTGTGTCCGAACGTCGTAATCGCACTCTATTGAATATGGTGCGGTCTATGATGTCTCTTACTGATTTACCGCTATCATTTTGGGGATACGCTCTAGAGACAGCTACATTCACTTTAAATAGGGCTCCGTCTAAATCCGTTGAGACGACACCGTATGAATCATGGTTTGGGAACAAACCTAAGATGTCGTTTCTAAAAGTTCGGGGATGCGATGCTTATGTCAAGAAACTTCAACCTGAAAAGCTCGAACCCAAGTCGGAAAAATGCGTCTTCATAGGATACCCCAAGGAAACCATTGGGTATACCTTCTACTTAAGATCCGAGGGCAAGATCTTTGTTGCCAAGAACGGATCCTTTCTAGAAAAAGAGTTTCTCTCGAAAGAAGTAAGTGGGAGGAAAGTAGAACTCGATGAAGTACTACCTCTTGAACCGGAAAGTAGTGCAGCTCAGGAAAATGTTCCTGTGGTGCCTACACCAACTAGAGAGGAAATTAATGATGATGATCAAGGTACTTCACATCAAGTTGCTACTGAACTTCGTAGGTCCACAAGGACACGTTCCACACCAGAGTGGTATGGCAACCCTGTCCTGGAAATCATGTTGTTAGACAATGGTGAACTTTCAAACTATGAAGAAGCGACGGCGGGCCCAGATTCCAACAAATGGCTTGAAGCCATGCAATCCGAGATAGAATCCATGTATGAAAACAAAGTATGGACTTTGACAGACTTGCCCAATGATCGGCGAGCGATAGAAAACAAATGGATCTTTAAGAAGAAGACAGACGCGGATGGTAATGTTACTATCTCTAAAGCTCAACTTGTCGCTAAGGGTTATCGGCAGGTTCAAGGGGTTGACTACGATGAGACTTTCTCTCCCGTAGCGAAGCTGGAGTCCGTCTGAATCATGTTAGCAATTGCCGCATACTATGATTATGAGATATGGCAGATGGACGTCAAAACGGAATTCCTTAACGGGCATCTTAAGGAAGAACTGTATATGATGCAGCCGGAGGGTTTTGTCGATCCTAAGAATGCTGACAAAGTATGCAAGCTCCAGCGATCCATTTATGGGCTGGTGCAAGCATCTCGGAGTTAGAACATTCGCTTTGATGAGATGATCAAAGCATTTGGGTTTATGCAGACTTATGGAGAAGCCCGCGTTTACAAGAAAGTGAGTGGGAGCTCTGTAGCATTTCTCATATTATATGTAGATGACATACTCTTGATGGGAAATGATATAGAACTTTTGGACAACATTAAGGCCTACTTGAACAAATGTTTTTCAATGAAGGACCTTGGAGAAGCTGCTTACATATTAGGCATCAAGATCTATAGGGATAGATCGAGATGCCTCATAGGTCTTTCACAAAGCACATACCTTGATAAGATTTTGAAGAAGTTCAAAATGGATCAGTCCAAGAAAGGGTTCTTGCCTGTATTGCAAGGTGTGAGATTGAGCTCGGCTCAATGCCCGACCACGGCAAAAGATAAAGAAAAGATGAGTGTCATCCCCTATGCTTCAGCCATAGGATCTATTATGTATGCCATGCTGTGTACCAGACCTGATGTAAACCTTGCCGTAAGTTTGGTAGGAAGGTACCAAAGTAATCCTGGCAAGGAACACTGGACATCGGTCAAGAATATCCTGAAGTACCTGAAAAGGACAAAGGACATGTTTCTCGTTTATGGAGGTGACGAAGAGCTCGTCGTAAAGGGTTACGTCGACGCTAGCTTCGACACAGATCTGGACGACTCTAAGTCACAAATCGGATATGTGTATATGTTGAATGGTGGAGCAGTAAGCAGGTGTAGCTGCAAGCAGAGCGTCATGGCGGGATCTACATGTGAAGCGGAGTACATGGCAGCTCGAAGGCAGTGCATGAAGCAATTTGGGTGAAGGAGTTCATCACCGACCTAGGAGTCATACCCAATGCATCGGGGCCGATCAAACTCTTCTGTGACAACACTGGAGCTATTGCCCTTGCCAAGGAGCCCAGGTTTCACAAGAAGACCAGACACATCAAGCGTCGTTTCAACTCCATCCGTGAAAATGTTCAATATGGAGACATAGATATTGGCAAAGTACATACGGATCTGAATGTCGCAGATCCGTTGACTAAACCTCTTTCGCGGGCAAAACATGATCAACACCAGAACTCTATGGGTGTTCGATTCATCACAATGTAACTAGATTATTGACTCTAGTGCAAGTGGGAGACTGTTGGAAATATGCCCTAGAGGCAATAATAAAAGGATTATTATTATATTTCCTTGTTCATGATAATTGTCTTTATTCATGCTATAATTGTATTATCCGGAAATCGTAATACACGTGTGAATACATAGACCATAATATGTCCCTAGTAAGCCTCTAGTTGACAAGCTCGTTGATCAACAGATAGTCATGGTTCCTGACTATGGACATTAGATGTCACTGATAACGGGATCACATCATTAGGAGAATGATGTGATGGACAAGACCCAATCCTAAGCATAGCACAAGATCGTGTAGTTCATTTTGCTAGAGCTTTTCCAATGTCAAGTATCTTTTCCTTAGACCATGAGATCGTATAACTCCCGGATACCGTAGGAGTGCCTTGGGTGTACCAAACGTCACAACGTAACTGGGTGACTATAAAGGTGCACTACAGGTATCTCCGAAAGTGTCTGTTGGGTTGACACGGATTGAGACTGGGATTTGTCACTCCGTATGACGGAGAGGTATCTCTGGCCCACTCGGTAATGCATCATCATAATGAGCTCAAAGTGACCAAGTGTCTGGTCACGGGATCATGCATTACGGTACGAGTAAAGTGACTTGCCGGTAACGAGACTGAACGAGGTATTGGGATACCGACGGTCGAGTCTCGGGCAAGTAACATACTGATTGACAAAGGGAATTGTATACGGGGTTGATTGAATCCTCGACATCGTGGTTCATCCGATGAGATCATCGAGGAGCATGTGGGAGCCAACATAGGTATCCAGATCCCGCTGTTGGTTATTGACCGGAGAGCCATCTCGGTCATGTCTGCTTGTCTCCCGACCTGTAGGGTCTACACACTTAAGGTTCGATGACACTAAGGGTTATTAGGAAGACTTGTATGTGATTACCGAATGTTGTTCGGAGTCCCGGATGAGATCTCGGACGTCACGAGGAGTTCCGGAATGGTCCGTGGGTGAAGATTTATATATGGGAAGTTGTCATACGGTCACCTGAAAGTTTCGGGGGCATATCGGTATTGTACCGGGGCCACCGGAGGGGTTCCGGGGGTCCACCGGGAGGGGCCACCTCTCTCGGAGGGCCTCATGGGCCGTAGGGGGCAGGGAACCATCCCCTGGAGGGTTGGGCGCACCCCCCCTTGGGCCCATGCGCCTAGGGTTGGGGGGAAACCCTAGTGGGGGCGCCCCCCTTGCTTGGGGGGCAAGCCCCCTCCCTTGGCCGCCCCCCTCTAGATCTCATCTAGAGGGGGCCGGCCCCCTGCCCCCTTCCCCTATAAATAGAGGGGCGAGGGGAGGGCTGCATACAACATCCAAGGCGCAGCCCCTCCCCTCCCCAACACATCTCCTCCTCCGCGTGAGCTTAGCGAAGCCCTGCCGGAGATCTGCCACTCCATCACCACCACGCCGTCGTGCTGCTGTTGGAGCCTTCTTCCTCAACCTCTCCCTCCTCCTTGCTGGATCAAGGTGCGGGAGACGTCATCCGCTCCGTACGTGTGTTGAACGCGGAGGTGCTGTCCGTTCGGCACTTGGTCATCGGTGATTTGGATCACGGCGAGTACGACTCCATCATCCCCGTTCTCTTGAACGCTTCCGCTCGCGATCTACAAAGCTATGTAGATGCACTCCTATCACTCGTTGCTTAGATGAACTCATAGATGGATCTTGGTGAAACTGTAGGAAATTTTTTATTTTCTGCAACGTTCCCCAACAGTGGCATCATGAGCTAGGTCTATGCGTAGTTCTCTATTGCACGAGTAGAACACAAAACTGTTGTGGGCGTAGATCTTGTCAACTTGCTTGCCGCTACTAGTCTTATTTTGCTTCAGCGGTATTGTGGGATGAAGTGGCCCGGACCGACCTTACACGTACGCTTACGTGAGATAGGTTCCACCGACTGACATGCACTAGTTGCATAAGGTGGCTAGCGGGTGTCTGTCTCTCCCACTTTAGTTGGAGCGGATTCGATGAAAAGGGTCCTTATGAAGGGTAAATAGAAGTTGACAAAATCACGTTGTGGTTATTCGTAGGTAAGAAAACATTCTTGCTAGAACCCAATATCAGCCACGTAAAAGATGTAACAACAATTAGAGGACGTCTAACTTGTTTTTGCAGCAATTGTCATGTGATGTGATATGGCCAGAAGTTGTGATGAATGATATATTGTGATGTATGAGATCATGTTCTTGTAATAGGAATCACGACTTGCATGTCGATGAGTATGACAACCGGCAGGAGCCATAGGAGTTGTCTTTATTTTGTATGACCCGCGTGTCATTGAAGAACGCCATGTAAATTGCTTTACTTTATTGCTAAACACGTTAGCCATAAAAGTAGAAGTAGTCGTTGGCATGACAACTTCATGAAGACACGATGATGGAGATCATGATGATGGAGATCATGGTGTCATGCCGGTGACGAAGATGATCATGGATCCCCGAAGATGGAGATCAGAGGAGCTATATGATATTGGCCATATCATGTCACTATTATATAATTGCATGTGATGTTTATTATATTTATGCATCTTGTTTACTTAGAACGATGGTAGTAAATAAGATGATCCCTTATAACAATTTCAAGAAAGTGTTCTCCCCTAACTGTGCGCCGTTGCTAAAGTTCGTCGTTTCGAAGCACCACGTGATGATCGGGTGTGATAGATTCTTACGTTCACATACAACGGGTGTAAGATAGTTTTACACATGCAAAACACTTAAGGTTAACTTGACGAGCCTAGCATGTACAGACATGGCCTCGGAACACAGAGACCGAAAGGTCGAAATGAGTCGTATGGAAGATACGATCAACATGGAGATGTTCACCGATGATGACTAGTCTGTCTCACGTGATGATCGGACATGACCTAGTCGACTCGGATCGTGTAACACTTAGATGACTAGAGGGATGTCTAATCTGAGTGGGAGTTCATTAAATAATTTGATTAGATGAACTTAATTATCATGAACTTAGTCTAAAACCTTTGCAAATATGTCTTGTAGATCAAATGGCCAACGCTCATGTCAACATGAACTTCAACGCGTTCCCCAACATAAACTACCAAGTCTTCTATTGCCAAGTACTAGTACATAATAAAAGCATCAAACAAACATATATCTATGTCCTATGGTCACTGCATTGTCTTGCCAAATCAAAATAGAGATACGGTTCAAATCATATCAGTTCAAGACAAAGCAGGAGTAAAAGAATACAAAGCGTGGGAAACTACACGACACAACAAGATTTCAGATGGGTACCACGGGTCTATATGTACAACAACACTATTGGCTCTGTTGTGATGCTAGTAATGTGCATGTTATGAAAGTCAACTGTATACACAATTGAAATTAAAATCAAAAGAGCTATTGATAAGAGCAAACCTGTTAAAGAAACATGCGTGAACATACCTACCGTGCCATTGGAGTTTCGATTGGATCCTTCAATTTAAAAATAAGTTTGTATGAGTAAATACAATGATACAAGAGCAAAGCAATCATAGTTAAAAAAGGTGCGCCTAAGCGAGCGCTTAAGCGCGCCTAGGCTATAGGCGTTGGCAAAACGCATTGCGCATAACTATGCTTAATCTGTGCATAACTGCGCATAAGCATGCGCTTTGGTCAGTAAAGTGCAAGGCGGTGGCAAAACGCACAATTAACGCCTAGCGCTTTTTTGAACTATGATAGCAATGGAATCTTAAATTAGAACATTTGTTCTTCAGGTTTAGGCACTTGTTCTACATGAACAGAGTACAGTAAGACGCAAGAATATAATACTTAAAAATAGAAAATGAGCTCATAGACCCTACCACATTATTGGTTCGGGACCAGTACAAAATAAGGCGTTCCCAGTCATCGTCCAGTAAATGTGTCTCAGGAGAACGTAAGGGAATTTGATGAGTTTCTTTGCCGGTGAAGTACATTTTCTTCAGGTAATTCCGATACTGCCACCAAGCATTCTTGAAGATAGCAGAGGTATTGGCACAGGTTACCTCATCCCGAGTTTCCAAATCGGTCCTTCTCTATAGAGAAAAATGGGAAAATTTGCTGTATTATAACCATCATGGAGGTAGGATGTATGGGACGAAGCAAAGTAATTGCCATGAATAACATTACTTACACATAACTCCTGGACAAACACCTGCAACTGGCATTTTCCTTCATCTTCAGTATAATATTTCCAAGATGGGAAGATACGCACATACGATTTAATTCACATATATGATTTATATGCTAAACAGAGGGCATTCGGTATAATGTCTGAACTAAGAACATGGTGTTGAATATTGTGTATATGATGTCTAAACTATGCAATGCAAGACACCGTATGCATGATATGAGTAGTATAACCGTGCCAAGTTAGAGCATACACCTCAGTAGGGGAATAGGACTGGTCATCTGTCTCTGAATCCATCTCTAAGGAGCTATCGGGACCCAACAAGAGATCTGCTTCGACAGGTAGCACTGTCTGCTCTGAAGGCCTTGTTTTCACTCCAGATTTTTCCATCTCCCACCCAAATGGCTGATGCACAGGAAGAGTAGTTTAATGTACAAACATTGTTGACAAATGGAAATGTAATGAAGAAAAGGATGGGCAAGGTATCATTCAAATATATGATGCCTGGTTAAACAGGATGGCATTGCACATTTCACATATATTATGGCTGGCTAAAAGACATGAGACTGCATAATTCCCATATATGATATAGAAACTAAACAGGTGGCATTACAGAACATGTCTAAACTAAGCAGATGACATATATGATGTCAAAAGTAGGCACTACAAGGCAACATATGCATGATATGACTAACATCATCATGCCAAGGTAGAGCAAACACCTTGGGGGGTAAATAGGAGTGGTCAGCGGCGTCTGAATCCGCCTCAGAACAGATATCTTCCTCTGGATTACAATCTGGAGAGGGGTGGGGAGGGTTTTCCATTGAACCCATCATGGAGTGATGTCTGCATGACATTGTATTGCCGCGCAAAACTCTTCTCTTTTTCTCTACATGTCCAGCATGACTGTGTACAATATCTGACATGCATACGAAAAAATATGGTGAGATTATGTAAGGAGAGCATGCAGAAATTTAGAGTGATGGTAACAACCAGTCGATGGATCCAAAAATAATGATAGCAGGCTGATGATTGCTTTAAATTAATAAAAAGACAGATGATGATTGCTTTACTATTTGTTTCCCACCCAAGATGAACAACATAGGCATACCCTAGGTGAACCAGATATTAGACAGACATACTATTCATTGCTGCCTTGATATGTGCCCCACAACTAATTTAGAACTCAAGTTTGAACATGAATTTGGACCTGAGTTGGGAGTCCAAGAGCTGAACAGGACGATAAAGTAGTAGGTAAGTTTAAGCAATGCATAAAATAAGTAGAAACAAAAGAGTGCGACCTCTCTTGTGGACCCATGTACTCCTCAGGTTCATCTGCTGAGTCGATGATGGTGATGTCGTTGGGGTGCATGCCGGCAGTAGGGAAGGAGATATGAGGTAGCGAAAGACGGTCAGGAGTCGTGATGTCTGGTTTGGTGGATGCTTCTGTCGATGGAGCAGCTCAGGTGAGGTGGACGACGTCGCGGCAGGAGCAGGACAAACCACACAAAGTTCCCTTCGACATGTACCTATAACTGAAGTAATTCTGTAAGGTCTCATTTGGCTTGCATGATTCTTAAAACGCAGGGATAGGAAAAACACCGGAATAGGGTAGGAAAATGCACATGGTAAACAGAGCATTTGTAAACACAAGATTTCTATCAACTTGGGTGTTTGGTTTACAGGAATTGGAAGAGCATAGGAATGCAAAGAAACATGGCCAAAATAAAGAGAAACCATATGAAAGTGTGTATAGTTAGAATGTTATTCTGGCACTAATGCACTTGGTCTTGTTTTCATGCATAGGATTTTGAAAAGTAGGTCCAGGTGGATGTTTTGCTTCATTCCTTTCAACAAAATGCATGAATAATTGAATAGTAGAGTGCCCATTGGAAAATTCCCTATTGCTATGTTTTTCCGTTGAACCAAAATAGCCCTAATGGATCGACGTGAATGTATAGTAATAAGTGACGCAACAAGTGTACAACCTCTTTGTCGTAGCCGTGTCGACCTCAGCATCATTGGGTTGGTCGCTGAAGCAGTTGAGGCAGAGGTGGCTGTCGGAGGTGTGGAGGAAGATCTGAGGAATCTGTAGACGGCGTCCAGGGCATTGCTCTGTTGTGATGGATTGTTCTGCCGTTGGAGCAGCTCCGGTGAGCCGTAAGACGTCAAGGCTGAAGCAGCACAAGACAAACATCGTCAATCTCAAGTGGGATTCTAATAGCATCTCCAATAGATGATGAAAAATGGATGTAAAATTAACATCAGCAAAAACCACCTGACTACAACAGATGAGGTAAAAACTGTTGACTCTGAACTTAACTGTCGAAACTGAAATTAACTGTGGAATCTGAATGCTACTGTCGGAACTAAACGCAATGGTAGCAGAGAGACACTTGACATGTAGTTTAGGGAGGGCCTGCAGTTCATCTTCAACCTGCACACCCCTGAGCCGCCTGCCACCACCGGCCGAACCGCCGGCCCCAGCGCCGCCTCGCCGCCCCGAAACAACTCGCCACCGCCGCCCCGGCCAGCCCTCTAGGCCCCCCGCCCCCACCCTGAACCCTAATATAGAAAGTGGGGTACATCTCCAGCGAGCCCCCGTCCCCACTGCGTGTGGTTCTTCCTTAACTCCGGCGAGCCCCCCCAACCCCTGAAAATCGACTGACCCAAAAGTCGATTCAGTCGACTGAAGTGTGGCTTAATTGGAGCAGAGCAGCAGCACGAGCGAGGGGAGAGAAGCAGCAGCATCAGCTGGGCGAGCGAGTGATCAAGCGAGAGCCAGAGCAGCAGCAGCAGCGCGAGCGAGCGAGCGAGAGCCGGAGCAGCAGCAGCAGATCCGGCTGGTATGGATGCCGCCGCCGAAGGGGCCTCGCACTGGGGGAGAGCCGCAGTGGAGATGTCGCCCGTGGCGCCGGCTTCAAGGTAGCCGCTCCATGGCGGTGCGGGATGGAGCACCGTCGGCGCCGGGAGGTCGAGTTAAGGAGAAGGTGCGATGCGATGAGTGTACAACCTCTTTGGTGGCGCCGAGTAGGCCTCGGCTTCGTCCTAGGAGTCGGTGAGGATGTTGCGGTTCCGGTGGAGCAGGTTAAGGCGACGCTGTGGGGATGGAGCAGCCGCGATAGACGAGGCGATCGTCGGAGCAGCTCCTTGGAGGTGGAGGACGGGGCAGCTGAACCGGCGGGACTGCAAGATGGACGACGTATCCTCATCCGGGGAGGTGGACGAGGGACGTCGAGCTGTTGCGGTGGACGACGTCATCGGGGAAGAGGCTCCGGCTGGGCAGCGGTGACAGAGGAGGGTGGGGTTTCGCGGCTGGAGCGGAGAGGTTATGGCGGCCTGGGATTTCGAATGGCGAAAAGGGGGCGATGGGAGGGGGTGAAGCATGACTTAGGGACGCACTTGTCCAAAATGTAGGGTGTGTTACAAAAGTACCCCTCACCGATTTGAACTAGCGGCCCTTTCGGCTCAGGGTTAGAAGGGGGATTTCGCATGTCGGGATTTGGCAGCTGGAGGGAGTTTTCGCGCGCGTTGTAGTTTTGGGATAGCAAGGCGCGGGTTGTGAAGGCGCCAGTTTTGGGAGCACAATATCTGAAGTTTTGGGATATAACAAGACGCGGGTTGAATTTTAGGGACAAGCCTAACGTGTAGTAATATTGTACTTTTTTTGACTGCATAGTAATATTGTACTTGTACGTACCAAATCAATTCGCACTTCCCTCAACCGAAAAGAAAACGAAAAAATAAAACTATTCACACCACACAAAGAGAGAGTCTTGCCCTGTTTTACTATACAAATGCTATTCAAAGCTACTCCCTCCTTCCATCTATATAGGGCCTAATGCATTTTTTGATGCTAACTTTGAACAAATATTAGAGCAATGATATATGACATGCAACTTACACAAAGCACACCGTTAACTTCGTTTGTGAAAGGTTCTTTCAATGATATAATTTTCACATTGTGCATGTCATGTACTATTAATCTTGTCAATAGTCAAAGCCGGTCTTAAAAATCTCATTACGCCCTATATAGATGGAAGGAGGGAGTATGAATCCATGTTATGTCCGATTATGCATGTAACCTACTCATACCAACATTTTAGTGCATTACAAATGTCTATACTATTGCTGCAATTCGAACTAAATTTGAATTCATTTTTGTATTTCAATAAGAATCTACAATCATGATTGTTGCCAACTTCAACCATCATTCGTGTATTACCTCAATAACACACCACATGATTACTATAGAGATAGATATGAACTATGTGTACTACATGAACTCGAATTCTATTTTTTGAATACACTTGATGTTGATTCCAAATAATAGTACATTTTATATACTAAATATATATTCATAATCTAAACCATGTTCCATACGTACACCGTGTTTATTCACACAAAGTATAGTGCCCCGCCCCCTACATTATGACAAGTATTTAGACCTGAGTTGCAAAAGCCACACATTAGCCCAAATTATAATCAATGTTGTACATTATGATATCTTCTTCAAGTATCCGTATCCACCTTTTTATAATGAATTATGATCTTTGTTCGTCTTTTACACCTTCACGATCCTCTTCTATTTGTAGCTAGCTAGCGCTAACTTTCTATCGTGCATGCACACGCCCGCCCCCCTCACACACCCTTAGCGTCCCCTCCATCGCGCACGTTCATTATTTCTCTTTAGGTCATCCACCAGCGGTTTGTGTAGGCCCCCGGCTCCTTCTTTCTAGCACACACCGATCGATATACCTCTCTAGCCAAGTGTGCCTACAACAAACACATATATACTTCCCATCTTCTCTTCTCACCGTCCATGCCCCCATATGTCCAATACGATTCCACGCAGGTGCACACTCCCGCCCCTCTTTTCATTAGTCACATGCTCGCACACTCCTCCCCCCTCGACATGGTAGGCCTCTCGCACCACCTCCTAGCCACACTCTCTCCCCCTGTCTGCCTCTCCGGACCTTATTTGCTTCTAGCACATGCATGCGTGTATATGAACTGATCTCCCTACATATAGCCAGGTCGACTATAATTCGTTTTCACCAAGCACCGATACACTTACCTCGCTAGTTATGTCTCTCCTTTTCTCGGACACATGACAGTTGATCTTCCTATGTAGTTACGCATGCTTACCACAACCATATCTTCTCCCCTCATCATCCTTGAATACCTCCCGACCCGTCTCTCACACGCATGTGCATAGACAGACAGACATCCCCCGCCCTCTCTTATTGATATTGCACTCATACCCTCCGTTTGTCTAGCAGGCCTCTCCCACCATTTGTGAGACGCCACTCCACCACCAACCCTCCGATGCTCTACCTTTGTCTTTTTCCCAATCTTATTCCTCTGCTACACATATCCATGGATGTCGATCGATCTCCCTCAATACATAGCTAGGTCTCTCTCCTTCCCCAGACATATACTAGTCGACCGGTCTCTACCCCCCCACACACTGATAGTCGAACGTTGTAGGTAGGTATCCATGCCACGGAGAAGAACTGCACCTCTGCCCTCTCAAATTCCAGTAGGCCAGCCGCCCTGTATCTTTGACGTGGGCAAACACAAATTCGATGGCACTCTTTATCGATCGCGCAGCCACACACTTCATCCCTGTTTTCAATTCTATCGATATCTCACGTCCATGACTCCGTTTCACACACATTGCATATGTTACGTTTTTCTGATTGAGATATCATCAACACATTGCCTCTATTTCGCACAAACCATCTCTCTCACACCCACCCACGTACGTACCTGCACCTAAAGAAGAAGTGCACATAGTATGCACGTACTTATGTCTCGTTCCCGGCCACACCCGCGCGGGTACACGGTGGAGTTTCTTTTTGTACGGAAAGGCAGCCCACGTGATAATTTGACGCGTGTAGCGGTTGTTTACTCGAAGGAGGGTCGGGTACCACGCCTAGAATATAAAGCGATTGCCGTGGGAAAAATGGAAAAATGGGTTTATCTCTCGTGAGTCTCGTCACACAATCTCACACAAGGCCGCCGTGGCCTCTCTCTCTCAGCGTTGGTCAGTGATCCGGCCGCATCCCGTCCGCTGGCGGAAAGAGAGGATGTGCATCGTCTCTCTATTCGATGGCATTGAGGCAGCTCGTCTCGATCTGCGGCACCCGCCGTTCTCTCTGATCAAGCTCCGGCGCGGTAGGGCCTTCGCCACTTGCTCGCTGCCGCAGTATGGGCAGATCCCGGCCACCGGCGCCCTCCTAGTAACATCCCGACGACCCTCAGGTACAGCTTCCTCCGGCCTTGCTCCACTGTCCATCTTCCCACGTTGCTGCATGTGGATCTTCTTTAGTTGTTTGCTTAAATCGTATCTCGGCCGGCGTACTTTCCATCTTGCAATCTCGTCCTCAAACCATTTTTGATAAACCACCATGTGGTACCTTTCCCTTTTTACATGGAACATGCTTCTTTTTTGTCGGCGTATGTGTCTTCAACTCATGTTATTGGGCAGTAATTGTTTCCTTTCAACCTCCTTTTGCAAACAGGGCTATCCATTTTCACCTCGTTGCTATTGCGACCTTTTGGTGAACTGCACAAATCACTTTTCTGAAGAGTGTTTTGTGCAGTTCCGCCAAAATGTCACACGGGCAACGTTTTTACATTTCTGTGGGACTGCGGAAAGTGAGATTGGTTTTGCTATCCTCCTCATCCAACTCCGTGCCTAATCTTCTCCGACAAGAAGTTAGTCCTAAAGAGAGATTGTAGAGGTGATCGGCTTCTATTTATGTGTGTTATGTTTCATCATCTAGTTCCACTATTATTGTAATCACACTGTCTGGATATCTTTGCAAACAGGGATGGTCCGCCCGATTTTAGTGGAGCTGCACAAAATGATCGAATTATGGTGTGCTTCATACACCTCTTTTTTTGGCTACAGAGCTGGGTGAAACTAGCTGCCAAGCAATGAATACTGTGCCAAGGAAATGGAGCCATGCCTATGAACAACATCGGTCAATTATATTTTTTTTCTTTATTTGTACACCTTCTCACAACTTTGTCTTCAGTTGTGATGTGAATATTGGCGCTGATCTGCGAACCATTGAGATGCATTAGCCATGGTAGTTTCATTTGTATTTGATGGAATGTTGTAATGAGATAATCTCGAGGCAAGACACATGAATCCTAAGTTGAAACCTTTTTTTTCCTGCGGGAACCAGAGTTGAAACCTTCATAGCATCACAGTACAATTTCATCAAACTTATGCGTACATATAAATGAATCCTGAAGGATTGATAGCAATGCCAGAAACAATTCAACTTCGTTTTGCCAACATGTTGGACATCCTTCATCCGGCTCCACCTGCCATGCAGCAATATTGAGTGCACAACACAACTTCAGGGAAAGATTCACCCCGGTCGTTGCGCCGCAGTAGTAATGACTAGTGAGCAATCAAATCACAGAGCCCCACCTTCGCCACAGTAAGTTGCTCAGACGAAGCAACCATCATTTCTCCGTTCCTTGAATCCGCTGGTACTCCCATATTCCCACAGTAAAGTTGCTCGGGCGAATCAACCATCACTATATCCGCTCACGTGTGATGACCACAGGAGCTATCCATTCAGATTGCATGTTAAAAAAATAAAGGTCGATAACTAATGCGGCAAACTTAAAAAAAAACTAATGTGGCACTTCGAGCCAACGCGGCCAGATCGCATTTTGCATGAGAAATTACACACCATGTTTCGTTGACATGTGGTCCCGTTCCAACATATCAGTGAGACAATGGCGAGTAGTAGGAGTATTTCCGAACCGACGTGTAGGCCGGGGCGCCCCTTCGTGAATCGTGGCAAACTGGCAACCGTCCACCGATGCTTCGCCTTTCCCTCTCGATTTGGAAGCTGTCGCACGCTCTTCCTCTCCCTCCTCCATTTTCCTTCAGCCCTTCACGCTTTCTTCTGCCACTGTTCGATCGTCTTCTCCATGGAGGGAACAGGACAGAAACAACCCCGTTATTCTTGCCCCGATCTGAAAGATGACGTGGTGGAGGAACTCATTGATCGGTGCGAAGTCATCACCTCGGCTAGCATGGCAGGTTCGTTCAAGCCCATTCTTGACTCAACTAATAACATCATTACGAGGAACCCAAGAGTCAAGGAACGGTTTGATCTCCCCTATCTTCTTCGTCGTGACCCTGATGACCGGCGCCATCATGACGGAGGCCTCGCCCTGTGCAAGTTGATGCCGCTTGATAATGATACATATGATGTTAAGATGCCATCGCTTGAGGGCAAGGCCTGGGCATGCGCAAATGGAGATTGGGTTGTTTACATTGGGTCCAACCACGAGTGGGAACTTGTGAATGTGTACACTCGTGACCGGGTTCCACTTCCAAAAATCTCAGTAGACTGCCCAGAGGTTGAGCACACCAGTATTGTACGCTGATGATGTTATGTACATAGGGTAGGGTCATGGACCTATCTAGGATACCATACCCAAGGACATCCTTAGACGAAGCTACCTTCCAGTCGACCAAGAGGGACTCCACTCGACCGGCTAGAAGACGCTCGACGAACCTAAAGACACTCGACCATGAAGACCCACTCGACCACCAGGAGTTCAGGATCTACTCTGTATCCAAACGGTCTGTAATTAAGTAGTCTTAATGGTCATGATGACACTTTATGTAGGGCGTTACCAGTAACGCCCAGCCTTAATGTACTTTAACCCTCTGCTACGTGGGTTGGCTGGGGTCCTGGCGTCCTCTATATAAGCCACCCCCCTCCACTGGTAGAAGGGTTCGCACCCCTGTAACTCATATACACATAAACCAGTCGACCGCCTCCGGGCTCCGAGACGTAGGGCTATTACTTCCTCAGAGAAGGGCCTGAACTCGTTAAACACTCGTGTGTACAACTACTCCATAGCTAGGATCTTGCCTCTCCATACCTATCCCCCATTCTACTGTCAGACTTAGAACCACGACAATTGGCGCCCACCGTGGGGCAGGTGTCTTAGCGACTTTTTGGAGAAGTTGCAATTTGTCCGATTGCCTTCATCATGGTTTCCGGCGGAGCTCTGGTCGAGGGCCGCGAGATCTGTCTTGGTGCGCTCGCATTCATCGCCGACGACTCCGCTTGGCTCCAGGAGGCACCACTCGACATCGACGCGCTCCCCGTCCGCGGGGCGATGCACTTTCGGGCGTGTGTCCGCGGCGTCCTGCTGCGGCAGCCGTCGACTCCTTACTGGTCGACTCCTGTGCTGTCTTCCCTCCCTGTCTCCCGCCAGCGCAAGCGCTCCGGTCGGTCGAGGCTCCAGCGATGGGTGAGACACGCAGTGGCTCGCCAATCAGTCACCACCCAAGTCGCGGCAATTGAGCCCGACGAATCTCTCTACGGCCTGTTCGACTGGCTCCGTAGAGACTGCATCCGAGTGCGATAGCAGTGATCCAGCGACGGAGGTCCTGATGGTCAATGGGCCTCGTAGCCCTCCCGGTTTCCCCCGCAACAACGGGATGGACGATGGGGGCGACCCCGCTCAGGCCCACGAAGAGTATCAGCCCGAGCCACTCACTTCTGAGCAGAGGGAAGAACTTCGCCGCTGGAACATGGATGCCCTGCATACTCCCATTGCAGGAGAAACTCCTGAGGCTCGTGCCCTGGAAGAGGCACGTTTGGCCAACCTGACTGAATGCACTCGACTGGAGAACCTCCAGCGAGCACTCGACGAGCGTGCGCGTCAGCGAGTACCCGACTCCCGCCGACGTCAGCTCTTTCCGCAACCGACTCAGGTATATCGAACCCCGATTCAAAATTTGGCAGATGCAGCCCGTATAGCGGAGTCAATTCATCCCTCTCAGTCGGAGGCTGGAAGAGGCTTGATGCAGATCAAAGATTTGCTCCGGGCGGCAGGAGATCAGAATTCAGTCGTGTCGCAGTCGTGCAACAGGATTCACAGTCGATCCGTCGCTGCGAATACTGTTCAGTCGGCTCATAGCCCAAGGTCGCCTCCGAGGCGAGTGGGACGTGAAGGCCGGTGGGACCACTATGATGATCGTTTTGATCATGATGATAGGCGTCGAGTGCCCGCTCCTCCCCCGAGAAGTGGGTCTAATGCCCATCGGCAGCAAGATGACAGGCACCAGCTCAGTGTTGGGCGGAGAGCTCCAGTCGACCCCAGAGAGCCGGGCTTTGACGCGAGATCCATCATCGTGCAAGGTTTGGTCGACCGGAACAGAGCTCATAGAGGTGGCCATGACAGAGATGTGCCCACAAGCAGCCGAGTCCACGTTTCAGGTCTAGAATGCTTTAGTAGAGCCATCAGAGCCGCAATGATACCCCCCAACTTCAGGTTGGCGACTGGAGTAAGTAAGTTCACCGGAGAGTCTAAGCCTGAAACTTGGCTTGAAGACTACCGAGTGGCCGTACAAATTGGTGGCGGTAATGATGAGGTGGCCATGAAGCATTTTCCACTTATGCTAGAGGGTTCGACCAGGGCGTGGTTGAATCAGTTAGCTCCTAGCAGCATTTACACCTGGGAAGATCTTTCCCGAGTGTTCGTCAGGACGTTCGAGGGAACTTGCAAGCGACCGACTGGATTGACAGAGCTGCAAGTTTGCGTACAAAAGTCGAGTGAAACATTGAGAGATTACATCCAGAGATGGATCACTTTGCATCATACTGTAGAGAATGGGTCAGACCATCAAGCGGTCTGTGCCTTCAAGGATGGTGTCAAGAACAGGGAGTTGAGCCTGAAGTTTGGTCGAATTGGAGATATGACCCTGAGTCGGATGATGGAAATAGCCACCAAGTACGCCAATGGCGAAGAAGAGGACCGACTCCGGAGTGGCAAGTACAAGCCGAGTCAGTCGGAGAAAGGAAACTCCAGTCGGAAGCAGAAGCGAAAGGCCGAACCTGCTGCTCCTGGAGAGGCTCTGGCCGTGACTCAGGGCAAATTCAAAGGAAAGCCCAAAGGATCTTGGAACCCCAAGAAGGTAAAGGATAAGGAAGGTAATGACGTGATGGATCTACCGTGTCATATCCACACGAAGAAAGACGAAGAGGGTAACTTCATCTACCCAAAGAATACCACTCGCCAGTGCCGGCTCTTAATCCAGCAGTTTCAAGGAAAAGAGCCGAAGGACAAAGAGAAGGAGTCGGACAAGGCCGAGGACAAGGAGGACAGTGATGGAGAGTACCCTCATGTCAACTCCACTCTGATGATTTTTGCTGATGTAGAGAGCAAAAGTCGACTGAAAGTGATCAACCGTGAGGTCAATATGGTTGCCCCGGCGACACCAAGCTATCTGAGATGGTCGCAAACTCCCATTACTTTCGACCAGTATGATCACCCTACTCACATTTCCACCCCTGGGAGGCAAGCGCTGGTGGTCGACCCAGTCGTCGAAGGCACTCGACTGACGAAGGTATTGATGGATGGCGGCAGTGGATTGAATATACTGTATGCAGAGATGCTCAAGGGAATGGGCATTCCGATGTCCAGGCTCAGTTCCAGCAACATGAGTTTTCACGGAGTCATCCCTAGAAAGAAGGCTGAGTCACTCGGCCAAATAGCTCTGGATGTAGTGTTCGGCGACTTGAAGCATTTCTGCAAAGAGAAGCTGACATTTGAAGTCGTGGATTTCCGAAGCGCCTACCACGCTATTTTGGGAAGACCAGCCTATGCCCGCTTCATGGCTCGACCATGTTATTTGTACCTCAAATTAAAGATGCCTGGCCCCAAAGGCGTGATCACTATCACTGGCAGCCGGAAGAAGGCAGAAGAGTGTTTCCAGAAAGGCTCAAAGATTGCGGATGACCAGATAACAGTGGTAGAGCTGGAGGAATACAAGAAGAATGCAGATCCGAGTGATTTGCTGCGGGCCAAGAAGCCCGCCACAGAGTCAGCATTTCAGTCGTCTGGGGAGACGAAGCCAGTTCATATCCACCCGACTGACCCCAATGCAGCTCCAACCCATATTTCCACAACACTCGACTCTAAATAGGAAGAAGCGCTCATCCAGTTCCTCCGTGAGAACTGGGACATCTTTGCATGGAAGCCAGTTGACATGTCGGGTGTTCCCAGGGGGCTGGCTGAGCATCGCCTTAGAGTCGACTCAATAGCGAAACCTATTAAAGAACATCTTCGACGGTCCACCGTTCAGAAGAAAAAAGCCATTGGCGAGGAGGTGGCTCGACTCCTTGCAGCAGAGTTTATCCGGGAGATATACCACTCCGAGTGGCTCGCCAATGTCGTCATGGTTCCCAAGAAGGACAACTCCCTTCGCATGTGCATCGATTTCAAACATATCAATCAGGCCTGCCCAAAAGATCATTTTCCTCTCCCTCGCATCGACCAAATTGTCGACTCGACCGCAGGGTGCGAGAGATTGTCTTTTTTAGACGCTTATTCCGGGTATCATCAGATCCGTCTGTATGGACCCGACGAAATTAAAACAACTTTCATCACTCCATTCGGGTGCTTCTGCTATATCACCATGCCATTCGACCTCAAGAATGCCGGAGCCACGTTCATGAGAATGATTCAAAAGTGTTTACTCACTCAAATCAGTTGGAACGTGGAAGCGTACATGGATGATATCATGGTCAAGTCGCGAAAGGGTTCCGACCTATTGACTGACCTAGCTGAAACATTTGCCAATCTCAGAAGGTATGATATCAAGCTCAATCCATCGAAGTGCACATTCGGAGTACCTGGCGGGAAGTTACTCGGTTTTCTCGTTTCAGAACGAGGAATCGATGCTAACCCAGAAAAAGCTGGCACCATACTCCGAATGAAACGCCCTGTGCGTGTGCACGACGTCCAGAAGCTTACCGGATGCTTGGCCGCGTTAAGTCGATTCATCTCTCGCCTCGATGAAAAGGCATTGCCCCTTTACCGACTGATGAAGAAGGCAGACAAGTTCGAGTGGACTCCAGAAGCTGATGCAGCATTTGCCGAGTTAAAAACTCTTCTCTCCACCCAACCAGTGCTTGCTGCTCCAATCAGCAAAGAGCCTCTGTTGCTTTATATTGCAGCCACAGGACAAGTCGTCAGTACAGTACTTACGGTCGAGCGGGAAGAAGAAGGGAAAGCCTTCAAAGTTCAGCGCCCAGTGTATTATCTCTCTGAAGTTTTGACCCCATCGAAGCAAAGATATCCTCATTATCAGAAGCTTGTATATGGGATCTACATGACCATGAAGAAGGATGCTCATTATTTCTCTGATCATGACATTACAGTCGTCAGCGACGCACCATTGTCAGAGATTCTGCACAACAGAGATGCAACTGGTTGAGTGGCTAAATGGGCGATTGAACTCCTTCCCCTTGATGTCAAATTCGAGGCAAAGAAAGCCATTAAGTCCCAAGCTATAGCAGATTTCCTTGCCGAGTGGATTGAGTAACAGCAGCCGACTCAAGTTCACTCGGAGCATTGGACTATGTTCTTTGATGGCTCTAAGATGTTAAATGGTTCTAGTGCTGGGGTTGTTTTGGTTTCCCCCCGAGGAGACAAGCTCAGATATGTGCTCCAGATCCACTTTGATTCCTCCAACAATGAAGCAGAATATGAAGCACTCTTGTATGGGTTGCGCATGGCCATTTCACTCGGCGTCCGTCGCCTTATGGTCTATGGCGATTCAGATTTGGTGGTCAATCAGGTGATGAAGGAGTGGGACGTTAGAAGCCCAGCCATGACTGGATACTGCAATGCAGTGAGGAAGCTCGAAAAGAAGTTCGAAGGGTTAGAGCTCCACCACATACCTCGACTGAAAAATCAAGCAGCTGACGATCTGGCTAAGATAGGATCTAAGAGAGAAGCCATCCCCACTGATGTGTTCTTGGAACATATCCACACTCCGTCAGTCATAGAAGATCCTTTTACCAACGAAGCTCCGCAACCTAAGAGCGTTACAGATCCGACTGAGGTTGAAGTCCCAGCAGTGGTCGACCTGATCATGGAAGTTTTAGTGATCACTCCTGATTGGACAGTACCATATATCGCGTATATCTTGAGGAAAGATCTCCCGAAGGACGAAGAAGAGGCTCGACAGATCGTCCACCGATCTAAGGCCTTTACCGTGATAAGGGGACAGCTGTACAGAGAAAGCGCGACTGGAGTTGGTCAGAAATGCATAACACCGGAGGAAGGTCGAATAATCCTTGATGACATCCACTCGGGGACCTGTGGCCATCATGCGTCCTCTCGAACCATCATGGCCAAAGCATACCGAGCCGGATTTTATTGGCCAAGAGCGAATGAAATGGCGAAGGAGATTGTCGACAAGTGCGAGGGATGTCAATTTTACTCCAATATGTCACACAAGCCCGCGTCAGCTTTGAAGACTATACCACTCGTCTGGCCCTTTGCAGTATGGGGTTTGGATATGGTCGGTCCTTTGAGAACAAGCAGAAGCGGTTTTACCCATGTGCTGGTAGCAGTCGACAAGTTCACCAAGTGGATCGAAGATAAACCCATCAAGAACCTCGATGTCGGTACTGCTATCAGCTTCATCAGAGAATTGATATTCAGATATGGAGTCCCGCACAGCATCATCACTGACAACGGGTCAAACTTCGATTCCGAAGAGTTCAGAGCTTTCTGCACGTCTTAAGGCACACGAGTCGACTATGCTTCAGTCGCTCATCCACAGTCGAATGGACAGGCAGAACGAGCCAACGGTTTGATTCTCAAAGGGTTGAAACCCCATTTGATGCGTGATCTTAAGCATGTGGCTGGTGCATGGGTCGACGAACTTCCCTCGGTGCTTTGGGGGTTAAGGACCACGCCCAACCGGTCGACTGGAAGAACTCCATTCTTCTTGGTCTACGGAGCTGAAGCAGTCTTGCCGAGTGACCTTCTCCACAATGCTCCCCGGATCGAGCTCTACACCGAAGCTGAAGCAGAACAAGCGCGGCAGGATGCAGTCGACCTTTTAGAGGAAGAAAGGGAGATGGCTCTAATCAGATCGACCATTTACCAACAAGACTTGCATCCCTTCCACGCCAAAAACGTGAAGAGTCGAGCCTTCCAGGAAGGAGATTTAGTTCTCTGAGTGGATCAACAGAAACCACACAAGCTTGCTCCTTCTTGGGAAGGTCCCTTCATCGTTACCAAGGTTCTCCACAATGGAGCATACCGTCTTTACAATGTCGAGCATCAGATCGACGAGCCCCGAGCTTGGAACGCGGAGCTTCTCCGCCCCTTTTACACTTGAAGTATTCACTCGGATGAGTTGTAATAAAAATACTTCTGTAGTTTATTTATCAAAGACAAGAGCTTTATAATTTTCCCAGTAATCATTATTTCTTTTGTCCACACAAAACAATCCCCCAGTGGGTGGCTTGGCTGCGAATCTGATTCGCCCAAGTCTGTAAAAAAATCCTAACCGAGTGGTGAGCCAGTCTCCCACACGAAGGCTTAGCTGCGAAATCCGTTTCTCCTAAGATAAACAAAATCCTACCGAGTGGTAAGCCAGCCTTCCACTCGGAGGCTTAGCTACAATCCAAGTACTCGCCTAAGATAAAAAAAATCCTGTCGAGTGGTAAGCCAACCTTCGACTCGGAGGCTTAGCTGCAGTCCAAGTACTCGCCTAAGATAAACAAAATCCTGTCGAGTGGTAAGCCAGCCTTCCACTCGGAGGCTTAGCTGCAGTCCAAGTACTCGCCTAAGATAAACAAAAATCCTACCGAGTGGTAATCCAGCCTTCCACTCGGAGGCTTAGCTGCAGCATTGCGCTCGCCTAAGTACAAATACAATATGCACTTCGCAAGGAGGACGAGGTGTAAGTCGACTGCTACCCTCTCCTTCCGAGCTACACCGCAAGTACAACGTGCGCTCTGCAAGGAGGACGAGGTGCAGGTCGACTGCTACCCTCTCCTTCCGAGCTACGCCACAAATACAACATGCGCTCTGCAAGGAGGACGAGGTGCAGGTCGACTGCTACCCTCTCCTTCCGAGCTACGCCACAAACACAACGTGCGCTTTGCAAGGAGGACGAGGTGCAGGTCGACTGCTACCCTCTCCTTCCGAGCTACACCACCAATACAAAATCCTACCGAGTGGAGAGCAGACCTCCCACTCGGGGGCTTAGCTGCAGCCCAGTGCTCGCCTAAGTATCTGAAATCCTACCGAGTGGAGAGCAGACCTCCCACTCGGGGGCTTAGCTGCAGCCCAGTGCTCGCCTAAGTATCTAAAAATCCTATCGAGTGGAGAGCAAACCTCCCACTCGGGGGCTTAGCTGCAGCCCAGTGCTCGCCTAAGTATCTAAAAATCCTACCGAGTGGAGAGAAGACCTCCCACTCGGTGGCTTAGCTGCAGCCCAGTGCTCGCCTAAGTATCTGAAATCCTACCGAGTGGAGAGCAGACCTCCCACTCGGGGGCTTAGCTGCAGCCCAGTGCTCGCCTAAGTATCTGAAATCCTACCAAGTGGAGAGCAGACCTCCCACTCGGGGGCTTAGCTGCAGCCCAGTGCTCGCCTAAGTTTTTGAAAATCCTACCGAGTGGAGAGCAAACCTCTCACTCGGGGGGCTTAGCTGCAGCCCAGTGCTCGCCTAAGTGTATTGGGGAACAAGTCGATTGCAATGAGTGCTTCTCTTTAACCTGCAAAAGACACCTCAAACCAAATGCAAACATATTCAACGTTGAATCCAAGTTCGGATAACACCTAACGGAACCGAAAGTGCTCAGGCGCTAGGCCTGTTAAGGTTTGTCGGTTACAAAACTCACTCGGCATACCGAGGCAAATTTAAAGTATCAAGCTCAGAAGTTTTTTACCCCTCCTCTGGAGGGCTGGAAGGTGCAACAAACTCGTCCAGGTCGACTCCATCTACAATTCGAGTGGCAGCGGCGATGAAGGTCTCCATGAAGGATCGGAAATCGTGCTTCTTGGTGTTAGCCACCCTAAGGGCCACCAGCTTGTCCTCTCGCGCATCCTTGCAATGAACGCGAACCAGAGACAGAGCAACATCCGCACCACACCTGGCCGAAGACTTCTTCCACTCCTGCACTCGACTTGGGACCTCGTTCAGTCGAGTCATCAGAGACTCGAGGTTGTTCTGGAGTGTCTCTCTTGGCCAGAGTGTTGTGTCGATGCGAGAAGTTGCGACTTTCAGCCTTGCGAGATAGTCGATGATAGCAGCAACACGAGATTCAAGCCGGAGCACATTCATGGCGACTTCATCTTTCACGGGAGAGTTGATGGGGTCCAGGTTTACTTCCAGCCGACCAGTCTCCTCTTCAAAGTTCTGGCAAAATTCTGCAAGCACAACCACCGAGTCAAGACAACAGTCGGAGATTATAGTTAAAATATTTGTTTGATACAAAAGATTACCTTCAAGCATGAGGAACAACTTCTTGGCGAGTCCACCCAGATAAGCCTCCAGATCGTTCTTCTTTCTCATCAACTCACTGGCCTTGTCATTCAGGGTGGTCTTGTCACTTTTCAGTCGACTGACCTCCTGGTTGGCAGCATCGAGAGCAGCTTTTAGATTGGTGTTTTCTTCTTCAAGCTTGGTCACTGATGCCAGCTTCTCATCTGCAAGCTTGGTCTTCTCTAAAGCAGTTTTTTGCATCTCAGCCAAGTCAAGGTCTTGCTTCTTCAGGGCATCCCTCACTTTGTCTGCAAAGTTACAGTAAGATTATATTTGGAAACAAGTGAGAGGCAAAGGCAGTCGTCAAAGGCCTCACCAAGCATACCTTTAGCTTCCTCCTTCGCCTTCGTCAAGTTCTCTTGGGCCAGTTTCAGATCGAGCTCGAGCTGAATGTGTTTGTTCTCCAACTCAGTATAACGAGCCGCAAGGTCATAGGATTTCTACGAAGAACCAATCGACAGATGTCAAAGGCAATTCACTTCCGGGTGAGTAAGGAAAAATCATAGCGTTTCTAAGACTACGGCCAAATACAAACATTCGACCATAGTCTCGGGGACTACACCCAGTGGGTGCACTCAGCGTGCCCCCACTAGAGTCGACCAGTCGACCAACAACAAAAAAAAATGGGAGATGTTCTTCTGACTATAGTCGACTACTAGCAGTCGACCACAGTCTCGGGGACTACACCCAGTGGGTGCACTCAGCGTGCCCCCACCGGTCTATGAATCTATTCGACCTAGTCGAGTAAGGAAAAAACTTAAGACATAAAAGCCTATGGTCGACTGCCAGCAGTCGACCATAGCCTTGGGGACTACACCCAGTGGGTGCACTCAGCGTGCCCCCACTAATCCGGAATTTCAATCGACACACCCAGTGGGTGTAGGACAAACTCTAAGAATTTCAGAAGGAAGAGTTTTCAGATATCATATCCTAACAGAACAGGCAGTGACCGACTGACCTGAACATTACTCTGAAGAGCCGAACTGGCGTCATAGGCTGCCTGGCTGGCTTCTTGTATTGCCTTCACTTGCTCCATCATGACCCCCGCTTGGCGTATTGCTTCTTTAGCAGCACTAGCTTGGTCTTCAGGAACGGGGTAGGTTGAGAAAAGCGAGGGTTGAGCAGCACTCGACGACGAAGGACGAGCACTCGTCAATGACACCGCAAAGGTTATGGTAGGCCGAGTGACATTGTCTCCCTCCACGACCAACGTCTCAGGTGCTGACACGTCCTGAGTCGCCTTGCCAGCAGACGCCTTCTTGCTCCTCCTCTGCCTTGGTGGTTCCTCGTCGTCGTCGTCGGGAAGATCGATAACGACATTAGATGAAGCTGCAGAAAGAATCAAAATTAGAGACAATAAGTCAATCGACTGAAAACGGCATCACAAGAGTCATACCAGGTTTTGAGGTAACAGCATCCTACATCTCATGATCTTCAGCCCTGGCCGAAGTATCAGAAGTAGCAGCACTGCAGTTCCAGAAGTCAGTCGATTGGCCCATGAGTCGACCAAGAACAAGTTCATGAAACGGGGAAAACTCAAGACTACCATTACCCTGAGATAGTGGGGATCACCATCTTCATCTTCGGCAAGACCTTCGCAGGTTTTGACGGTGCCACTCGAGATTGCTTCGGAGCCTTCTCAGTTGGCGCCGGAGAAGTAGTCCGAGGGCGCTTGGTCGACTGTGTAGCGGTTGCGACCCCCTTACCACGCTTAGTCGCGGGATCATGGACAAGCTTCGAGCGTATTTCCGAGCGGGGAGGTGCAACTTCCTCCTCCTCCTCCTCCTCTTCCTTCTCATCAGATTCATCACCCTCATCATCGTCGTCAGCATCCGAATCCCACTCCTCCGGGCTTTCGCCCCCACTTCCTTCCTCCTCTTCAGTCGGCGTCTGCGCTCCATTGGGCATCGAGTATAACTCGGTGGTGGCCTATCAGACAGCAAAACAAAACAAAGATCAATCAACCAATTCGCAGCAAAGCAGAATGAATACATCAAGATTACAATTGGAGATAAGTGGTCATACCGTGTCCGGTGTATAGGTACAGTCGAGTGGTGGGATCCTCCTAGCTCCTCGAGGGTTGTCCTTATTCCCTGTGATGGCTGCCACCCACCTCTCTAGTGTGGCGTCGTTGACCACTTCTGGATGGACCCAAGTGGTGTCTTCGGTACGACAGTACAGCCACATCGGGTGGCCTCGGTACTGAAGCAGTTGGATGCACCGTCTAAGGAAGACCTCCAGAAGATCCATACCCATCACTCCGTCCCTAACAAGTTGGACTACGCGCTCCATCAACATTTTCACCTGAGCTTTCTCCTCAGGAAGCACCTTCAGAGAAGAGGGTTTGTCCACTCGGTCCATGGAGAACGGAGGGAGACCATTCGACTGCCCCGGCGTCGACTTGTCTTGGCAGTAGAACCAAGTCGACTGCCACCCTCTGACCGACTCAGGAAGGGTCATGGCCGGGAAAGTACTCTTATTCCTCATCTGAATCCCAAGACCACCGCACATCTAGATAACCTTAGTCCTCTCATCGTCCGGACTCGCCTTTTTCACTATCTGTGAGCGACAGGTGAATATGTGCTTAAAGAGACCCCAGTGTGGTCGACAACCCAGGAAGTTCTCACACATGGACACAAAGGCAGCAAGATAGGCGATAGAATTGGGGGTGAAATGGTGAAATTGCGCCCCAAAGAAATTAAGAAACCCTCGGAAGAAAACACTCGGCGGCAGAGAAAAGCCACGGTCTACATGAGTGGCTAGGAGAACGCACTCACCCTCCTGCGGCTGCGGTTGACACTCGGTCCCCGGAAGCCTTGCTGACCCATGGGGGATCAGTCCCTCATTGGCCAGGTCATTGAGATTTGTCTCGGTGATGGTCGAGTGGATCCAATCCCCTTGGACCCAACCTTTAGGCAGGCGGGACCTTGACGAAGATCCGCCCCGACTGGACGGTCTCCCCTTCGCTTTCCCCGTCGCCGTCGCCTTCTTCGCGCGCTCTAAGGCCGCCATCTTCTCCTTCACCATTGTCGCCGGTGAAGCACGCAAGGAGTGGATAGGCGGAGGCGAGAGCAGGCGCAGTGGGCGGAGGCAAAGAGGGCGGAGAGAAGAATGGGAAGGCACTGTTCAAAAAACCCTCCCCCGGCGCTTTATATGAGGGCGCTTCCGAGTGGCTGACGAGTGGGTCCGGGCGGTCCTGTCACATCCCGAAACAGTCGCGCACGCACGATACGTGGTGAAAAAGGCGGCGCAGAAATCGAGGCATCCACGCCTTATCCCATCCGAGTACCGCGGTCTGCCCCGCTTCCCAAAATTCGGATCCCGCAAAATCCGCTAACAGCAGATCAATCTGTCAGACGATATCTTTCCTGCGATCCGTCGCTCAGAAGTTCACTAAAGTTCAAAAAGTTCACTCGACATAAGACAAGAATGGATCAAGGCGACTGAAGTAAAAGTTGACGCGAACGCCGAAAGAAAAATCGTCGATCCAAGATACGACATAATCAAAGCACGGGAAATAAGTCGGAGAAAATCATCAACTCCTTCCTCACTCGAACCTCGATCCATTCGGGGGCTAATGATGATGTTATGTACCTAGGATAGGGTCATGGACCTATCTAGGATACCATACCCAAGGACATCCTTAGACGAAGCTACCTTCCAGTCGACCAAGAGGGACTCCAGTCGACCGGCTAGAAGACGCTCGACGAACCTAAAGACACTCGACCATGAAGACTCACTCGACCACCAGGAGTTCAGGATCCACTCTATATCCAAACGGTCTGTAATTAAGTAGTCTTAATGGTCATGATGACAGTTTATGTAGGGCGTTACCAGTAACGCCCGGCCTTAATGTACTTTAACCCTCTGCTACGTGGGTTGGCTGGGGTCCTGGCGTCCTCTATATAAGCCACCCCCCTCCACTGGTAGAAGGGTTCGCACCCCTGTAACTCATATACACATAAACCAGTCGACCGCCTCTGGGCTCCGAGACGTAGGGCTATTACTTCCTCAGAGAAGGGCCTGAACTCGTTAAACACTCGTGTGTACAACTACTCCATAGCTAGGATCTTGCCTCTCCATACCTACCCCCCATTCTACTGTCAGACTTAGAACCACGACATACGCACGTTCAAATACAATCATGGTGACTCTCTTCTACGGAAGATAGCAATTTCTCTAGTTCCCACCCGCTCTTGGAATTACAACAACTATGAAGTTGTTGCTATCTTCGACAAGCTTGTTGCCGTCGTTGCTGGTTTGACTCGATGGACATTGCTCAAAAATCAGTTTCTGTACACGGATGAGTACTATGATGCAATTGAATACGAGGGCCTTTTGTTTGCTGCCACCACTCATGGCATTGTTTTTGCATGGAATCGTTATGATTTCGGTACGTTTGTCTTCCACCGTAATTATAATTGTTTCATCCACATGCATGCGGGTTAGCAAGTTTCCCTTTACTAAGAGCATCTCCAATAGCATGTGTATATTTGGATGTCTATATATTCATATAGACAATGGTCTAAAAAGATTCCCTCATATACACATCCAGTTTTGCATCAGAACGTCTATATACAGGGACCATGACAGGTGGGCCGTTGTTGGGGAGAGGAAGAAATCATGACTACAACTGAGTTTAGACAACGCCTTCACATTGTCCAGACGTGGACATTGTCGAGGTCGATTTAGAGGATGTGTATATTTGGACAACCATATAGACAAGCTTTTGGACGCTTGTTTTGGGCTCATGTCATGGAAAACGAGTATAGACATCCATATAGACAAGCTATTGGAGATGCTCTAATTAACCTTCTTCTTGTGTTTCCAAGGTCCTGCAAAAATTCCACCACCTATACTTGAAAAATTTTATAACCAAGGGGGAGATGACGATGGTGATGATCACGAGCATGAGGACGAGCAGCGCCCATATACTCGTTGGCGCCTGGCAACTAATTCCGATGAAATGTGCATTGCAATAGGTTATCGGATGAGGCCAATCATCAACAATAGTAGTACACTATTTGTACTAGCTTCACATGCTTCGCGCGTCGTGCATGTGTTTTTACTGTAGCCGTATTGTACTACGTAACCAGCACCTCGAATCCTCGATAGTAGTAGTACTATATAGTAAGTAGTAGGAGTAGTAGGGTGGCATGGGCCAGAACAAGCATTCACGTCCAGGAGTACGGCACACGCCACCAGCACGACTTCCATCTGACACCATATTTCTTGGAGTCCGTGCTAGAGCAATCTCTTCAACCTCATCGTTTCTTTAACTCAGCCATTACATGGTGGGTGAGGTGGGGGTTTGCCGATAGTAGGTTTCCTCAACTGCGGTCCCACTTGTAAGGCCAACTCCAATGCTCTATCAATATATGGATGTACTCTTCTTCCCAATACAAAAACTTGCATCCATTCTACTCCCTCCGTTCTACTACCTCCGTCCAGGTTTATAGGCCCCCTTTATAGTTTGTGTCAAATTTTGACTAAAGATTTAACTAACAAAATGTTAATGCATGTCAAGAAAAATTATCTCATTGGATTCATATTTGAACATAGTTTTAAAAAATATAATGTTTGGTGACATGCGTAAACATTTTGTTAGTTTAATCTATGGTCAAAATTTGGCACGAAATATAATGGGGACCAATAAACCCGGACGGAGGTAGTATTTGTCAAAATATATATGTATCTAGACATGTTTTAGTATATAGGCACATCCATTTTTGGACAAATGGAAGTCAAGTATTTTGGAACGGAGGGAGTACACAATAAATTTTTTAAGTTAGCACAACTAGTATAATCCGAGAGCACAACCAAAGATTTGGTCGGGTTCTTCCTCCTTTTGCCGACATGTGGGACATCCAGCATCCAGGTCGTGTCATGAAATAAAATAGAGTGGTAGTTGATAAGTTGAAGCCACGAGATGTGCATCTTGGGTTAAACTGTAAATAGAATCTTACTACTCTTGAGTAACTCCAAAAGCGGCCACCGAAGATCTTTCTTGGATTTGTTTTTCATCACCAGCACGTCGAGGTGAAAGATGTGCAGGTTCAGTGGGTCCTCTTGCATTTTCACTGACATGTGGGGCCGCATGTGAGCAAACAAACGATGGGCTCCGCACGTCCGCTGGCTGGCTGAGAAGAGAGATAGATGAGTGCTGAGCACGGACTGCAGGAAATTTGTTCTACGTAACCAGCACCTTGATATTCGTGTGTGGTTGTTTCTAGAATAAAAAAAGGAGGTACCTCTACTTATGTTACTCGCACTACGCCTAGCCTAAGGTTAGTAGGCGACCTTGCGCTTGGCTCTTCGCCTCTTCCGGAAGTCGATGGTTCTATAGTAGTGCTTCTGGCGATTGCCACCAAATGAACTACTGCACGTCCATCGCTTGTAAGCAAAAGTTTCTCCTCGTGCTGCGAGCCACCGCGCAGGCGTTGGCGAGGGAGAAGGCGTAATCAAGCTTCTCGTCGTTCTGCGAGTTGATGGGACACATCAAAGTTATTTACTAGTAGTACGTACTCTATCCAAAAAAGGGCTGACCATGTCATTGCTACCATCCCATGCTCCGTCGTTGAGTACGTGCACTATGCACGTGCCATTCACGTGCCATCGAGGAGAAAAAAATATTGCGTAGGTGCCATCGAAGTGCACGACTCACTTACGGAAAAGGGTTTCCCCCCGCTTC
>NC_041391.1:97929310-97939017 GCF_002162155.2 Triticum dicoccoides | reverse complement strand
TGCTTATCTGGTTATCTCCATTTTCTTGCATGACACGTGCACCTTGATGCTAGATGTCTCGCGTGTTGGGAAAAGGATGAACAAAGCTCACGTAAAAGAAAAGAGTTGAAGAGCATAGATTCCCGACGACGGAGGAGGATCAAGGAACCTCGCGGTGGAGCGTCTGCAAGGAACCTTGCGCGTTTTCCCCTATTTTTTGCCGCCTGCCCACCTATAAACAACTAAAAGAACATGAACTTTTCGCTAACCACTAGAAATGGTACATCAGGATGCTAAGTTGAAGATGTTTAATACTCCCTCCGTTCCCAAATATAAGTCTTTTTAGATATTTCAATAAGGGACTACATACGAAACAAAATGAGTGAATCTACACTCTAAAATATGTACACAAGCGAACACACTAACTCCATCCGATCCAACTCATGCACATACACGCACAGCATGGAGCACACAATGCACGTACACAAGACGTGCATGCACACACGCTCGGCCGCAGAATGCACGTGAATAACACATGCATGCGCACACACTCGGCTGCATGGAGGCGTGCGCCATCCGTTGCGGCGTCCGGTTCATCGTGCTACGGTGAAGCTTGCACACAACGGTGCATACGCATCTCTTGCAGCACCTCTTTGCCGTCGTTGCTCAACTACTAGTCGGAGACGAAAACGACCGCAGCCTCGGCCTTAGAGCTAGCACCGATGGAAAAACACACACTCTGCACGCACACGAGCACATACGGAGTGCCCACGACGTGGTGGTGGTGCGTCCCCAGTCGCCTCTACTCCTTCTGTGCACGTTGTCTATCAAGGCGGCTGCATGCTAATGATGATGTGGGTGAGATCTTCTAGGACTCAGATGATGATGAGGAAAATTATGAGATACAAGGTGACGTACACCGTCAAGGTCCACGGTCAAGGGGGTGCTAGCAAGTGCTTAGATGTGCTTAGAGCAAGTACAATAGAGCTGAGTCAGCGGGCTATACGGAATACTCCCTCCTTTCCGGTTTATAAGGCTTATCTCAACTTTTCTGTTTTTCCAATTTAGAGGGCTCATCTCCATCTCATTTTTAGTTTCCAATGCGCATTAAATCTTTGCATGCAAGAATTAAAAAGGAACACACCAATGCATGCAATGTTCCTACTCATCTAGTGGCCAAGCATGCATGCATTGTAATTAATCCAAATTAATGCATGAGTTTAATTGGGTAGTTTTGTAATGTACGAGATACATTCTCCACTCACAAAATGCCTTGGTTGATGAGATTTGAGTTTTGAGCCCTATAAACCGGAAGGGAGGGAGTAAACAGTAGTATATTTCTGCTTAGTTGGAGGAAAGAGAAGAGGAGAGAGAAGGTAAGCGGGCTCTTCGTGAAGAGCCAGCTCTAGCACGTGCTCCTAGGAACTTTGTAGTACATGTTGACTATAAGATGGGCTGTAGGCTTATAGCCAGCAGCTGGCTATACTATCAATGCTCTGTAGATGAGGTGCTAAGTGCATTAAATGGCTTAGTAACTCAAGTGTTCAATGCATAGGTGCTTAGTTTATTGGTGCCACATCATATTTTATGCCTACGTGGCAGGCTTAGCAGCTATACATGGTGGAGCACTGGGAGAGGCCAAGGCTGGTCATAGTGGGGAGTAACTTGTACTGTAACATATTACTATGTTACTCTAAACATCTCTATAAACCGGAAAGGAGGGAGTAGTAACATACACTAGTGTCATATGCAGAGTATGGGAGCACATGATATTTCCCCGTCCGGACCGATCCCAAGTTGGCTTCTCACCTTCTTGGCCCAACAAAAACCCCTCCCCCCTCCCGCGCGTGCTTCCCGCCCAGCGCCAGCTGAGCCCGCCGCTCCACATTGATGGCAAGTCAGGGCGACGCGACCTCTCACTGCTTCCGCCGTTGAAGTGGCGCGCCGACCGAGGGCACCGCCCGCTGCACGCCCGTTATTTCAGACTACACAGTGGATAGTAACTTTTAGAGCAAGTACTACTATAATTAGATGACATAAGCAGGCTATAAGGATTTAAATATAGTATTTGTGCTTAGTTGAAGGAGAGAGAAGAGGAGAGAGAAGAGAAGCGGATTGTAAACGTGTAGTCGGTTGTGCTCCAACATACTCTACTTTGTGAGACAAAAGGTGGGGCCATTATTAATGATATTGTATTTATACTAAAGGGACTAACGGACGCCTTAATTACTCTATTTTTTTAGACAAACCTTGGTGGGGTTATTATTGACTTTTTTTAGCTATTATTGACTTGGACGTGGGGTTTGGGGGCCAAAGGCCTACTATTATACTCCGACCTGACATGCTCTACCCTAGCCGCCGCTGTATCATATGGTTTCGCACCATTCCAGATCTTAGCGCCGCCACGCAATTCTTCTCCAGCCCTCCTTCCGGCGTGCACCACGAGAAGGGACAGCAGTCCTCCGAACCCCGCCTTTCGTGATCCTGTACGGGAGAGGGGCGATCAGGTTTTTGGGGAGCACACTCATGTGACTGCTGCCAGTGACGACTTCCTCAACGACAGCCTTCTTCCCCGACCTCGGTAACCTCTTCATCAACGACATGAGTGACAACATCAACCACATCGGTTCTGCTCCCGCTGTACAGTATGTGATTCTGTCCTCCTGGTTTAGTCCGCATCATTACTTTGATGTTTGCAATTTTCGTCATGATCTATTTACTGCTGATTTGGATTAAATCTCATACTAAATTGCTCATATATTCAACAATCCAATCCCAAAACCTGATCACAGGCAATTTACTCCGAGTTGTTTTGCTGCGCTTTTGAAGCCGCCTACTTTTAAGGGGGTGCAATATAAAAGGTGTGCACAAGAGCAGTATATTGGTTTCAGATCATGTGCTGCGATGACGCCACTAAGGGTAAGGCTGAGGGCGATCTTAATCCTACACAGCAGGAAGCTTTTCAGAACATGGATACCCTCTTCAAAGCCGCCCTGCTGAGTGTTCTTGACGATTCCATTGTGGATTTGTATATGTTGTTTGATAGCGGCAAAGACATGTGGGCTGCGCTCGAGGCCATGTTTGGGCCCTCGGGCGCTGGCAACAAGTTGTACGTCATGGAGCAATTCTGTGACTACAAGATGACTGATGAGCGCTCTGTTGTTCAGCAGACTCATGAGATACAGTCACTCTCTAAGGAACTTGAGTACTTTAAGTGTGTGTTGCCGGACAAATTTGTTGCTGGGACCATCATTGCCAAGCTTCCACCTTCGTGGAACGATTTTGCTACTTCTCTGAAAAACAAGATACATGAGTTTTCTGTTTTAGATCTCATTAGGACTCTTGATTTTGAGGAGAAGGCGAGAGCAAAAGACACACGTGCTCGGGTCGCCGAGGGAGCTTCTAGTGCCCACATGGTACACGAGAAGAACTTCCAGCCCAACCAGCCCCAAAACAACAAGAACAAATCTCAGGGGAAAGGCAAGTTTGATGCAAAGAACAAGCCGTCACATTCTACCAACTTCAAGAAGAATTCTCATAACGGGAAGGGATACAAACCTCAATTTTGGTAGCACCGCACAAAATTTATATGGCTACATCTACCTGCTGTCAGCTAACCTCATGGTGCTCCAGGTATTCCTACATTCGTAACTAGGTACAATGACCACCGCAAGATGAAATTAGCTTATTCGTACGCTGACTTGCTGAATGCAGTGCGGAACGATCCTGTCATGTCTGGAGGAGCAAACAAGCAGTGCAGCCAAAGGTGGAAATCAACCAAGGACTTTATGAAATTATATGTAATCTTCCTCAGGCAGGTCAGTATCCCCTTCGTCCAGATGATCGTGTTTTGTCATGCCGAGCTATTGATATGTGCTACTGTTTTGCAACACCATTTAAGTATAGCTACTGTTTTCCTATCTTTTTAGATTTAGGACAATGAATAGGATATCAGGGGAACCGCACAATATGGATCCATGTTGAGTCATCTCTATTGCCTCATGTGTTTGCTGCAAATGTGTCAGCATCAATTGCAAGATGAGGCAGCTAGATAGCTGTGGAGTTGCCAACATGCTCAAAGTGCTCGCAACATTGAGAAGAAACAAGCATGCCCAGGAAATTAATGCGTGCGCAGGGAGGCCCTTTGATCAGAGAAGCATCGACCGATTTTCTTTATTTCCACACCTTCTCACAGTTTTGTATATTGGTTATAGTATGGTGAATCATTGAGATGCATAGACATGCTGAACTTTTGTTTTTCTGAATGTTAGTTTAATGTGAGTGTCTGCATCCAGTACCGCATCCTCTAATTTGGTCGATGCACACAGAGAAAATAAATCTCCTTAATTTACTCCATAACCACCCTATTAAATAGGCCTAGTAACAAACCAGGCGCATGCAGTGGCCGGCGGGCATATGCATCCTGCATGCATGGCCAGTCATGCAGCAACACAAAAGAAGAGAGCGGTTCTTGGGAAAAAGCGAGTTGTTAATGCAACGTGCCTTATAAACACGAACAACTCGCTCTCCCGCTTCCGTCTCCCCACCCAATTCCCCCCGCTCCCCAATCTTCCTCACTCGTCCAGAAAACCCCGCTCACCTTCTTCCTCACTCGTATAGAAAACACCTGCTCCTCCTCTTCCACTCCTACAGAAATCCCCAGCCCTCCTTCTTCCCCACTCACACTGCCACTAGGCTCGTCTCTGGCTACTCTACTCAAACCCGTGATCTTGGCGCGACGCCCACAAGGAAAATGGAGTCGGCTGGCCCCAGCGCCAAGAAGATGAGGCTCCCGCCAGCGGCGACGCCGGTTGTAGATCCCGCACCCGGTAGCACGGGAGAAGCAGCGAGCCCCCCCCCCACCCGGACCTGAGGAACCGGTAGAATCTTCGGTGGACCGCATCAGCAATCTCCCAGACATCATCCTTGAGGAGATCATCTCGCTTCTCCCCACCAAGGATTGCTGCCGCACACAAGTCCTCTCAACTCGGTGGCGCCCTCTATGGTGCACCGCGCCCCTCAATCTCGACTGTCGTCAGATATCTGTCCTTCCTGAATTTGATCTCATCAGAGCCATCGTCTCTTCTCACCAGCAGGGCCCCATTCAATGCCTCTGCATCCCGACAAGCTACCTGCTGTCCATACCCGGCAAGGTGGACGCTTGGCTGACATCCCCTGAATTCGGAAAACTCCAGCAGTTTGAGTTCTACCATTACCACGAAAGTTTCATACCACGAACATACCAAGAATTCATGCCCACACCACCGTTGTCCATCTTGTGGTTTTCCTCCTCTCTCCACACCGCCACCTTCGCCCGGTGCCATCTACCAGACGATCTGGTACAAATGCTTCGACTCCCACTGCTAAAAAAACTTACGCTTGTGGTGGTTTATCTGACGGAGGCCTCACTACACAGCATCATCCACTCTAGTTGCCCTGCCCTGGAGCGCTTGCTGATTGTTTTGGGAATAGAAATCGGTATCAGTTGTCTCCAAATAAAGTCGCGTCACCTTAAAAGCATTGGAATTTGTTTTGAAGGACAGCAGCTCATCATCGAAGATGCCCCTTCACTTGAAAGGTTGCTCCTTCATAATTGTTATACACCTTCAGAAATAACTGTCGTCTCTGTGCCCAAACTGGAGACCTTGGGTGTAATTCATGACCCGTTTAATAATTACAAGGAGTTGGTGTTTGGCTCCTCACCTTTTCAGGTACCGTATATTATCATCTACACATTTGTAATCATATGCTGCAGTTTTCATTTATGTGCATAAGTTTTATATCATCTTGGAGTACACTTTGGGTACTGATATTATGTTATATGCTCAATGAAGAGTTCGTCCATTGATAGCCTATCAATGCTGCTGGATTTTGTCAAGATCATATATATCAGAATGTATAGTTTTGATCTGGACATAATTATTGGCTTGCTGCGATGCTTTCGATCTCTAGAGAATTTATACATAGAGGTGATGATTTCATGCACATTGAAAGCCCGTATATATTGTACTAGAATTAACTGTTCAGCTGTCGTTCTTTCGACATACTCTTTTTTCAGACCTTAACTGTTTTCAATCTTCATGTCTACTTAGGCAGAACCACATGGACAAAAACATATAACCAATCGTTGGCAAGCACAAGGATTTTCTCAGTTCTCATGACATTCGTTTGAGGACAATAACGATGGGACGATATGCGTCCAACCAGGCAAACAGAAGCTTTGTCACATTCTTCCTGTTGAATGCGAGGTTACTATTGTCCATGAGGCTTAATTTTTACAGCAAGAGATTTCTCACGGACGAACATGTTGAACAACAACAAAAGAAGTTTCAGGTGGACAAATGGGCTTCTAAACGTGCTCGGCTTCTATTTACAACAAGCTGTAGACATCCTAAAATAATTTTTTTTGCACAGGATGTTGATTTTATGGATCAGACCGATCCATTTGTTTGTGACTGCAAAAAAGAGTGGTTGGGTTAGATGTTACTGTCATGTTCAATCTGGGTTTTGTCTAAAAATTTGATGAACAATTAATCCTTGGGCTTTTTGTACCATTTGTATGCTTGACTTGCATGTTATTGCCCTCGTACTCCCCTCGACCTGCCACTACACTGCCGCATCTTTCATGGCTGCTGTTCATTCCCGTCCGAGGCCTTGCCGTCGTTCTCCGCCTTGGTTAGCTCGCTGTGCTCGCCGCCGTCTGGTGTTGTCAACATGGTCAACAACCAAGAGGAATTAGGAGATGACTGTACGTGGAGAGGCTGACAGTAGGGACCCACCAGAGTCATTGCATTTCGCAAGCAGGTGCCTCGTTATTACAAGCCAAAACAATACTTCCTTCTAATTATTTGACAACTAGGTTCCACGCCATTGTCAATGTAGTCAATAAACGAGAAAATTACACAACGAGCGGATAACACCAGGGACCCAGCAGCTCGCCCTGTTGTTTTTCAGTTTCAGAGACGGAGCTCAACTGCGCACTGTGCGGGGGCTGTGGCCCGTCTAGCCCACGCTTACGCTTTTATTAAGCACATGACGAGCCCAATTGATATTTTTTTCTTTCTGAAATTGGCTAGCCCAGTTTTTTTTGGAGAATACCAAAACCGAGGCCTACTTGCTTTTCTCAGCCCTGCTGGGCTGCAAATCTTTCAAGACGAGGAGGGATAAGAAATGGGCTTCCCCAGAAAACGGGCTATAAGTTGTAAGAAATGGGCTGTAAATTTTTAAACCAAAGCCAACCGGCAATTGCATTAAAATATCATTTTTCAGGATTTCTCTACTCTCTACTCTTATAAAAACCAAAGCCAACTGGCAATTACATTAAAATATCATCTTTTCACCCACAAGATAAACTACTCATACAAATGCATCTTCATGTTCCGTGCAACGAACGGGCATCTTGCTAGTTAAGATTCTAAATTTCATTCATTATTTTTTCCCGAGAATTGTTTTTTGAATTTTATTTTGATATAATTTTTTAAAAACTATTTTTAACGTGACTCAAAATTTTGTGATTAAAAGAGTTCGGACCCCACCGAAATATGCAAAATTTCGTTGAATTTTTTAGCAGTGCCCAGAATATATGGTCTGTAATGCTAATAAAAAGAATATGAGATTCAAATATCCTTAAGAATTAGCAAATGGGATGTAAATTATTGAAAATAATGGCTAATGGGTTGTATGCTGTTTTCCATAGATTTGGAGGCTGACTTCTGGGCCTACTAGGTTGACGATGACGCTGTCCTAAATTTTTTTAACGCGTACGCAAGGCTTTGTCAACTTAGTCAACACACGGCAGTGACTATTGGATGTCCATCCAACGGCCGCCGTGCTTCTTCAATCTCTGATCTGCCTGCTCCAGTCGCCCAAACCAGCGTCGGCGGGACTGCCTGCTCCCTCCTCCTGTGGCTGGCTGTGCTGCCGCCAGGCCATCCCTCTAACCACCCACACATCCTGTTATTTTCCGGCGACGTCAGCCTCACCCCACAGCCGACCAGTCAGCGCTCGTTCTCCCCTCAGCGTGGGCATCCACTGCGGTGGCTTCGCCGGCTCCGGGTGGTTCTCTTCTTGGGCCCCGCCCTCGTCCATCGCGTTTGTGCTCTCGGCGCGGCAAGGTCAACATGGTCAACAAACAACAGCCATCGGAAGAGGCTGACAGTAGGGGCCCACACAGGAAAATGCCTCCTTATTACACGCAAAATAATGATTCCTCCACCTGATAGCTGGGACCCACCGGAAGGGTCTCTGTATTTCGCGAAAAAAACGTTTTCCCCGCTGTCAGCTCGGACCCACCGAAAATGCCTCCTTATTACGCACAAAAAAATGAATACTCCCCCTGCTAGCTGGGACTCACCTTGGTGAGAGGCTGACTTGTGGGCCTACTAAGTTTACGGGGACGGAGGGCTTTGTCAACTTAGTCAATATGAACGACTCTAGCTCCAGTGACCGTACGATGTCCATCCAACAGCCGTAATGCTTCTTGAACCTCTGGTCTTCGCGCTCCAGCCGCCCAAAGCAGCGCCGGTCGTGTCGCGTGCTCCTGCCTCCCGTGGCCGGCTGTGATGCCACGGAGGCCTCACCGCCTCCTACTACTCCCACCGCTGGCCAGGTCATCCCTCTACTCGCCCACACCCCCTGTTATTCTGTGGCGACGGCAGCCTCACCCTCGTACTCCTCTTCGCGTGGGCATCCACTGCTGCGTCTTCCCCGGCTCCGCGTCGTCCCCTTCCTAGGCCTCGCCGTCGTCCACCACCGTGGTGCTGTCGGCGCGGCGTGGTCAATGTGGTCAATGACCAACTTCCATCGGAAGAGTACTGTGCGTGGAGAGGCTAACAGCTGGGTCCACGGCGGCCGCAAGGAAGTGCCTCCTTATTACGCGCAAAATAATTATTCCTCCATCTGACAACGGGGACCCACCAGACGGGCCACCGTATTTCGTGCAAAAAACGTTTCCCCCTGACTGCTGGGACCCACCAGCTACATCTTAGCACGCAAGGAAGTGCATCCGGGCAAAAAAAAAACGATTCGCCCCCCTGACTGCTGGGACCCACCAGCTACATCTTTGCACGCAAGGAAGTGTGTCCGGGCAAAAAAACGATTCGCCCCCTGACTGCTGGGACCCACCAGCTACATCTTCGCAGGCAAGGAAGTGCCTGACAGTCGGGACCCACCTGGTCGAAGCGTACGTAGCGTTGTTATTCTGGTCGCGAACGTGTACGTACATACTGGTCGTAGTAGAGGCGCGCACCTACACGTACGTACAACGACGAGGGTGCAAGAAAGAAAACACGGCCACGTATGTACATACAGGAAGGGTCTCGAACGCCTACTCGCGCATACATACATGGCTGAGTCGGAACGGAGAAACAGCGTCGTCGTCGTGTTCATGGGGAGGCAACGGAATGCGTCGTGTTCATCAGGAGGTAGCGGAACGCGTGGGAGCCAACCGGCTGGGTCGGAACGGAATGCGTGGTCGTGTTCATCGGGAGGGCTTGGACGGAACAGGCGATGGAAACGAGGCCTAGCGTACCGCACAACAGAGAAAACGGCCTTGTGTTCGACCGACCATGTTCGAAACGGGATCCTGTTCATCGGAAGGGGTGTGGCGTACCGCAAAATGGAGGAAACAGACCTCCTACGGTCGAAACGGGGTCGTGTTGATCGGGAGGGGCCTGGCGTACCGCAAAACGGAGGAAACAGACCTCCTACGGTCGAAACGGGGGTCCTGT
>NC_041391.1:97922847-97928904 GCF_002162155.2 Triticum dicoccoides | reverse complement strand
CAGCATCGATCGGGTTCAGTTAGCAGCAGTAGCGAAGGAATCGCTCTATCGGGTTCAGTTAACAGCCATCGATCGATCGCTCGGGTTCAGTAACGCGTAGCCTGCAGTGCAATCGCTCGGGTTCAGTTAGAGCCCAACGCCTCGCTCGGCTTCAGTTAGAGCCAACGCCTCGCACACACGCGCGTACGTACGAGAGAAACGCACATCACTCCATCCCCGACCTCCCATCGTAACCGGCAACTCCCCGAAATTTTCCTCGCCCTCGCTTCTACCATGGTTTTTTCCTCATGGACGGCCCAAAGAATGTCATGCAGCTGCGTCTCCGGCCCGCCCAGGATGAAAAACCTATTTTCTGTCATGATTTTTTGTCATAGAAGTAGGAGCCCACCACATCTATAATGATACCGGGTTTTGTCACAATTATCGTCATAGAAGTTTCATATGTATAACAGAAAAAAAATTCGTTCGGCCCAAAATGTCACAGATGTGTCTTTTTTTTGTAGTGAGAAAAAGATGTTCGCTCGCGACGACCTGAACTAGGAAAGACCACATGTGAGAACCCAAAAATTATTTCTAGACCCTACTGTGTATATTTGTCAATCCAGGATCAACTTGTAGTACATTACAACAAGTATAAGTTTAACAACTCTTGCCACAAGGCATACATAGTGAAATGTCTTATGACATTTATTACAATAAAAAACGCATCAGAATATATAAATACATAGAGACTCCATTTCAATCACAGTCAGTTGATGCAGTCCACGTGACCTCGCTCCTTAGGGTTATCATAATAGTCGTAGTCGATGCCATCATCCTCATAGATCTTTGTTGTTCAACAAAAGTATTGCCACAAGTACATTACGTACTCAACATGCCTCCCATAGGGAAGGACCTAATAGCTACACGTGGCTTCAAAGGAAGGTTGTACGGTTCATTTGCATAAACGCTAATTTTGTTTGACAGTAAAGCAGTTGCATAAAAGCAATTTTAGATGAAAACATTTTTTTATCTCCAGAATAACTTTCATCAAAGTGAGGATCCTCGATCAACTCACGTCCTTCATGGGTTTCAAGAATAGGGGCAAAGAGGGAATAAGCAAGACATCTCATGTGCACCTAAGAAAGATTCATGTGTCGTCCATGACCATGTACATGACTATTCGAATAGTTTTACACTCTACAAAGGTCGTACACTTTACCCACACGACACAATCCCGTCTTGATGTCACTAGTGGCCGTTGGTATCATACACCATTCGGTGTACCAACAGGGAGATTGTGACAAGGTCTTTCGACTAAATCCCCCAAAGATGTGACATGCCCATCGGGTCTGGCGCACGGAACTGAGAGTATGTCCTCAAACCGGTCCCCCATCTGTGCCGATGATACTCCCCGCAAGGCGGCTACCCCATCTGCAATACGGCAACATCGACACCTAAGGTTGACTAGCTTACTTGACCAAGCCAGCTGGGAGAAGACAAAAGGCGCCCGTTTGGGCCAGCCCATGTCCGAACGGCCTGCTTTTTAAATTTTGTTTGTTATTTTCCGTTTTTCCTTTTCCAATTTGTTTTTTCTACTTTAAATAATTTGAGACTTGAAAAAAGTTCCATTTTTTTAAAAAATTGATAATTTTGAAAAATAATGTTTAATAATTCATAAATGTTTATGGATTCATAAAATGTTCGTGATTTTAAAAAAATGTTCACATATTCAAAATCTGTTTGCAATTTTGAAAACAAATGTTCGGGAAATAAAAAATGTACATGTTTTTATTAACAAAGTTCGTGTATTAAAAACTTTTAATGAAGTTGAACAAATTTCACCAATTCATCAAATGTCCATGAATTGGGAATATCCTAAAAATTCAAAAACTGTTCGTGACTTACAAAATAATTTATTGATTCAAAAATGTTCGCTCATTCAAACAATGATCATGCATTCAAAAATGTTCGTTAAATCAATAAAATGTTCGTGAATTTCAAAAATTGTTCCACCAATTTCCATAAAAATGTTCGCCGATCCAAGATTTAAAAGAAATGTTTGCAAATAGTATAAAATGTTCATGAATTCCATTTTTTCTTAATTTTGGAAAATGTTTGAATTTTTTAAAAGCGTTCACGAATTTGAAAAATGTTAACGATTCAGGTATGTGCACGAGTTTAAAAAATGTTCATGCTTTCAAAAATTATTCATGATTTCATGAAATTGAGAGTGATAGTGTATCTGGGTCATGCAGCAAAATATAGTCATGGCCATTGAAGATTATGATTTTTTTCTCCCAGTGCAACGTACGAGCCCTTTTGCTTGTAAGTTTAATTCATGTTAAAATTATGTATAACTTTGTGAAGTTTGGTGTTGGTTTGGACTTTATTAGTTGAAAGCCCGGCGCTGCTTGCTCCTTCGTTCTAAACAAAGATCACGTTACTAGTGCTGTTGTCGTCCGCGCCCGGTCAGTCTTTTTAGTTTGCGCGAATCTTATACAAACGGAAAAGGCTGAACAACAAAAACACCTTCGAGAAGTCCTTGGCCAAAGGAGTGAAGAAAACTAGATGCTGGAACTAAGACCCTTCCATGTGTTGGAATGCCCCTTTCAACTTTCAAGGTCTTCCCCATGACCCAAACCATGCATGCCGTAGTGAGAAAATGACCACTCGACCAGCAATAGCCAACATTAAGCTAGTAGTAAATTGATCTAGTCCCCTCACTGACCAATGACCCGTTCTTTCTCCGGTACCCGCCCTAGTCTGCTAACCAAGTACGTGCCCCGCTGCTTCCTACTACTTATGGTGCGGTGGTTCCCTCACTTATATAACTCGTCTCTAGTCGTACATGCCGTGACACAAAATCTTGCTCAACCTTGTAGCACGAAATCTCAGCGCAATTTCATGCACGTCCTTGCGCCGCACTCAGGCGGTCCTCCGTTTGCACAACTACTCGGCCACCTCGATCGTCGTGTAAGCAAAGACATCGCGGCCATCCACGGCGGTGACCTGCCAGGAGGGATGGATGACGTGCTGTCGCAGATCGGCGACGCCTTCCGGCTCGCCGGGGAGCTCATGGGCGACCTCCCCGCGGCCCAGAACGACCCGGCCTACCTCGCCGCGCGATGCTACGGCATTGTCCGCGCCTACAACACGGCCATCCGCATGCTGCAGCACTACGGCGTCGGCGCCGTGAACGTGGCCGCGGCTGGCGCGCTCGACGGCGGCGGGCCGCTGGACCTCCTGCGCCCGCGCAGCACGGAGGAAGCAGCCGGCGCCAGCCGGCTTCTCGGGGAAGCTCCGACGCATCTGCAGGAGCCATTCAACATGCTGGCAGGTGCGCGAGCGCCACCGCATGCGCATTCGGTGCGCGCGGCGGCGGACGTCGCGGGCACGTCCAGCGGCCCGGTGAGGAGGCTGGCGTCGTCCAGGTCTCCGCCGCCGGCCCAGCCACGGCAGGGCAGGAGGAGGTACGTGCGTGAGCCCGTACGTACCACGTACGGCACTGTCGGTCACTCGGTCGTCGTTAGATTTTGTGGGTCAACGGTTCAAACACGGGGACCTTTTACCACGTCATGGCTCGGAAACTTTCGTAGCCCCGCGCGCGCAGTGAATGTTCTCTGCGACAGCGACGTATAGCCAAGTCATGGGACGCTACGGGGAAGGCACACCACACACGAGGGTTTACACGGCGACCCGAAGCATGCACTTTTAATTATGTCGGGTATATGGGGAGATTAATATAAGACTCGGTGAGACTGGTCACAGTGGGAAGGAACTTAGGAGTAACATCACACGCTCCAATACAACTTTGCTTATGTGCCACGTATTTAATGATAAGAGAGGTGTTTGTGGTAACTAGCTAAGTTATCAGAACATCACACACTTCAAAAAACAATGAGTCTATAACCTAATAAATACATCATTGCATGACACTACATAGATGTTTCTATTCACTATGGGGTAGTAACATAGTCTAGGGAGGTGTGTAAGTTGCTAGCTTATGTTCTTGCCCATTATAACCAGCCTGAGGATCCATGACTTTATAATCAGTCGTGTTGGCGATTCTTTATGTGCTTTTTTTTTTGAAGGAACCAACGAGAGCCCTGCCTTTTCATATAGTGCAAGTAAGGAATTGTACAAGGGGTGAAATTTTTAGTAGGGAGCTCGCCGAAACCCTCGCTTAAAAAAAATCATGCGTCGGTCGAATTTGTGCACCTCCGATGCGGAGACAGCGCCCAAGGGGCAAGCATTGGTGAGAAGTGGGGATGTTAGTGAGGCCGAGCCAAGAGCGATCCGGAGCTGAGGGCGTACAACGTGTCAGCGGGCGTCGCCGGTAGTGGGGAGTCTGAAGTTGACAGATTCAGGTGGGGCTGGGGGAAGGGTCATCAGCGGCCGAATCATGTCGTGGTTAGAGGAAATGCTTGGGCAGCGGCTACACATTGGTGGGGGCGAGCACTGCATGTGGCGGGAGCAGGCGATTTTACCGACATCGGAGGGCGGGTAGGCATTGAATGAGGAAGAAGAAAACCGTGGTGTGAATTAATAATTTTTTAGACGGCTGCTCAATAGCCGACCCAATAAAAAAATGAGAATGAAATAATTAATCAACGAAAGACCTAATTAGCTAGTTTGTGCAAGAAATTGTAAATTTGTTTGAGTTTCCTAGAGTACTGATTAATACGTATTAATTAAATAATATTGTATGTTTTAGGAGGGACAGCGGGCAGAGGGAGACGATGTTGGTGCCGGCACACCGGATGGGTAACACCGAGTTTCCACCGGACGACGGCTACACGTGGCGCAAGTACGGCCAGAAGGACATCCTCGGCTCCAGGTTCCCAAGGTAATCAAATGGCTACTTATCAACTTCCGTCTATTGGGGGCCAATTGGCTGATTCACATTTCAAATCAGTTTGTTCCATAATTTTCCGCTTTCTCCACCCCAACGTTTACGCTTGGGAGAGCAGCAACAGTACATATCCACTGCCTGATTAGTCAGCAACCCCGTAGTTTCATAGAAGATAGGACATTTGCAAATTATGTGTGTGTTTGCAAATATTTTTGCATAGCATACATGACAATCTGAGTTTGTGATGATGAAACTGCGTGCATGATTGAACCAACAGGAGCTACTACCGGTGCACCCACAAGAACTACTACGGGTGCGACGCCAAGAAGAAGGTGCAGCGCCTGGACGACGACCCCTTCATGTACGAGGTCACGTACTGCGGCAGCCACAGCTGCCTCACCTCCACCACCCCGCTGCTCAACTTTCCCACCGCCACCGCTACCAACTCCCCGACAGCCGCAACAGGCTCCGGCCTCGCCCCTGCGGACCATTTCATGGCACCGACCGAGCAGGCGGCCGTGTCGACATCAATGCACCTCGGCGTCGGCTGGATGCCGGCAAGCTTCCAGGGCGTTGCGCCAGCGGGCTCCTGCGCCGGCGTGGGGAGCAGCGCCGGCATGCAGACGAGCGTGTCCACCCCAGCAAGGGACACGGATTACCCGGCGCTGGACCTCGCGGACGTCATGTTCAACTCCGGCGGTAGCGCCGGTGTGGGCATGGACGGCATCTTCTCTTCTCATCATAGAAGTGATAGCTAGAAGGACGGCCATATGCAAGGAAGGATCTGGATTATTCGTTCTCATAGTCGATTACGTACGTAGAGAAGTAGCATGATTTATGTCTGGTTGCTCGTCGTTAATTTGATTTACTTATACATAATTTTCTTTTTCTAATGATTTATTTATACATAGTTGTAGCCTCTGTTAGACTAATTAGCAATTTTTGATGAAATTCATTCACATATAAATTACTTTACTATGCTAGAAATGTTGATCTTATATGCGGAAGTGTTAGAAAGGAGAGAAGGGATTGATGGAATAATTTGTTGTATTACTTGAGCCTCATGGGCATAGTATATAGGAGTACAAAGACCAACTTGAAGTATAAGACAAAGCAGGACCACATCCTAGTCTATCATATACTTCCTAATAATCCTTATACTCAACATCCCCCGCAGTCACAACGGTAGCGACGCAGACGGTGAGACTGGAGAATAATACGAA
>NC_041391.1:97907543-97922469 GCF_002162155.2 Triticum dicoccoides | reverse complement strand
CGGAGTCGTGGCTGGAGTGAAAACCGACGAGGTTGCTCAAGCAGGCGGTAGCCCTTTGTGACGTTTGTCGATGTAGCCGAGAGCGTGGGTGGAGCCGTGGTCGAGGTAGCCATGCGAAGAATGTCGTGATCGATGTCGAGTCGGGGTAGCCGGTGTCGAGGAAGTCGTCGTGGAGTCGCAGGCGCAAAGACGCGCCGAGTTAGTCGTGGGCGCAATGGTGTCGAAGTAGTGGTGCGCCAGGAAGTAGATGATGTTGACGACACGTCGCGCCGGGGTTGCCAACCCCGGGGACACATCATAGACGAAGGCACGCGTCGGTGTTGCCAGGACCGGGCATGCGTAGACAGACGAAGACGAAGTTGACGAAGAATCGCACCAGGCTTGCCAGGCCCGGGGACACGTCGTGGACGAAGGCACGCGGCGGTGTTGCCAGCACCGGGCAGGCGTAGACTGGGACTTGCACGAGCTATACGCCATGTCGAAGAAGTCGGAGAGGCCAGCAGAGAAGGACTCGACGACGGTTGCGGTGCCAATCGGCGCGGGGCCAATGCCGCCGTGGTTGTCGGAGTAGATGAAGCGGTCAGGGTAGATGACAGCGACGCTGGCGACAAACTGATGCTGGACGAAGACGAAGGGGGTGGATGGGCGGCTGTGGCGTCTATGAGGGTAGCGGTGGCGGCGACCGGAAGAGCGGCGGCAGCGGCCGGACGGCGGCCTGACGGAGGCGGCGGCGGCTAGGTTAGGAGCGCGACGGCGATGCTCGGAGTAGGCGAAGAACCCTGACAGCATGACGAAGACCGGCGCGGACGGTGGCGTTCCCGCGCCAAGGAAGACGGCGCGACGCATACCACAGGAAGTCGACGCGCGGGGACGACGAATTGGACCGTGGGCCGCGGCACTACGGCCCAAAGGGGTGACGCAGCGGCGGCGGGCAGGTCGGGGTGACGGCAGGAAGACCTCGGGGCGGCGGCGGGGACCGCGGGCCGTGGCGCTACGGCCCGAATGGACGATGCAGCGGCGGAGCGTGGGTCGGTGCAACCGCGGGGACGGCCTCGGGGTGGTGGCTGGGTCCGCGTATCGCGACACTACGGCCCGTAGCGGCGACGCACGAGTCAATGCAGTCGCGAGGAGAACCACGGGGCGGTGGCGCTGCGGCCCGACGGGGCGACGCAACGGCAACCCGTTGCTCAATCGGTGCAGGGACGCGCTGAACTCGGGGACGATCTTCACGATCCTGCCTTGTCTTGTAGTCCAAATTGGTCTTTGTACTCCTATATATATGCCCACGAGGCTCAAGCAATACAACAAACTATTCCATCAATCCCTTCTCTCCTTTCTAACATGGTATCAGCCTTATCTCGATCCTAAGCCCTAGTCGTCGCCGCTTCCGCACCCGCGTGCCGCCCCCGGGGCTGTCAACCTCCATGACCGCCGCCGGGGGCTGCGCCGCCCGTACCTAGGGTTCATCCGCCGGTTGTGTCGACTGGCTGCCCTAGAGAGTCTTTTTCCCGATCCTTTGATCTGTGTTTTTCCCTCTCTCGCTGGTCGCTTTGATCGGCGTCTACTTTTTGATTTTCCGATCCACTAGATCGGTTTGCGTCACCCACCGTCGCCGTCGACACCCCGCGCATCCACTCTGACACCGGCGTGCCCGGCCGGCTACTTCACCGACCCGGCGGCCTTGCACAACAGGCGGCCCCTCAAGGCCGTCGTCTGCGCGCAGGCCTACCCGTCGCCCTGCGCCGACCGTCACCGCCTGCTCCGATCGGGACACCTGCATCGCCTACACCCGGCGGCCTCACGCCCTACGGCGGCCAATCATAGCCGCCGCTCGCACGTTGGTCCACCAGTCGATCCACGCCACCCGCCTCTGCCGTGTCTGCACGGCGGCCCTGCGGGTTGCCTCGCTGGCCTCGTCCCCGGCTACGTCGGGCCGGCTGCGTCAGGCCTGTCGGCTGCCTTGAGCTCGGGCGCCACTGCTCCATTGGTCGCTCGGGCCTCGCTCCCAGGGCGCCGACGCTGCTGTGGTGGCCCGGTGCCGGTTTTGACGCGCTCGTTCGCTCGTCGTCCCACGCCGTCCATTGTCGCCGGCTTCATATCGGACTCCGCCGCCACCCCGTTTCCACCGAGCGGCATCCCCGACCTCGCGTGCGATCGGCTTGATCACCCGCTCGCCGTCGTGATCCGCGTTATCTACGCCGCGTGACCGACCTGGACCGTCGGTTACGCGCGCCTCCGCAGGTCCCGTGAAGAGCGCCCCCCCCGAGTTCAGCGTGCCCCTCCGCCGATCAAGCAACGGGCTGCCGCTGTGTCGCCCCGTCGGGCCGCAGCACCACCGCCCCGTGGTTCTCCTTGCGGCTGCATCGACTCGTACATCGCCGCTGCGTTGTCCCTACGGGCCGTAGTGCCGCGATACGCGGTCCTAGCCATCGCCCCGAGGCTGTCCCCACTATTGCACCGACCCGCGCTCCGTCTCTGCACCGCCCCTTTGTGCCGTAGCGCCACGGCCTGCGGTCCCCACCACCGCCTCGAGGTCTTCCTGCCGTCACCCCGACGTGCCCGCCGCCACTGTGTCGCCCCTTCCGGCCGTTGCGCCGTGGCCAGCGGTCCAATCCGTCGTCCCCACAAGTCAACTTCCTGTGTATGCGTCGCGTCGTCTCCCTTGGCACGGGAATGCCACCGCCCACGCCGGTCTTCGTCATGCTGTCATGGTTCTTCGCCTACTTCGAGCATCGCCGCCGCGCTCCTAACCTAGCCGCCGCCGCCGCCACTCTTCTTCGGCCGCCGCCGCCGCTACTCCCGTAGCCGCCGCAGCCGCCCGTCCACCCCCTTCGTCTTCGTCCAGCACCAGCCTGTCGCCAGCGTTGCCGTCATCTATCCCGACCGCTTCATCTACTCCGACAACTGCAAGCGACACTGGCCCCGCGCCGATTTGCGCCGCAACCATCGTCGAGTCCTTCTCTGTTGGCCTCTCCGACTTCTTCGACATGGCGTACAGCTCGTGCAGGTCCCAGTCTATGCATACCCGATGCTGGCAACACCGCCGCGTGCCTTCGTCCACGACGTGTCCCGGGCTTGGCAAGCCTAGTACGGTGCTTCGTCAACTTCGTCTTCGTCCATCTACGCATGCCCGGTGCTGGCAACACCGACGCGTGCCTTCGTCTACGATGTGTTCACGGGGTTGGCAACCCTGGCGTGACGCATCGTCAACGTCATCTACTTCCTCGCGCACCACTACTTCGACACCACTGTGCCCACGACTAACTCGGCGCCTCCTTGCGCCCGCGGCTCCACGGTGACTTCCTCGACACCAGCTACCCCTACTCGACATCGACCACGGCATTCTTCGCACGGCTACCTCGACCACGGCTCCACCACCCACGCTCTCAGCTACATCGACAAATGGCACAAAGTGCTACCGCCTACTTGAGCAACCTCGTCGGTTTCCACTCCAGCCACGACTCCGCGATGCATCGACCGTTACGACTGTGGGGGTGTGTCCGTCGGCTTGCCTTCGGATTCTTCTCTAGTCTCACCGTCTGCGTCGCTACCGTTGTGACTGCGGGGGGATGTTGAGTATAAGAATTATTAGGAAGTATAGGATAGACTAGGATTTGGTCATGCCTTGTCTTGTACTCCAAGTTGGTCTTTGTACTCCTATTTATATGCCCACGAGGCTCAAGCAATACATCAACTATTCCATCAAACCTCTCTCTTCCTTCTAACAGGAAGTACACATATGGACCAATGAACTTGCACATCTACGAAATTTACAAGAACAGCAAGCGCATGAAACAAGAGCAAGTGATTAGAACATATAGATGTCTTGGTTGTTTTGCTCCCTTCCCCTCGCATGTCAAAAAATCAATAAAGGCAATGGCACCAATGCAACATGGCCCCTGGATCCCATGTAAATTTGAAAACTATTATCCTATAAATAATAGGGCCTCCACTCCCTTAGATAAGAGCTTTGCTACACCTAGAGACCAAATATACAAAATAAAAGCTACATGATAAGGTGCCAATATCGAATGCGAAAGAGAAGGGAAGGGGAGGCCCACACTCTGAAATCTAGGGAGGGGATTAGTGAGGATTAGCTAGTCCATATCCCACTTAGGGCATCTCCAAGGGGACTCACCAAATCGCCCCCATCCGGGACTTCTAGGCCTCCAACGCAACTCACCAAATTGGGCCAGACTAGTTCAAACGTCTGAAATCCCTTAGGCCGGCCCTAAATTGGTGGCAGCTCCGGGGAACTCTAGACATCGACCACGTTGGACTCTGACACACACCTCCCACCTAAACCCCACTCAAACCCGCATTTTCACAATCATGACCTTCTCCTCAGCTCTCAATCTCTGCTCACAAAGGCCGCCACTGCCGCCACAGACCTCCCCCCAGACGATGTTAGGCCCTTGCAGGAACCCCTGGTCGCCACCCAGGCCTTGCCGGGTGTCGGTGTCAAAACCGGCGGATCTCGGGTAGGGGGTCCCGAACATTGCGTCTAGGCAGATGGTAACAGGAGACAAGGGACACGATGTTTTTACCCAGGTGCGGGCCCTCTCGATGGAGGTAAAACCCTACTCCTGCTTGATTAATATTGATGATATGGGTAGTACAAGAGTAGATCTACCACGGGATCAGAGAGGCTAAACCCTAGAAGCTATCCTATGGTATGATTGTTGTTCGTCCTACGGACTAAAACCCTCCGATTTATATAGACACCAGAGAGGGCTAGGGTTACATAGAGTCGGTTACAATGGGAGGAGATCTACATATCCGTATCGCCAAGCTTGCCTTCCACGCCAAGGAAAGTCCCATCCGGACATGGGACGAAGTCTTCAATCTTGTATCTTCATAGTCCAGGAGTCCGGCCAAAGGTTATAGTCCGGTCATCCGGACACCCCCTAATCCAGGACTCCCTCAGTAGCCCATGAACCAGGCTTCAATGACGACGAGTCCGGTGCGCTGATTGTCTTCGGCATTGCAAGGCGGATTCCTCCTTCGAATACTTCATAGAAGATTTTGAACACAAGGATAGTGTCCGGCTCTGCAAAACAAGTTCCACATACCACCGTAGAGAGAATAATATTTGCACAAATCTAGTTCGCTGACGTATTCTACAGCGTGTCATCACGCCACGGCCAAGCCTTTATTCGAATCATTTTACTGTCCCTCCTCAGTGCGTTTAGGGAGGCGGTTTCCTTGGCACGTCTTGTCAAAGCAGAGATCGTGTCCCCTTATTTCAGGATTCTCATCAATACGGGCGTGGCTAACCCAATCGTGCCATTAATCACGGTGCTTGGGAGATAAGAGAGTTTTACCAGGCTAGTGGGGGTACATAGTTTTGTCCGCCCATATAAGGGGATAAGGATCCACCTTTTCCATCTACGCCTTCTTCCTCCTTTGCTTATCCATCTCCGCGCACTCGAGATCCAGTGCCCAAGTCCGCACTTCCCACCTCAACCTTCTCCAGCCATGTCCGGAGCGGGAGGCAGGTGGATGGCCTCCTCCGTCATGGAGGGGCACATCAAAAAGTTGAGGAAGGCCGGATACTTGTCCAATGACATCGCGCACCGGCTTCCAGACGAGGGGCAGCTCATCCCCACCCCCAGGCCCCATGAGAGGGTGGTGTTCCTCCCTCATTTCCTCCGCGGACTGGGCTTCCCACTCCACCCATTTGTCCGAGGGCTCATGTTCTACTACGGCCTGGATTTCCACGATCTGGCCCCGAACTTCATCCTCAACATCTCGGCATTTATCATCGTGTGCGAGGTCTTCCTCCGCATCAAGCCCCACTTCGGCTTATGGCTGAAGATCTTCAATGTCAAGCCGAAGGTAGTGGGTGGCCAGCAGGCGGAGTGCGGAGGCGCCATGGTGGGCAAGATGCCCAACATTATATGGCTCGAGGGCTCCTTTGTGGAAACCATCAAAGGGTGGCAATCGGGGTGGTTCTACATCACCGAGCCACGTGACCCTGAATGGGCAGCGGCCCCCGAATTCCGATCTGGCATCCCCACACGGCTCACCTCCTGGAAAGAGACGGGCCTGTCGTGGGGTAATTCGGCAGAGCTGACTGGACTCCAAACCTGCGTCAAAGACCTGATTGACAAGAAGGTTAAACTTGTCACCGTATTCCAGGTCATGCTCTTCCACCGAATCCTCTCGTGTCAACGACGGGCCTTTAACTTGTGGGAGTTCAACCCGGCCCAGCACCAAACTTTGTCCAGGCTCTTCGGCACAATGCACGAGGATGCCTGGAAAGTGCTCTTCAAGGGCGCCGAGGTTCCCTGCCCATTACTGAGGATCGCGGATTCTGCATGAAGCGCCAAGCCAGCGCGGTAAGCTTGTTTTACCCTTTACGGGATACTTGTTTTTCATAGTTTGACTCTATGCGAGATCTAAGCTCCCGCTCCTTTGACATGACTGGAAGAAGACGTCCGGACAGATTGACTACCCGGCTCCTTTGCCCGAAGGCCCAGCAGATGCACGCTTGGCGAAGCTGCTGGTCCCGGCACCTCTTGTGGTGCTGGAGAAGAAGGCCACATGAACCCAAAAGAGTTCCCAGCGCCTGGTGGTGTCGGATTCATCGCCCGATGACCCCGAAGCGCACTCCTCCCCCGAAGACGAGGAGGAGGAAGAAGAAGCCTCTCCCCCTCCAACAGGGGGAGGAAAGAAAAGGAAGGCCACCCCAACTGGGGAGGCCGGAGGGTCCAAGAAGGGAAAGACCCTTCTCCCGGACTACTCCACCAGCGCCGACGACGGCGGAGAGGAGTGGCCATCCAGGGCCAAGCCCCTGGAAAAATCGTAAGTATCCAGATACCAGAATAACTCATGGCATTACTTTATTGCACATTATCTTCTGACGCCGAATATAATCATGCAGTCCACCCAAGGCCCAGCTCGACGCTTCGTCGAGCGGCTCCCTGGATTCATCGGATGTGAATAGTCTTTCACTCCTGACTTCTACCTCCCCTCGCCCTGCGGACGATGCCGAGGTGGAATCCCAAAAGGGGCTAAGCCAGGAGGAGGTGGTCCTGGAGGCGCCGCAAGGCGACCTCCCGGACTCCAGGCGCAAAGGGGATGAAACCCCAGAGGGATCTAAGTCCGGCCATGGGCCGGACACCGCATCGGAACCTTCAGTGGTTCCGGAATCCGGCAGGCGGCCCCCTAGTAAGAAGGGCAAGCCTACGACGCTGGTGACCTCCGTCCAACCAGAGGCACCGAAAAATTTGCTGGAGGTGCTTAACGGCGCCTCCATCGACGAGGAGCACCGCACTATTATGAGTGCGGTGATCCAGAAGGTTCAGTCCGTCAAGAGTGGGCTGACAGAAGCCTGTGCCAGCCTTCTAACATGCTTCGAGGTATGTATTTAAGATATGTAAAAATATTACCGCATAGACAGTAGCCCCTGATGCTCAGTTTGGTGTTCGAAAAGAAAAGCCGGACTGAGGATCTAGAAAGATATACGCAGGAGTCTAACATCAGTATGTCAATATGGGAATGCAGGCTGCACTGCTGACCTCTGCCGCACTAACTGCGGAGGTCGATGCATTGAAGCAGAGCCTTGAGCGGTCCGAGAACGAGCTCGGCCTTGCCAAGAAGCAGCTCGAGGACAAGGAAGGTAAGTAGTACCTTATGTAAGTATATAAAAAATACCTGGTTGCAAAAAATGACAGGACCAACGTGAGTGTTACAGGGGCCACAACCGAGGTGGCGACCCTGAAGGAAGCGCTGTCCAAGGCCGAAGACAATGCGGCCATGGAGCGCACCGAGCGAGAAAAGCAGGAGGCGCGGGTGGCGGAGGTGCAGCAAGAGCTCCACGCTCTTGTGAAAAAACACGAGAGTTTGGAGCTTGACTCAAAGACTCGAGAGTCCGAGCTTGCCTCGGCCCTTTGAGAGCGCGAAATCTGCCAAGGCCGAAGCCCAAAAAGCCCTCCAGGAAATTGAGGCGATGAAGAAGATAGCGGCGGGTAAGGCATTCTTTATGCAAAGCAAGCACGTGAAAGTGAATTAGTTGTTACTTACCCGAGTCCAGAGCTCTCCAGGAGCATTCGCAGATCTGCCCCGTAGTGTGTCCGATGCTTCCGCATTCTACCGAGCCGAGGAAGGGAGCTCGACGGAGAAGGTGTTCTGGTCCCAGTATGTTGAGGCCGGACACCCGGTGCCCTTGAGCGACCAGCCGAAGCAGCTGGTCGAGCTCCATAAGGTAGCCGGACAGGCCATGAAGGGCCTAATAGTCCGGCTATGGCCTGGGGAGGTCATGCCCGGGAGCTACTTTGGGCTGGTGAGGCGGCTGGTGGATGCCTGTCCACAGCTTGAAGTCATCAAGCGTTCCATATGCATCGAAGGCGCCCGTAGAGCCCTTGCCCGTGCTAAAGTACACTGGGCAAGCTGGATGCTGAGAAGCTGGTGACAGATGGGCCATCGGAGGGGAAGGAGCATCGCAGGCCCGAGATGTATTATGAGGGCGTCCTAAAGTGTGCCCGCCTTGTGGCAAATGAATGTGCCAAGGATGTAATTTTTGAGTAAACTCGCTCGTGTTTATCCTGTGCGCTGAAAACTTGTTCATATGCGCTAAGCAACACTTGTTGAATTTAAAATATTACCTTCTGTGCGGCCGTTTATTGAATCTGAGAGATGCGAGTCATCGGCTTCTACCCCCATGCCACGAGTGCTGGGGTGTTCGGGATAAACCTGAGCGCTCTTGTTCCCATTCTTGGGTCCTTCGAGGGAGGCGCTCAGCACAACGAACAAGGCAATCAGACTATAATGCTTTATCACTCTCACTTAGCCATAGAATTCTATAATTTTAAATTTCGGCGAAAGCCCCTAGTATTCGGAAGACCGAGTTCGGGGCGCTATCCACGCCTAGGCCGGACAAAGCCAGCTCCTCGCTCTAAGCGGCATAAGTCTTTAGGGACTCGAAAACCTCTCGAACAGCGACCGGCTCTCGCCCTATCATGACGGTCAGTTTTAGCTTTCTCTAGTGAGGTGCTTAACCCAGCTCAACTGGGGCACAATCGCAGTAGTTCTCCCAACGCTACCTTAGCCGACATAACGGAACGTAAGGTACCAAAACATGGGAGCCGGGCAAACCCAACTATTGACCCAAGACATGATTCGGAGCCGATGCATATAATGCTATAAGTTCGGGGTGCCGCACTCGTGAGAGTGTTCGGACTTCTCACACCATATTCTGGGGTACTTAAGCCCCTGGTGTGTTGGCCGTACCAAAGTGTACGGTTGCATAATGTCATGACTGAACATATTTATAAAAAATGAGTGCAATAATAGACAAGAGCTATGTATTGTTTATTAAAAGGCTGCTGTGAAAGCAGATCGATACAAATAGTGCGATAAGCAAGAGATGGGATTATTTGACATGTCCCCCTCCAGGGGCAACTTGTGGGACTTTTATGTAAGACATGTATTTAGCTCGTTATAGACACCACCTGGACATGCAACGTAGCTTGCTGCCTCCCTGGCTGTTGCATCATGTGTTCGGCGATTGTACTGCCGGACAGGCCTTCCAAAGAGTGGAGTCCTGAAAGTAAGAAGAAAAAAAAAGAAATGAAAAAAATCAGGAGCCCCTAGTGAGGTTGAGCCGTATTGTGGGCGTGCCGTGGTTGTGCCCCTTCCCTTATGCCCATGGTATTTCCAGAGCGTAATTATGTACGCGTGGTACTGGTTTCGCAATTTCGCGAGGGCTGGGGTTGGGGCTGCACTGCTACACTTGCTCGGAACGTGCCAGGCGGTCTTGCTGTAGGTTACTCCGGGCGCGCTTGACGGTGTCTGGACGTTTAATAGCTGGACTGCAGAATTCCCTTGAGAGGCTACTTTGTACTTCCGCCGCGAGGGCCGCCGTATGCTCCTCCGTTCGGAGAGAGTGTTTGGTGTTTCCATTGACCGTAATGACTCCTTGAAGGCCTGGCATCTTGAGCTTGAGGTATGCGTAGTGCGGCACCGCATTGAACTTTACAAATGCGGTTCGTCCGAGCAGCGCGTGATAGCCGCTGCGGAACGGGACTATGTCAAAGATTAACTCCTCGCTTCGGAAATTATCCGGGGATCCGAAGACCACTTCGAGTGTAACTGAGCCTGTACTGTTGGCCTCTACACCTGGTATGACGCCTTTAAAGGTCGTCTTTGTGGGTTTAATCCTTGAGGGATCTATGCCCATTTTTTGCACTATATCCTGGTAAAGCAGGTTCAGGCTACTGCCGCTGTCCATGAGGACTCTAGTGAGGTGAAATCCGTCAATGATTGGGTCTAGAACCAATGCGGCGAATCCGCCATGGCGTATGCTAGTGGGGTGGTCCCTTCATCAAAAGTGATCGGGCAGGAGGACCACGGGTTGAACTTTGGGGCGACTGGCTCCAACGCATATACGTCCCTGAGTGCACGCTTCCGCTCCCTTTTGGGGATGTGAGTTGCATATATCATGTTCACCGTTCGCGCTTGTAGGGGAAAGCCCTTCTGTCCCCTATTGTTCAGCGGCCGGGGCTCCTCCTCGTCATCGCTATGCAGCCCCTTGTCTCTGTTTTCGGCACTTAACTTGCCTGCCTGCTTGAACACCCAACAATCCCTGTTGGTGTGATTGGCTGGTGTTTCGGGGGTGTCGTGTATCTGGCACGAGCGATCGAGTATTCGGTCCAAACTGGACGGGCCCGGAGTATTTCTTTTGAATGGATTTTTCCGCTGACCGGGTTTGGAGCCTCGGAATCCGGCACTGACTGCCGTATCCTCAGCATTGTCGCCGTTAATGCGGCGCTTGTATTTGTTGCGACGCGACCTGCCATTGTTGTCCTTGGTATCCGAATTACCAGGGCTCTTGGTCATGTTATTACTACGTGCTAGCCAGCTGTCTTCGCCCGTGCAAAAGCGGGTCATGAGTGTTGTGAGGGCTGCCATGGATTTCGGCTTTTCCAGTCCTAGGTGCCGGGCAAGCCATTCGTCTCGGATGTTATGCTTGAAGGCTGCGAGGGCCTCTGCGTCCGGACAGTCAACTATTTGATTTTTCTTGGTTAAGAACCATGTCCAAAATTGTCTGGCCGATTCCTCTGGCTGTTGAATGATGTGGCTTAGGTCATCGGCGTCTGGTGGTCGCACATAGGTGCCCTGGAAATTGTCAAGGAATGCGGCTTCCAGGTCCTCCTAGCAACCAATTGACTCTGCTGGCAAGCTGTTGAGCGAATGCCGAGGTGGTCCTTTAAGCTTGAGTGGGAGGTATTTGATAGCGTGTAGGTCATCACCGCGGGCCATGTGGATATGAAGGAGATAGTCCTTGATCCATACCGCAGGATCTGTTGTGCCATCGTATGATTCGATGTTTACGGGTTTAAAACCCTCGGGGATTTGATGATCCATTACTTCATCTGTGAAGCATAGTGGGTGTGCGGCGCCTCTGTACTGGGCTATATCACGTCGTAGCTCAAATGAGCTTTGTCTGCTGTGTTCGTTGTCAGGACCCCGACTCAATGCCACATCGATCTAGCATGTAACACCTCATATCACTTTGCGGCCTCACGCACGGTATTCCCATGGGTGTCGCCTTACCTTTGCCCGGGACCGTTTGCGCCTTTTGGCACACGTATATGACAGTGTCGCTAGCATCCATATGATAAGGAGCCCGGGCTGACATGGCTAGTCGTAAACCCAAAGTGGCACAAACTTATAGGGACAGGCATCCATGACCCAACATCGAACGTGTCGGTCATCAGCGAGTGAATCCAGGCTGTAGCACTGGGCTAGCAGGACTCCGGTGAACCGGGCTGTAGCGGGCTAACAGGACTCCGGTATTCATCGCGTGACATTTCCCCGAAGGGACAGACACAGGAACGAAGAAGGACACATGCCGGCCAGCCTAAGTGTTCCGGAGCAGTAGCAAGCTACCATGGCTCGGTGGAAGCACTAGGAGACATTTCCCGGTAAGAGAGGCTACTAAAGATAAACAACTAGATAGTCAGATCCCACACATACCAAGCATTTCAATAACATACACACAATATGCTCGATATGTGCAAACACAACATGGCATCACAACATGACTCTACGACTCGAGTATTTATTCAATAGGCTCCGAGGAGCGAGATATTACAAACAGGGGTCTTATGACCCAACATTCAGAGCATACAAGTCAAAGCACAAGCGGAAGCTATCATGTCTGAGTACAGACATCTATAAACGAAAAAGGCTTGAAAGCCTGACTATCTACCAGATCCTACCGAGGGCACAAGACCGTAGCTGAGGTAACAAGCTAAACGTCGAAGTCCACGTGGAACTACTAGTGAGACTGAAGTCTCTCTGCAAAAACATAAAATAGGCAGACGTGAGTACAAATGTACCCAGCAAGACTTACATCAGAACTAACTACATATGCATCATCATCAACAAAGGGGATGGTGGGGTTTAACTGCAGCAAGCCAGCTTTGACTCGGTGGCTATCCTGAACTACGACTGCAAGTAACTCTTTTGAGGTGGCGCACACGAGTCCACATATTCACCATATCAATACACCACTATGGATCTGCTTCCATCTCCCTACGAGAATGCCATCCATAGCACTCACGCTTATCTTGCGTATTTTAGAGTATCCACTTTCACTTGTCTATGAACTGATATAAGCAACCCAGAAGTCCTTTTCCGCGGACACGGCTATTCGAATAGATGATGTTAACCCTGCAGGGGTGTACTTCTTCACACACGCTCTCACCACTTACCGCCGTTTACACGACATGTACTCGGCAACCTTCAAGCGGAAGCCCAACGTGGGTGTCGGCCACGACCTACCTAATCACCTAAGTCTCTAGTCCAGGTTTATCGCCTATTCGGGTTCCATCCATGAGGAGATCCGGACGGAGTTTCGCTCACATCCCCAAACGATGTGTACAGGGTTCCGTGACACCAAACGGGCGCCCGGTATACCCGGCCACGTGCCCACCGCATCACAGCCCACCCCTACGGTCAGCGTTGCACACGGCCTCCAGCATACTACAAACACCAGAAACTACTTGCAACTCCTGGACAGAGGAAAAGGGTGATCAAGAAGCCGAGAGGGTCCATTGGTTTCGGGCCCAATGCGTGGTAGTAGCTGAATCATGGATCACCAACACAGAGCTCAGTTCCTGAGGACGGCTGCAATGAGACAACCCACCATGTACTCCTACATGGCCTCTCACCGCTACCTTTACCAAATCGTGTTCACACACTTAGCTCACACATAGTAGGACATGTTCACACACCTTTGATTCATCCCCGATGAATCAGACCTGACTCAACTCTAAGCAGTAGCAGGCATGACAAACAAACATGAATGAGTAGGCACAACAGGGCTCAAACAACTCCTACTCATGCTAGTGGGTTTCATCTATTTACTGTGGCAATGACAGGTCATGCAAAGGATAAAGGGGTTCAGCTACCGCAGCAAGTAACAGATGAATCGGTGTTGTCCTAATGCATTAAAAGAGAGCAGGAGCGAGAGAGTAGGATTGTATCGGAATGAACAAGGGGGTTTTGCTTGCCTGGCACTTCTGAAGATAACATTGAGTCTTCATCAGTGTCAACGATCACATCATCGGTATCACGTCTATCGAGAGGGGACAAATACCGGCAACACAGAAGGGAACACAATCAATGCAATGCACAATATGATGCATGATCATGACATGGCAAAATGAATGTGTTTTGGGCTAATGCATCTAGCAACAAGTTAAATGGGGTTGGTTTGAATACAAGATTTCAAATTCAAACTCCATATGTGATTATTTAAATGCCATTCACTTCATTTGTCCTAAACAGTAGTGATAAGTTGTTCTAACATGCATGAAAATGGTACAGATGGATTCCTTGAATTTTTCTGATAATTTTTCGTATATAAATTATTTAATTTGGAGTAACGGTTGAATTTCTATGAATTTAGAAGTTTTAGGCATTTTCTGGAATTTCCTGAATATAAATAAATCCAGAAAGCATTACTGCGTCATCCTGACGTCATGATGACGTCAGCAGGTCAACGTGGCACAGTCCGGTCAACCCCTGACCGGTGGGTCCCGAGTGTCAGTGTCTAACTAAACTAACCTAGCTTAGTTAATACTAACCTAACTTAATTAGCCGGGCGGGGCCCGCATGTCAGTGAGAGAGAGGGGGTCAAACCGGGCAGTGGGGTCAACCCACGCCGGTCATCGGGTCAGCGGTCGCCGGCGTTTAGCCGCCGGCGAGTCCAGACGCGGCGGAGGGCTCGGGAAACGCCCTCCGGCGACCAAAACAGCGGCAACGATCATCTACGCGTAGCTGGCGCTCAGCCGTATCCATCTAAGCAAGCGGGAGGGGCTGAGGTTGAGCGGGCTCGCCGGAATCAGGCTCGCGGCGGCGACCGAGGTTCGGTCCTCGACGAAAACGAGGCTATGGTTGACGAGAGGACGAACGGATGCTTGTTCTGGGCTCCTGGGACCATGCTGAGCGCAGACACGTGCTCAAACACGGGCGGCAGCAACTGTGGCCGCGGCGGCGCCATGGCCGTCGGCGAAGAGCTCTCGGCTCGTTGTGAACAGCGGCTAGAGAGGGAGGTAGGGCACGGGGAGAGGGGGAATCGGGTCAAAGGCTCACCGCGGAGCTGCAGGGAGGGTTAGTGGGCTCGGGGGCGTGCCGGAGTGGCCGAATCGACGGAGAAGGGCGCCTGGGCCGAAGCTTGAAGACGATGACGATGGCGGCTGCTCGGGGCCCTTCTGGTCGCGTGAGACGACGAGGAGGACGAGGGCGGAACAACGGAGCTTTGGGAGGCGTCGGGGAGGCGAGACGGTGGCTGTGGCCGCGCGAGCGCTGGTCGGCGGCGACGGGCTCCGTTCAGTCGCGGGAGGGGAAGCAGAGGAGCGAGGGGGAGGGAGGTCCAGAGAGTGAGGGAGAAGTGAGAGGGGGTCGGGGAGGC
>NC_041391.1:97899262-97907194 GCF_002162155.2 Triticum dicoccoides | reverse complement strand
GTGCTGGGCCAGGTAAGTGGGCGCCAGGTAACTTCCTTCTCTCTCTCTCTTTATTAGTTTTTGTTTTCTATTTTTTTTCTGTCTCTGTTTTGATTTAGTTTAGCAACTAAATCATTTTAATAAATTCTGTAGTTTATTTTGTGGCTTGCTAAAATATATATAAAGCCACTCACAAACTTCCAGAATTAGTGGAGTCATATTTAATATATATTAAATATAAATCCAAAGCAAATAGTTATTGTATTAATTCAAATGGCCAAAATAAATATCTCTTTGACTCCAGAAATATTGGTTTGAATTTTACCTCTTACCAATATTTCTATGGAATATCAGGAACATTTTCTTGGACTCATTTGAGAAGATTTAAATGTTGGTCATTTTTTTAGAAGGTTTCTGAGGCTTTTGAAAATTCCTCAATTCAAATTTCATTTGAATTTAAACATGATGCTCACATGAGGTCTAGCCTAGTGCATAACAGGACCAGGGATGTGACAACTCACCCCCACTAGACAAAAATCTCGTCCCGAGATTCAAGCGTAGGGTAAGGTGAAGGGGAAATGCAAACTAGCACAATCTTCACGATCCAGGTTGCACTTCATAGGAACGTTGTTTCGATCACCATCTTTGTCTCGAAGTCTTGCTCTGAGAACTCCAACTAATATGACAACGAGAGGAAAGGAAAGACCCTAAAAGAATCGTTCTTCTCGAAGGTCGAACAACTCAGGATTAACTTCTCGGAATGAGACATAGCAACATCTCTCGAGCTGAGAGACGAAGCACACCTCTAGCGGAATGGAGTGGAACAGATGACGAGGGTTCACTAGGTAGACAACAATTCCACACCTAAGAGGGTGGTGAACGGTTGTCAACGTAGCGAGGAGTTAAGTTGACATGACACCATAATGATGCACCTTAGGGAAGGTGACTCGAAGATACATCCCCTTTAAGTGGCAAAAAGAATTACCTTTGATTCAAAGATCATTGAAACTCTTTAAACCAGCCTAAGGCAATTCTCGAGCGATCGTTTGGAGGGGGTCGGTAGAATGGCATACTCGGACTTGGATGATGTGGATTACCTTGTTGAAGACAACGTAATGGATGAATTTGCTTATCATCGGAAATGGAAGAGACCCATGGTAGAATGGCCCATTGGCGGTGCAAGCTGGGAACAAAATGCAAATGCTGGGAATGATTCTGGTAACTGGGAAAAACCCAACAATAGAGAGTGAATTCACTATTTGAAAGGTCATAGCATTTCCGAGGAAACTGAGAGCAACCCAGTTAGTGTCGATGATAACACGTAACGCTTGTGCATGCTCTCAAGAACTTGAGCATTTCCACAATCATCAAGGTTTTACCAATATCCGTGTCAAGGATCCTGGCAACACAACTTACTACCATGATGAATACTGACAGACGATGCAGATGCAAGGGGGGGGGGGATAACACTTTCTCAGATTTCACCTTAGCGAAGCCAAGGGAACGAAATCTGGATGATCGACCGAGAGACATTTAGCACTCCGCTTCTAATGTTCTCCTTGATGTGCTAGTGTAACCCATTCATAGATATGGTTTGATATCTAGAACATCAAGTAAAAAGGTCGGACTTCGGGATCTCAGAAATCCATAGGGGCAACTAGGGAGTAAATCCTACGAAATCCCTATGGGGGGGTGGCCAACTTTTCCAATCAAGATACTACAATATTAGGTCTCCCGGCGGGGTGCGTTGGCCACGACATCCACTTTACCGGTTTCCGAGGGACCGATATTGTAGTTCTTGAGAAACATTCCAACCATCAAGTCTGCCTGAGATTCAGATCTGGCTGAGGTCAGGATATTCCAGACTCATCGAGTCTAGGAAGAAAAACGAAAGTTTGCAACACAAATCGACGAGATGATGTTGCGAGGTTCTCAGGGAATGAACTACGATAGTAAGCTCCAAAACATGAGCTGGTTCTGCTACAAACATGTGAACACGTTGTCCCAGACAAGCATGGCCACGTAGTAGTCTTATAATTAAACACTACCGAGTTCAGGTGGGGAACCATAATCGAGGATATCGAAGTCTTTACGCAAGTCCATGGATTAGATCCCAAGCATAGACTTCTTTTCCTTGAACAAGTCAATCAGTGGCTTAGTGTGCTAGGGACACATATAGAACGAAGGTTGCAAGTCTCCAGACTACAGAATACTTCGCACGTGTGCATGAATGACTTGGGATGATTCCAGAGGAAGCAAAACTAACTTTCTCAAATTCACGTCGGCAACTTTCACCAAATGCACGTGTATAAGAGGAAATCACTGCTTTCATCAAACAAGTACTTCATGAGCTAGCATGAAGAAATGCTTTCAAAAGTTTCCAACACTAGCTTAATGTTCAACAAAATCATGGAGGAGATAAGGATGTTGTCAATGGGCTCAACAACAATTCATCCGGGTTCCCTTTTAAAAGGAATTCCATAGTTAAGTGAACACGGTGATAGCATTGGTCAGACCAAAGAATATAATGGTGTATGCTCGAGGAAAAACCACGAGTAAGACAACATTATGAACATCGTTGGTTCTGACTTGATTTGAGAATATCCCACACCCAAATCAAAGGTTGGACAAGATGATAGGTCCATTAACTGATCACGAGGGTCAGTCGATGAAATATCAACTTTCTTCAACACACACATACAAAACATCCCTTTGAAATGAGCTAAGTCAGGTAATCTTTTATCTTCCAACTCTCCAAGTTGTTGTTTGGCTTAACAAACTAGCTCAGGGGTATCCAACATAGATTCTTGGAGAAAGGGTGGTTTACAGGATAAACCAACTTGATCACGAGCTCAACATAGCGGTCAGGTGACAACCTGGTGATACTCCTGAGAAGATATTTGGAAAATCACGAACCACCGATATGTTACTAAGCTCGAGAACAATCTTGCTTTTCAGGGCAAGACGATATGATCAAATGAGCGAGGACTTGACAAAATCCTAACTCATCAATCGAAATGTGCACCAGGAAGATGAACAAGGTAGCACGATCAATCTTAGAATGATGATTCAAGAACCAACACGTTAAGAATGAGGTTATTGTCCATTTAACTACCAAGCGACGGAGTTGCTAGCAGTATTGATTTCACACATCACAATTCATTTGTCGGTATTCCGGTTGCATCAACACGAAGACCGAGGAATGACTAATGATGGTGAGAAGTATCACTACGTCAAAATTCATGAGAGTTGGTGCAGTTCTCATGGCAATTCTAACATAAAGGGGGTAATACTCCAAGGTAGAACAGAACCAAAAGCTGGATTGGCATTTGATCTGCGGAATACAACTGCTTTGACCCAATACTAGATATGGATGAGGTACTGGAGTTTGTTTCTCCAAGTCATTCAGGACAGAATGGCTTGACGGACCACAAGAGTAATAAACATTGATAACACGAATGCACAATTACTCTTGGCTATCAATTGATAGACGAGGGTCAGAATGCAGCTAAAGAGAACAACTCAAAAGGAAAATATAATTTTCTGAGTTGTGGATGCATAGATTAGTATGTCGAACCAAGTTCAACATAATTCTTCCGGATAACCCATGCAGAAAGGTTGAGCTGGCAGAGTCACAATATAGCATGGAGAACTCATCAAGAGCTCTGGTTGTGATCTTTTGGTTCAAAGAACTTCTGCCATAAACGGTTCATAGTATTTGGAAGAAGGAAATACCACGGACCTCGAGGACTAACACAAAGGTTACTAATATCCTAAAGGAACTAGCAAACACTATCAACATGAAGTAAGTAGAGTGAATCTCGGGTTCAAAAACCCGGAAGTAGAATACCTACTACTAAGTAGCATCACGGAATGCTTTCGGGAATAAAGGTCAGAAGCATCACACTGGGACACAAATCATGGCTAGACCACTAGATGATCCCCTGAGACACGTAGGGTCATAATAATAACTCCAACATAAATGTCAAGGCAATAGAATACCTCAACTCAACAATTTGTGTGATTGAGCTGGCATAAAGGAACATCGAAACCAGAGGGAAAGGATTTTGCAAATGCATCAGACTATTTAGAAACCTGGGATGACTCAGACAACATAACGGCTGTAATTGCTCAGAAAAGATTTGAGGCATTCACAAAAATGGTGGCATAACCACTCAGAAGCACAATATCAAGGTTTCGAGATCAACAGTTATCATATAGAAATAGTAGGAACTGAACTGGGGCTTAAGTCCAACAATCTATAAGTCTACGGATTAGTAACACGTGATCCTGATAGAAAGAGGAGATAGCCTAGTTCTTAATCCCCGTAGAAGAGAAGATGATGACTCAGATCAGAAGGCCATGAGGTATAAGGAGTAAAAAGAGCCTTACGTTCCATCCCACAATCAATTCCCTTATATAACTAAAGAATTTCTAGACTCAACTTCGACCAGCTTGGCTTGATAATCCTACAGGCAGTCAGGCTTTGATACCAACGCTGTCAGGACCCCGACTCAATGCCACATCGATCTAGCATGTAACACCTCATATCACTTTGCGGCCTCACGCACGGTATTCCCACGGGTGTCACCTTACCTTTGCCCGGGACCGTTTGCGCCTTTTGGCACACGTATATGACAGTGTCGCTAGCATCCATATGATAAGGAGCCCGGGCTGACATGGCTAGTCATAAACCCAAAGTGGCACAAACTTACAGGGACAGGCATCCATGACCCAACATCGAACGTGTCGGTCATCAGCGAGTGAATCCAGGCTGTAGCACTGGGCTAGCAGGACTCCGGTGAACCGGGCTGTAGCGGGCTAACAGGACTCTAGTATTCATCGCGTGACATTTCCCCGAAGGGACAGACACAGGAACGAAGAAGGACACATGCCGGCCAGCCTAAGTGTTCCGGAGCAGTAGCAAGCTACCATGGCTCGGTGGAAGCACTAGGAGACATTTCCCGATAAGAGAGGCTACTAAAGATAAACAACTAGATAGTCAGATCCCACACATACCAAGCATTTCAATAACATACACACAATATGCTCGATATGTGCAAACACAACATGGCATCACAACATGACTCTACGACTTGAGTATTTATTCAATAGGCTCCGAGGAGCGAGATATTACAAACAGGGGTCTTATGACCCAACATTCAGAGCATACAAGTCAAAGCACAAGCGGAAGCTATCATGTCTGAGTACAGACATCTATAAATGAAAAGGGCTTGAAAGCCTGACTATCTACCAGATCCTGCCGAGGGCACAAGATCGTAGCTGAGGTAACAAGCTAAACGTCGAAGTCCACGTGGAACTACTAGTGAGACTGAAGTCTCTCTGCAAAAACATAAAATAGGCAGACGTGAGTACAAATGTACCCAGCAAGACTTACATCAGAACTAACTACATATGCATCATCATCAACAAAGGGGATGGTGGGGTTTAACTGCAGCAAGCCAGCTTTGACTCGGTGGCTATCCTGAACTACGACTGCAAGTAACTCTTTTGAGGTGGCGCACACGAGTCCACATATTCACCATATCAATACACCACTATGGATCTGCTTCCGTCTCCCTACGAGAACGCCATCCATAGCACTCACGCTTATCTTGCGTATTTTAGAGTATCCACTTTCACTTGTCTATGAACTGATATAAGAAACCCAGAAGTCCTTTTCCGCGGACACGGCTATTCGAATAGATGATGTTAACCCTGCAGGGGTGTACTTCTTCACACACGCTCTCACCACTTACCGCCGTTTACATGACATGTACTCGGCAACCTTCAAGCGGAAGCCCAACGTGGGTGTCGGCCACGACCTACCTAATCACCTAAGTCTCTAGTCCAGGTTTATCGCCTATTCGGGTTCCATCCATGAGGAGATCCGGCCGGAGTTTCGCTCACAGCCCCAAACGATGTGTACAGGGTTCCGTGACACCAAACGGGCGCCCGATATACCCGGCCACGTGCCTACCGCATCACAGCCCACCCCTACGGTCAGCACTGCGCATGGCCTCCAGCATACTACAAACACCAGAAACTACTTGCAACTCCTGGACAGAGGACAAGGGTGATCAAGAAGCCGAGAGGGTCCATTGGTTTCGGGCCCAATGCGTGGTAGTAGCTGAATCATGGATCACCAACACAGAACTCAGTTCTTGAGGACGGCTGCAATGAGACAACCCACCATGTACTCCTACATGGCCTCTCACCGCTACCTTTACCAAATCGTGTTCACACACTTAGCTCACACATAGTAGGACATGTTCACACACCTTTGATTCATCCCCGATGAATCAGACCTGACTCAACTCTAAGCAGTAGCAGGCATGACAAACAAACATGAATGAGTAGGCACAACAGGGCTCAAACAACTCCTACTCATGCTAGTGGGTTTCATCTATTTACTGTGGCAATGACAGGTCATGCAAAGGATAAAGGGGTTCAGCTACCGCGGCAAGTAACAGATGAATCGGTGTTGTCCTAATGCATTAAAAGAGAGCAGGAGCGAGAGAGTAGGATTGTATCGGAATGAACAAGGGGGTTTTGCTTGCCTGGCACTTCTGAACATAACATTGAGTCTTCATCAGTGTCAACGATCACATCATCGGTATCACGTCTATCGAGAGGGGACAAATACCGGCAACACAGAAGGGAACACAATCAATGCAATGCACAATATGATGCATGATCATGACATGGCAAAATGAATGTGTTTTGGGCTAATGCATCTAGCAACAAGTTAAATGGGGTTGGTTTGAATACAAGATTTCAAATTCAAACTCCATATGTGATTATTTAAATGCCATTCACTTCATTTGTCCTAAACAGTAGTGATAAGTTGTTCTAACATGCATGAAAATGGTACAGATGGATTCCTTGAATTTTTCTGATAATTTTTCATATATAAATTATTTAATTTGGAGTTACGGTTGAATTTCTATGAATTTTAGAAGTTTTAGGCATTTTCTGGAATTTCCTGAATATAAATAAATCCAGAAAGCATTACTGCGTCATCCTGACGTCATGATGACGTCAGCAGGTCAACGTGGCACAGTCCGGTCAACCCCTGACCGGTGGGTCCCGAGTGTCAGTGTCTAACTAAACTAACCTAGCTTAGTTAATACTAACCTAACTTAATTAGCCGGGCGGGGCCCGCATGTCAGTGAGAGAGAGGGGGTCAAACCGGTCAGTGGGGTCAACCCATGCCGGTCATCGGGTTAGCGGTCGCCGGCGTTTAGCCGCCGGCGAGTCCAGACGCGGCGGAGGGCTCGGGAAACGCCCTCCGGCGACCAAAACAGCGACAACGATCATCTACGCGTAGCTGGCGCTCAGCCGTATCCATCTAAGCAAGCGGGAGGGGCTGAGGTCGAGCGGGCTCGCCGGAATCAGGCTCGCGGCGGCGGCCGAGGTTCGGACCTCGACGGAAACGAGGCTACGGTTGACGAGAGGACGAACGGATGCTTGTTCTGGGCTCCTGGGACCATGCTGAGCATAGACACGTGCTCAAACACGGGCGGCAGCAACTGTGGCCGCGGTGGCGCCATGGCCGTCGGTGAAGAGCTCTCGGCTCGTTGTGAATGGCGGCTAGAGAGGGGGGTAGGGCACGGGGAGAGGGGGAATCGGGTCAAAGGCTCACCGCGGAGCTGCAGGGAGGGTTAGTGGGCTCGGGGGCGCGCCGGAGTGGCCGAATCGACGGAGAAGGGCGCCGGGGCCGAAGCTTGAAGACGATGACGATGGCGGCTGCTCGGGGCCCTTCTGGTCGCGTGAGACGACGAGGAGGACGAGGGCGGAACAGCGGAGCTTTGGGAGGCGTCGGGGAGGCGAGACGGTGGCTGTGGCCGCGCGAGCGCTGGTCGGCGGCGACGGGCTCCGTTCGGTCGCGGGAGGGGAAGCAGAGGAGCGAGGGGGAGGGAGGTCCAGAGAGCGAGGGAGAAGTGAGAGGGG
>NC_041391.1:97883115-97898875 GCF_002162155.2 Triticum dicoccoides | reverse complement strand
GGGGGGAGTGGAGATGGGCTGGGCCGTGCTGGGCCAGGTAAGTGGGCGCCAGGTAACTTCCTTCTCTCTCTCTCTTTATTAGTTTCTGTTTTCTATTTTTTTCTGTCTCTGTTTTGATTTAGTTTAGCAACTAAATCATTTTAATAAATTATGTAGTTTATTTTGTGGCTTGCTAAAATATATATAAAGCCACTCACAAACTTCCAGAATTATTGGAGTCATATTTAATATATATTAAATATAAATCCAAAGCAAATAGTTATTGGATTAATTCAAATGGCCAAAATAAATATCTCTTTGACTCCAGAAATATTGGTTTGAATTTTACCTCTTACCAATATTTCTATGGAATATCAGGAACATTTTCTTGGACTCATTTGAGAAGATTTAAATGTTGGTCATTTTTAGAAGGTTTCTGAGGCTTTTGAAAATTCCTCAATTCAAATTCCATTTGAATTTAAACATGATGCTCACATGAGGTCTAGCCTAGTGCATAACAGGACCAGGGATGTGACATTCGGCCTGGCCGTATTTGCCATATCCGGCGTGACGGTTATCGTCATGTGTCGTGGGGCGCCCACGCGATCCGTAGATCGATCTTGTTTGCCTTGCCTTGTCCTCCAATATATCTTGCAGGTCTGGAGCATTTCCCCGTGCCTTGGTATTTTTTGAGCGGCGCCGGGGTGCAGCTTGAATTGTTGGCCGAGAGGCCTCTCTGTCGCGGCCACGAGGTGGCCGGTCGGCCACGTCATGCACTGGTGATGTAGGTTTAGTTGCTTCCTCCTCTAATCGGGGTAGCAGCCTGCGCTTTGGGTAGCTCTTGGAGGGGCGTTCGAGTTCATACTCTTCGGCCGCAAGGACTTCGGTCCATCTGTCGGCTAGCAAGTCTTGGTCAGCTCTAAGCTACTGCTGTTTTTTCTTGAGGCTGCTCGCCGTGGCCATAAGCCTGCGTTTGAAATGCTCTTGTTCGACAGGATCCTCAGGCACGACAAATTCGTCGTCGTCGAGGCTTGCCTCGTCTTCGGAGGGAGGCATGTAATTATCGTCCTCTACCTCTCTGTCTGCCGCTCTCTCATGAGGGTTGGCTTCTCCATCCTCCTGTGCTGAATCCTGCTGGAGGGGGTTGTCTTCGGCATTGTCCAGGGTGTTATTATCTCCCGTGCTGGAATCGCCATTTTTGCTTTGGTGGGATTTAGAGCGGCGCCGCTGACGCCAACGCTTAGGCTGCTTCTTGGAGGGGTCATCCTCTGTTGTTCCATCGCCATTCCCTTCTTTTGGGGTGTCCACCATGTATATTTCATATGACGAGGTGGCCTTCCAGTGCCCTGTAGGCGCTGGTTCTTCATCGTTTGCTGCATTGGCGTCCATACCGTCGATGTCTTTGAAGTCAAAGTCGAGCATGTCAGTTAAATCATCGACAGTGGCTACGAAGTGGGTGGTGGGTGGGCTTTGAATTTCTTCGTCGTCCGCATCCCAACCTTGCTGACCATAGTCCGACCAGGGCTCTCCTGATAAAGAGAGAGACTTTAGTGAATTCAGAATGTCGCCGAAGGGCGAGTGCTGAAAGATGTCCGCGGCGGCGAAACTCCATGATCGGCGCCCAATCGGGTTCGATCGGCAGGGGCGTGGAAGGCCCGGAGTCCGGAAAGGAGTCCGACACCTTGGAGTTACGAGCTTCGCAAAGGACAAGGCTGGTGTTTGGCTCGATCGCCATAGAGATTGCAGCCCCCGAGGCAGTGTCCAGCCACCCGTCCTCGATTGGTGCAACCGGCTCCGAGCTAAGGGTCGGAGCGGACACTGGGGCGGCCTCCTGGGCACTGTTCGGCGGCAGAGCTAGATCATGCCCATCGTGATAGTGCGGCACGCTCGGCTGTGGCTCAAACCCGTCAAAGATCAAGTCTCCGCGGATGTCAGCCGTGTAGTTCAAACTTCCAAACCTGACCTGATGGCCAGGGGCGTAGCTTTCGATCTGCTCCAGATGGCCAAGCGAATTGGCCCGCAGTGCAAAGCCGCCGAATATGAAGATCTGTCCAGGGCGAAAAGACCTGCCCTGCACCGCATCGTCGTTGATGATCGGAGGAGCCATCGGGCCTAAGGATGACGACACAGAGGAACTCTCAATGAAAGCACCAATGTCGGTGTCAAAACCGGCGGATCTCGGGTAGGGGGTCTCGAACTGTGCGTCTAAGCGGATGGTAACAGGAGACAAGGGACACGATGTTTTTACCCAGGTTCGGGCCCTCTTGATGGAGGTAAAACCCTACTCCTGGTTGATTAATATTGATGATATGGGTAGTACAAGAGTAGATCTACCACGAGATCAGAGAGGCTAAACCCTAGAAGCTAGCCTATGGTATGATTGTTGAGGGAGTCCTGGATTAGGGGGTGTCCGGATAGCCGGACTACCATCATCAGCCGAACTATCATCGGCCGGACTATCATCATCGACCGGACTCCAAGACTATGAAGATACAAGATTGAAGACTTCGTCCCGTGTCCGGATGGGACTTTCCTTGGCGTGGAAGGCAAGCTTGGCGATACGGATACATAGATCTCCTACCATTGTAACCGACTCTATGTAACCCTAGCCCTCTCCGGTGTCTATATAAACCGGATGGCTCTAGTCCGTAGGACACAACAACAACCCTTACAATCATACCATAGGCTAGCTTCTAGGGTTTAGCCTCCTTGATCTCGTGGTAGATCCACTCTTGTAAACATCCACAATATCAATATCAATCAAGCAGGACGTAGGGTTTTACCTCCATCAAGAGGGCCCGAACTTGGGTAAAACATCGTGTCCCTTGTCTCCTGTTACCATCTGCCTAGACGCACAGTTCGGGACCCCCTACCCGAGATCCGCCGGTCTTGACACCGACATTGGTGCTTTCATTGAGAGTTCCTCTGTGTCGTCACCGATAGGCTTGATGGCCTCTTCAATCGATAACGACGCAGTCCTGGGTGAGACTTTTCTCCCAGGATAGATCTTCGTATTCGGCGGCTTCGCACTGCGGGCCAACTCACTTGGCCATTTGGAGCAGATCGAAAGCTACGCCCCTGGCCGTCAGGTCAGGTTTGGAAGCCGAAACTTCAGGGCCGATATCCGCGAGGACTTGATCTTCGATGGATCTGAGCCACAACCGAGCGTGCCACGCTGTCACGATGGGCACGACCTAACTCTGCCGCCGGACAACACCTTGGAGGCCGCACACGAATCCGCTCCGACCCATAGTCCGGAGCCGATCGCTCAGATCGAGGACGGATGGCTGGACACCGCCTCAGGAGCTGCAACTTCTACGACGATGGAGCCGAACACTTACCTTGTCCCGCAAAAAGCTCATGACTCCGAGGTGCCAGACTCTCTGCCGGACTTTGAACCTCCTGCGCCCCTGCCAGTCAAATCCGATTGGGCGCCGATCATAGAATTCACCGCTACGGACACCTTTCAGCACTCACCCTTCGGGGATATCTTAAATTCGCTGAAGCATCTCTCACTATCTGGAGAGCCCTAGCCGAACTACGGCCAGGATGGTCGGGACGCGGACAAAGAAGAAATTCAGAGCCCACCCACCACGGCCACCGTCGATGATCTAACCGACGTGCTAAACTACGACTCCGAAGACATCAACGGTATGGACGACGATGCCGGAGACGATCAAGAACCAGCGCCTACAGGGCACTGGAAGGCCACCTCGTCGCATGACATACATATGGTAGACACCCCAAAGGGAAGCAATACCGAGGAACAACGGGACGCGGCAGAGGATAATCCCGCCGATAAACAACCAAAACGGTGATGTAGACGCCGCCCTAAGTCCCGCCTCGATCAAAGCAGCATTCCTAACGACCCAGCGATAGAGCAGGGCAAACCAGCGGACGACGAACATACCACTAAGCAACCATCCGAACAGGACGAACTGGATCATCAACCCCTTCACGGAGCAATCAACAGTCCGGACACACCACCGGAGCATAAGAACCTTCACAAAAGACTCGTCGCCACTGCAAGAAGTTTGAAGAAGGAAAAACGGAAGCTCAAAACAGTGGAAGACATACTCAGAATGAAGTGGAGCAAAATACTCAAGACCGCAGACAAATATGGCAATGGCCATCAAACAAAGAGCTACCCGAAGCGCAAGCTGCTGCCAGAATTTGACGAGGAAGCCATAGAGCCCTCACAGTCAAAAAATAAAGAGGCCGCCTGGCCGGATAGACGGCCAGATGACAGGCCAAAAGCGACAAGCGGCACCACACACAAGCCGCCTTATGATCCTGGGGAAACGGACGGCCCAACTAGGTCCATCTATGGGCCAAAAAGGAGGGCCCCAGGAAGTAACACAACACGACAAGTGTTCGAAGACAGCGGCACACCCAAATACAGGGGCGCCGCACACCCGCTATGTTTTACCGATGAGGTGCTGGATCATGAATTTCCAGCAGGGTTCAAACCCATAAACATAGAGGCATACGACGGCACAACAGACCCAGGAGTCTAGATAGAAGATTACATACTACACATACACATGGCTAGAGGAGATGATCTCCACGCCATAAAATACCTACCCCTCAAGCTCAAAGGGCCAGCTCGGCATTGGCTCAAAAGCCTCCCAGAAAACACTGTTGGAAGTTGGGAAGAGCTTGAGGACGCGTTTAGAGCAAATTTTCAAGGGACTTATGTCCGCCCTCCGGATGCAGACGATCTGAGTCATATAACCCAACAGCCCGGAGAGTCAGCGCGCAAATTCTGGAACAGGTTCCTTACCAAAAAGAACCAAATAGTCGACTGTCCGGACGCGGAAGCCTTAGCAGCTTTTAAACACAACGTCCGAGACGAATGGCTCGCCAGACACCTCGGCTAAGAGAAGCCAAGAACAATGGCCGCGCTAACAAGCCTCATGACACGCTTTTGCGTAGGAGAAGACAGCTGGCTAGCAAGATGCAGCACCAACGACCCGAGTACATCCGAGATCAGAGATGGAAACGGAAAATCACGGCGTAGGAAAGATCAGCGCCGGAATAAAGAAAAAAGCCCAAAGGGCACGGCGGTCAACGCCGGATTCAAAAGCTCGAGGCCAAACAATAAAATACTGCCTCTTAAGGACAACAGCGATGAGCTATCAAATTTAAACAAAATTTTAGATCGGATATGTCAAATCCACAGTACCTCCGGAAGGCCTGCAAACCATACCAACCGAAATTGTTGGGTTTTTAAACAGTCCGGAAGACTCAACGCCGAACACAAGGGGCTCGATGCGCCAAGCGAGGACGACGACGAACCCCACCAGCAGAGCACCGGAAGTCAAAAGACTTTCCCACAAGAAGTCAACACAGTAAACTCACTTCATGTGATAGTACGGAAAACCAACACGGCACTCGCTAAGACAAGTGTCGCACGGTCCACCCCAGCGGAACACCGAGATTGGATGTCAAAACCAATCACTTTCAACAATCTGGATTAGTCCAGAAGTATCCGGAACGCAGGATAGATTGCCCTGATATTGGATCCCATAATAGACGGACTGCAATTCACGCAGGTTTTGATGGACGGCGGCAGTGACTTAAACCTGCTATATCCGGACACAATCCACAAGTTGGGATAGACCCTACTACAATTCGGCATAGCCGCACTTCCTTCAAAGGAGTGGCGCCAGGCCCTTACGCCAGGTGCACAGTTTCATTATTACTAGAAGTTGTGTTCGGGTCACCTGACAACTTCCGACGAGAAAAGCTAACCTTTCATGTCGCCCCATTTAAAAGTAGCTATCAAGCATCACGGGGACGGGAAGCTTTCATCCGCTTCAATGCAATACCACATTACGCGTCTCTTACGCTTAAAATGCCCGGTCCACGTGGCATCATTTCATTAAAAGGTCGCCTGAGACCCCGGACATGGCTGGACGAGTCTGGAATAAATAAGCTAGGGGCTACCTAGCCACACACCCCTTCACAAGGATGAACAGCGTGCACACCCGTCCAGGATACGGCACAATGGAGACACAGGCGCAGACGTGCAGTAGGGACCCGTTGCAAGGACTCTTTTCAGACTAAGACCCTACGTAAACCTTTCTTACTGTCTCTTGTTGCTATAATCCCCTGGTTTCTTATTATAACCAGAGTGGAGACTGGCGTTTTGGCATCGGCCGCGCCAGAAGAACTTGCCTGTACCTGGACACAAGGGGCTTAGGGCATTGTTTTGCCCGCTATTGTAAAGACCGAACACCTTCGGGAGTGTTCGACGTCTCGAGTTAGGCCTTATATGCATCAACTCCGAATCATGTCTTTGGTCAAATGTTGGGTTTGCCCGGCTCCTGTGTTTTTCTTCCTTACGTTCCGTATCATCGGCTAACGCGGCACCAGGAGAACTACTGCGATTGTGCCCCAGTTCGGCTGGGCGAGCACCTCAGTAGAGAAAGCCAAAAACTAACAGTCATGATACAGCGAAAGACTGGTCAACCACTCGATCGACCATGGGAATGTTTAGAATTCCTTCGCTTTGACGAAGGGCCGTTTCCCGGTCAGGCACATACGCGCCCCAAATTCGGAGAGCGCGGTGCCCCCAGGGGCTATGTCGTAGCCCCACCTCGAACTCCATGGCTAAGTGAAAGTGATAAAGCATTATAGTCTGGTTGCCTCGTTTGCTACACTACCACCTCCTTTACAGGACCGAGACGTCAGATTAAGTGTGAAAACGCGCTATTTTTTGCAAACACCCCCGCACCTTGTGCGTGGGGGCTGAAGCCAACGACTGCCATCTTTCAGGTTATACACACGTATACATGAACGGCCGCATAGGAGATACTCTATTACTTGAACGCACAAGTATAAAAGGCGCTTACATCATAAATATTGTTTTACATCATAAAAACATTCATTCGAACGTAACATTTTTTGAGCACTGCGACTCTATTACACGAGCACCACACATCACTTCGCCAAAATAGTGCTCGGCGGGTAACCGGTTATTGTCCGAACCCGGGGTCGCAACAGCGGTGGCATCCATCTCTGTCCAATGTGTCTTCACATGGGCGAGTGCCATCCGCGCACCCTCTATGCAGGCCGACCGCTTCATCGCCTTAATATGCGGCACCGCTCCAAGAAATCGCTACAATAAGCCAAAGTAACTCTTCGGCTCGGGCCTATCCGGCCAGACATGGGTCACTATATCCGTCATAGCAAGCCCGGACAATCTATTTAGCTCAGCCCACTCAGCCAAACGGTCGGTCAGCGGAAGTGAACACTCCGGACTACGAAATTGAGACCAAAACAGCTCTTCCGTCTTGTGATCCTTCTGGCTTTGAAAATGCACAACGGCATCCGCCGCACTCACTGCTAAGTCCATGTAAGGGTCCTTTGGACCCCACAGTTGGCCCAGCTGAGCATACTTTGGATCCGTAAACCTTCGGCGCAGCAGAAAAGGCTTGCCAGCTACAATCTCTCCGGCCTGGCGCAGCTCTTCCTTTATAGCCCGCATTGCAGAGTGGGCATCCTTGGCTTCAGCAGTGGCCTTCCTCAGGTCTTCTTGCCCCGCTAGGCGCTCCTTCCCAAGAGCCTCATTGCGGTCGGTAGCATCTTTTAACTTCACGGCCATTTCGGCTATCTCTTCCCTGCTTCGGCAGTGTGCGGACCTTTCGGCCGCTAACTCCTCGGCCACCCTCGAGGCCGCCGCATTACCCCTTCTTGCCTGCTCCTTGGCTTGAGCAAGTTCGGTCCGAAGGCTCTCCACAGCAGCGGCACTATCTGCATTTCACACACATGTTGTAAGGAGCTGGCTTCAGCACCCTTACCAAGTGACCGCACAGAAACACTTACCTTGCGACTCATCAAATCACCTATTGACCAGCGTGATGTCCGCATCCGCAACAGCGAGTTGCTGCTTTAGTTTAGCAACTCCATCAGTCCGGCTGGCCCCCGGACGACCCGCCACCTGCATCGGCACGGTGGAAATTTAAACCTGTGATTTTGATCCTCGGCACGCTGTCGATTTCGACAACCTACCGAGTCTCAGGGGCTACTATCTATACAGGGCGCATTCTATATGCAAAACTGTTAAAAGGTGTGTCATTTTTACGTACCTCAAACCCCGCCAGCAAACTCCTGACGGCATTATGCAACCCGCCTTCGGCGGATGAAATCCTTTCAATCACCATGCTCATCAATGCGTGGTGATCTTCTGAGATAGACGCCTTCTCAAGCAGATCCTTCAGCCGTACACCAGTTGGCGCCGAACTATCCGTCTTTGCCAAACCAGGGGGCTCCCTCCGTGACGACACTTCAGGCTCGTCCGCCCTATCCGACGGCGCCCCGGACGGAGGCGTTTCGCTCTCCATCATCTCCAGACGAAGGTCCCCCGAAGACGAGCTCATTTGCGAAGGACGGAGATCCGAACTACAAGGTAAAAACTTTAGTTATCCTCAGAAGCACAAATAGGGATGTCCCTTATTATAAAACTCCTTTCTTTCTACTTACGGCTCGTTGGAGGGCTGATTCTCAAAGGGAGATTGTGCGGCCGGGGCCTCCCCGGACGCAGGGCCCTCTGGCGAAGATTTCTTCCCCCGTTTAGGGGCTTTTGCCCCCGGGTCCTCGGAGGCAGTCCTCTTCTCCCCTTGGAGGGAGGGATTCTCGATCCCCCCTCTTTCAAGAGCCTCCTTAGGCGAGGCAGTAGCTTTCCTGCTTTCCCCTTCACCTTCCTCTGGAGGCGCAACCTCAAGCATCCGGACCAGCACGGAATCCGGCGCGGTCTCGGGGAGGGGGGCCGGACACCATATCAATTTTGCTTCCGCTATCCACTCCTGTTTAGAAGGAAGTTGGTCATAAGGCGAATCATCGAAAGGCAAACAAACGGTATGTCCGGACTTGGAACTACTTACTTGAGTATCCGGGCGATTGCAGCTTAGGCCAGCATCCTCGGTCAATTCCGGACGCGCCTCTTGCGATCCGAAGAATAATTTGTACATCTCCAGGGGTGTCATACCCATGAAGTGTTGAAGAATCCGTGGGCCCTCCAGATTGAACTCCCACAGCCAGAGAGGGCGGCGTTTGCAGGGCGGGAGACGCCTAATCAGCATAACCTGCATTACCACCACCATATCAACCTCCCTCATTTGGAGATCTCGAATCCGGCCCTGCAGTAGGGGCACGTCCTTTGACGGCCCCCAGTTGAGCCCTTGGTTGACCCACGGCATCAACCGTCGTGGAGGTCCCGGGCGGAATAAGGGTGGCGGCTTTTGTCTGCGGCCCCTCGGAACGGTAATATAGAACCACTCTTGCTGCCACGGGCCGAGCTCCTCTTGGAAGGAGCCAACGGGCCACGGGGCATCGACCCTCCTACTTATGGCTGCCACGCCGCACCCCGCTTGACGCCCCCCGATCATCTTCGGCGCCACATTGAAGGTCTTCAGCCATAGGCCGAAGTGAGGGGTGACGCGGAGGAAGGCTTCACAGACAACAATAAATGCGGAAATATGGAGGATGGACTCCGGAGCCAAATCATGGAATTCCAACCCACAGTAAAACATGAGCCCTCTCACAAAAGGATCCATCGGGAAGCCTAAACCCCGACGGAGGTGGGATACAAAGACGACATACTCGCCGGGCTCGGGGGTGGGGATGGCCTGCCCTTCGGCAGGCAACCTGTGCGAAATCTCATAAGCCAGGTACTTGGCCTCCCGCAGCTTTAGCACGTCCTCCTCCGTGACGGAGGAGGGCATCCACCGGCCCTGGAGGTCGGAACCGGACATCGTTGAAGGTCCGAAGCGCTCGAATCTGGAGCTCTAGGTGCTGGAACTTGGAGCGGGGAGAGGATTCGATGGAGGATTGAAGAAAAGAAATGAGCCTTGGTCCCGTTATAAAGATGGAGAATACCGAGAGCCATCTCCGTGACCGTTTGGGACTCGCCTTCGATAGAGGGGGCGTGGCAACAGGCGCGGTTGGGTTACCCACGTCCGTATTGATGAGAATCCCGGATTAAGGGGGAACACGATCTCTGCTTCGACAAGACGTGCCAAGGAAACCGCTTCGCTAAATGCGCTGAGGTGGTAGAGTAAAAAACGATTCAAGTAATGGCTTGGTAGTGGCGTGACGTCACGCTGCAAAAAAACGTCAGCAGATTGAACTTGTGTATATATTATTCTCTCTATGGTGGAATGTGGAATTTATTTTGCAGAGCCGGACACTATCCTGGTGTTCACAATCTTCTATCATTCGGAGGAAGAACCCGCCTTGCAATGCCAAGCAATATATGCGCCGGACTTATCGTCATTGAAGCCTAGTTCAGGGGCTACTGAGGGAGTCCTGGATTAGGGGGTGTCCGGATAGCCGGACTACCATCATCAGCCGAACTATCATCGGCCGGACTATCATCATCGACCGGACTCCAAGACTATGAAGATACAAGATTGAAGACTTCGTCCCGTGTCCGGATGGGACTTTCCTTGGCGAGGAAGGCAAGCTTGGCGATACGGATACATAGATCTCCTACCATTGTAACCGACTCTATGTAACCCTAGCCCTCTCCGGTGTCTATATAAACCGGATGGCTCTAGTCCATAGGACACAACAACAACCCTTACAATCATACCATAGGCTAGCTTCTAGGGTTTAGCCTCCTTGATCTCGTGGTAGATCGAATCTTGTAAACATCCACAATATCAATATCAATCAAGCAGGACATAGGGTTTTACCTCCATCAAGAGGGCCCGAACCTGGGTAAAACATCGTGTCCCTTGTCTCCTGTTACCATCCGCCTAGACGCACAGTTCAGGACCCCCTACCCGAGATCCGCCGGTTTTGACACCGACAATTGTTGTTCATCCTACGGACTAAAACCCTCCGGTTTATATAGACACCGGAGAGGGCTAGGGTTACAAAGAGTCGGTTACAATGGGAGGAGATCTACATATCCATATCGCCAAGCTTGCCTTCCACGCCAAGGAAAGTCCCATCCGGACATGGGACGAAGTCTTCAATCTTGTATCTTCATAGTCCAGGAGTCCGGCCAAAGGTTATAGTCCGGTCATCCGGACACCCCCTAATCCAGGACTCCCTCACCGGGTGTCACCGACGTACTACCCAGAATCTGGTCATTGCCTAGGTACCCTCCGCCGCTACCGACGCCATCCAAGGCACCAGGCCTGACAAATGTCAAAAAAAATGTCATGGTGCATTTTTTTACACTCTCATTGTTTAGTTTGAAGCTAACACAATGGATTCAGATGAGGAGTACTTATATGATGAGTTCATGGATTTATCTTCTTCAGGTCATGAAAAAGATGAGGATGAAACAACGACAATGATGGTGATTTTTGAAGAAATGGAGAGTGTAGAGGAAGATGTTTTGAACTTCAAGGGTAAAAAAGGGCATCGAGTGTTGAATTGGCATCAGACACGAGGGCATGTTGATATCCAAGATGAGTACTTCGCCCCTGATGCGCTATTCGACTGCTATTTCTGATGTCGATATCGGATGCATCGACCATTCTCCTTGCACATAATGGAAGGTGCAAGGGCCTCTAATGATTACTTGAAGCCAAAGAGGATGTCTTTGGCCGCATTGAGTTCTGTGGTCTCCATATGTGCATGACTACTATGTGGATGCCTACGTATGGCACAACCACAAACCAATGAGATGAGTACCTTCGGATGTTTAAGAGCACGTGCCTTGAAACCATGATCAGATTTGCTGCTGTAGCGGTCAACGTGTTTGTACCGGAGTACTTGAGAGCACCAAATGCCGAAGACACAACAAAGCTCAAGGTACTTGGAGAATCAAGAGGGTTTCTAGGCATGGATTACATGCACTGGAGATTGACTACTAGGGCATGGCCATATGCTTAACAAGGGTAATACTAGGGCCATCATAAAAACTCCGCCATCATTCTTGAATTGGTTGCATCACAAAACCTTTGAATTTCAACTTTTTGTTTGGCATGAGGTCACACAATGGCATCATGTGTTGCAATTGTCTCCATTGTTTGCAAGGTTGAATGCGGGCGAAGCTCCTGCGTGCAACTATACCATCAATGGACATGAGCACAACATGAGCTACTATCTTTATGATGGTATCTATCCTTTGCGGGTGACCTTTGTAAAGTCCATCTCCAGTCCAATAGATAGAAAACTAACTTTGGTACAAAACAAGAATGTGTTTGTGCAATCGAGTGACCCTGAGTGTTTTGGAGATTTTTGAAAAGAAACAATGAGGGACTAATGTGTTTCTTAGTGCACATAGAATAGGTCCCTAGAGTACAGAGGAGTTTGCTACAAACTCCAGAGATAGTTATATGCAAAGCAGAGAAGAATGCTAAATCTAGTGAGGAGATTGTGTGTCAGAGACGACCCCCAATAATATTGCCGAGTCGAGGCAATACACATGGAGTCTGAGAGAAATTGACTACAGTGGAGAAGAATGAAGACGAAGAGAAGATATATTTTTTCTTTCGTAGTTCAATTTCTTTTTTTTGAGTTGTAGGACCACCGTACTATCAAGAGGGGTTTCAAGGATTCAAAACTTGTGTCTGCTGATGCTTAACCAAAATATATCCCAAGTGCGATGAGTAGCTACTTGTCAGACAAAGACAAAGTTCTTCTGGGCTGTGAGAGAATTGCTGTAGCAGTTAGCTTGTGAGTTTGAAATATGATCATTGGGAATGTGTCGGTTGACCACGTGTTGGGCCGTATGCCCCGATTGGTCATTTCACCCTTGGGATTGCTCCCGCTATAAATAGCCACCCCACGCCCACTGTTGTTGTTGGCTACTCTATATGATATTCGATAAGTTTGTCTAAGCACCCCTCTCTGAGAAATTTGAGTGAATATGCTAAGAGAAAACCCAGAGCCAAAACTTAGTTAGTGTTTGAGAATCACGTAGATCTAAATCGAGAGCTTAGAGCCTATTACTCTTGAGAGCTGCTAACTCTCTAGACAGTTAGGCATCTGTCTGAGTGACCGAGAGTGATTGGTCTCCAAAGACAAAGTCTGTCGAAGGTTTGAATATTGTTGAGAAGGATCTACCATGAGTGAAATCAACTAAAGTTCGAGGAACTTCACATTGAGGAGAATAAGGCGGAGAGAGGTTTGCTCCTGTGTTCAATCGCAAGTCCCTCCAACCTGATGTAGCTCTTTGCAGAAGAGTGACCTGGTTTACCAAATTGCTTGTCGCCATCGAGCAACACTGGTCATTTCTATTTACAACATTTCTTTCAGTTATCCTATTATGTTTTATGTCTGTGTTGTTCATTTGTATGTCAGTGCACATTAGTGTCTATACCCTGACATGCTTGTCTTCCTATTCCAACTTGTTGTGCTGAAGGTCATATGTTTCTATGTTTATCTGTTATTTATCTTGCACTACCTTGTCATTTTCTTAGCACTATTCTGATTAGTAATTCGCAGTAGAGTTGCACGTTCCCTTTCTGCAGTAGTTTGTTCTGTAGTACTGCATCTGTTTAGTTTTATTTTTGTTCTGTTGTGTACTATGTTGAGAGATTTCAAGTTTTGCAATAAAAATTGAATCTCCCATTCACCCCCACTGGTTGATATACTCCGACCCTACAAAATGTTCTAGAAATAATGTGAATATGACATTCAGAGTGCTCTAAACTTGTTTTACAGTTGTACGCGGACCTACTAAGCAATGGGATACAACAATATTGTGGGAGGTGAGATGATAGCTTGTGTGCTCATGCGGAACATGATTATGGAAGATGAGGGTGAGGTAATTCGTCAAGTTCTGGATTTTGACATATGGGTGACCCTATCTAGCTTCTGGAGCAATGCAACAGCGTTTGAACAAGTTTTCCAGGTGGATCATCATATTCGCAATCGAGCAATTCATACACAACTTCATAATGATCTGATGGAGCACGTGTGAGAGGTTTATGTGTACAATTAAAACATGTGTCAGAGTAAATTGAATGTAAATTTGAGCTATATTATTTTCGGTATTAATTTATATTGGAAATATTGTTGCATTGAAATATTTATTTCTAGATTCTTGATGCATTCTTCTATTTAGTGTTCTTGACCAATGTTTCGGAGTATACAAAAGAATATGGATTGCAATGTGTCTTCCTCGTTCGAGAGACATGGTTGGACGACCGGACCGGTCGGATGTCCAAGGACACTTCCATTGATATTTTGACTCATCAGTTTGGGGCGTGTTTGGTTACCCGCATGAGGTCCAACCAGGCCCGCGCGGGAAGGATTCGGCCTCTTTGGTAGCCCGCATAGACTATTGGGCCTGCATCGCATGCTTCTTGAAGCACCTCAGGGCCTGGCTCACTGGAAACACACGAATCAGCCGTTTCTCCAGGGCCAGGCCCGAGCGGTGCACGTGGGCGGGCGCGGCTGCACGCACACGGCCATGCTCGAGAAGCCGCGTTGCTTCCCGAAGCACCGGAAGTTATTAGCATCACCGCCCCTCACCGCTCCCTCTCCCCACTCTTCCCCACTCTCCCAACTCTCACCGGCGGTGGCGGATCGGAGCAGAGGAAGAAGACCACCGGACTCCATCACCGGCAGCGGCGGATCGGAGCAGAGGAAGAAGACCACCGGACTCCATCAATGGCAGTAAGAACTTCTCTCTCTTCGACATGAACGCTAGATTCGATCCACGGTGATAGATTCGATCCACGGCGGACGGGAATGGGGAATAGAGGTAGCTAAGCATAGAGGTAATTCATACTAGTTCATAGAAGTTCATATGAGTTCATACATGAAAGATTAGTAGATTTGGGGATTGGGGGATAGGGGAATAGGGGGAAAGGGGGTACAGAACAGACACCGGTTAACCGCGGCGATCGTCACCGGCATGCGGAGCGGCTAGTCGAGCCGCTGGCCTTCATCTTCTTTTTCATCGCTGTGCGGGCCGACGGATCGTCTTCATCGTCCTCGGCGGACTCGAGGTCGATGTGCAAGGTAGGACGGACTGGCTCCGGTGCCCTAGCTAGCATGTGCACTGCCTCTTCTTCATCCTCCTTAGGCTCCCCACCGATGACTGCCGGCAGCGTGATACCCGTCTCCCAGTACACTGCGGCACGACGGTCATTAGGAGCCTAGTAGGTCTTGTACTTGCGCCACTTCTTCCTCTGTTTAGGGTCGTTGGAGATGGCCTGATTCATGGCCCAGCGAATGATGTCAACTGCCATCGCGCCCTTCACTTGGTCAGGAATCATTGTCTTTAGCTCATCTTTAGCGGGCCTTCATGAGCACGACATTGGATTCGTTCTGCATGTCCGGCATGGAGCCAAAGTTCGAGCACACCTCCATGGTGTTCTCGAACTTGGTCCGGTCACCAGCCGTCCACCCGAGGAAGAAGGCCCTCCAGCCAATACCCCAAGGGAAGGGGCTGCCGTTGGAGCTAGAGCTAGAGCTCATGGTGATGGGGAGGAGGAAGGTTCACAGTGAGAAGAGAGGGGGTGGGTAAATAGTGCTGGGCAGGGTGAGTAAATATAGGGGGGTGGAGAGGAGGAGAAGAGTGACAGTCATGCCGTTTTAACTACAAGCTCTTGAATTATCCATGAACTCTGTGCAATGCCTGACTCCATGACTTGTGTGCAGATCGAGGATAGCAATGAGATGGGCACGGAGGTGCTCCCGGCCATTGACAACAAGGGAAAGCAGCCCCTTCACCCAATGCCTAACGAGGTTGAGTTGCCGCCCATCGCCAAGGAAGACCCGAAGACGCCTGAGGGTGGCGACGACGAGGGCATGGAGGAGCCCCCCAGCAATAAGCACCGGCAACTACGACCACTACCATCAGGAG
>NC_041391.1:97873448-97883105 GCF_002162155.2 Triticum dicoccoides | reverse complement strand
GAATCGTTCCGTTCGTCTCGCTCCAGCTAATTGGGCTGCGTCCAGCCGGCCCAACGTATGCCTAACAGGCCACATCCCCTCCCAACTGGGTTGCAGCAACTGGAGAAGTTGCAGATCAAGCCGAACGCTCCTGGGATCTCTAGGGGCGTGTATGGTTGCCTGCATGAGGCCCAACCAGGCCCGCGCGGAAAGAATCCGGTCTGTTTGGTTGCCTGCTTTCACTGTTCGGCCCGCATGGCACAGACCTTAAAGCCCTCTTGGGTCTGGCTCCCTGGGAACGCCCGAATAGGCAGTTTCTCCAGGGTCAGGCCCGAGCAGTGCACACGGGCGGCGGCGGCTGCATGTGCGCGGCCACGCTCGAGAAGCCCCGTTGCTTCTCGAAGCGCCGACAGTTATTAGCCTCACCGCCCCTCACCGCTCCCTCTTCCCACTCTTCCCACTCTCGCAACTCTCACCGGCGGCGACGGCGGATCGGAGCAGAGCAAGAAGACCACCGGACTCCATCGCCGGCGAGCAGATCATCACCTGGGCAGCGGCAATGGCGGTAAGAACTTCTTTGTTCGTCACGCACTAATTTTTCGCGTTCGATCCTGCGGTAGATTCGATCCACGGCGCAGAGGGGAATGGGGAATAGAGGTAGATAAGCATAGTAGTTCATACAAGTACCTAGGAGTTCATTGTAGTTCATCCAGGATCGGAATAAAGGTAGATCGGAATAGTAGCACATAGTAGAAGGGGTATTGGGGGATTGGGGGTACATAACCGCGGCCGCCGTCACCGGCGTGCGGAGCGGCGGGTGGACTGGCTGGCCTTCATCTTCTTCTTCATCGCCGTGCGGGGCCGTGCGTCGTTGTCGTCGTCCTTGGCGGAGTCGAGGTCGATCTGCCAGGTACGACGGCCTGGCTCCGGCTCCCTCGCCGGCATCTGCACCGATTCTTCTTCCTCCTCCTCCTCCTTAGGCTCCCCACCGATGATCGTCGGTGGCGCGATAGTCGTCCCCCAGTACACTGTGGCATGGCGGTCATTAGGAGCCCAGTAGGTCTTGTACTTGCACCACTTCTTCCACTGTTTAGCGTCCTCAGAGACGGCCTGATTCATGGCCCAGCGAATGATGTCAACTACCATCGCCCCCTTCGCTGGGTCAGGAATCAACGTCTTCAGCTCTTCTACAGTGGCCTTCATGAGCAGTGCATTTGATTCCTTTTGCATGTCAGGCATGGAGCCGAAGTTCGAGCACACCTCCATGGCGTTCTCGAACTTGGTCCGGTCACCAGCCGTCCACCCGAGGAAGAAGGCCCTCCAGCCAATACCCCAAGGGAAGGGGTCAGCGTTGGAGCTGGAGCTAGAGCTCATGGTGATGGGGAGGAGGAAGGTTGGCAGTGAGAGAAGAGAGGGGGTGGGTAAGTAGTGTTGGGCAGGGTGAGTAAATATAGGGGCGATGGAGAGGAGGAGAAGAGTGACAGTCATGTCGTTTTAACTGCATGATCTTCAATGAGCCATGAACTCTGTGATGTGCATGACTCCATGAATTGTGTGCAGATCGAGGAGAGAAATGTGGTGCTCCTGGCCATTGAGAACAAGGGCAAGCAGCCCACCCAATACCGGACGAGGTTGTGTTGCTGCCCACCATCGAGGAATACCCGAGGACGCCTGAGGGTGGCGACGACGAGGGCATGGAGGAGCCCCCCAGCAACAAGCGCCGCAACTACGACCACTACCATCAGGAGGATGGCCCGACTCACTTCTGCAAGGTCATTCTTGCACCGAAGCTTGAGTGCATCCCCATGCTCCTGGATTTCACCAAGCACTTCGTCGTGGTGCCGACGGAGTTCAAGCTCAGGAACAACACCGGCTGCTCCTGAAAGGTGACGGTGAAGGTGATGAACGGCAGGGTGGCCCTAGATCAGGGTTGGGCCACCTACACAGCCGTTCATTAGATCAAGATCAACTACATGGTGACGTTCAAGCTCCTCACTCCCGACACCCTCAAAGCCATCATCTTTGACAAGTATGATTGAGGTCGTCAGCAAGTGCGGGAAGCACGACGAAGCCTTCGCCGCCAAGGAGTAGGGCCGGGGCACCTCCTTTCTAATTACTATCGAGTCTGCTTTGAACTGTTTATGGTTTAGGCATTGAATTGTTATGAAGTGTGGTACTGCTTATCTGAATTATGATGTTAAGTAGTTGATGCTCTGTTTATACTCTGCTCTCCTTATGATGTGTGCTACATGGTTTGCCGAAGTGTGCTGATAACCTCACCAACTAGCCAAAGAGGTTACCACACACCAGGCGTTGCATACTACCAAACACCATGCCTTGGGTTTGTCCACTAACATGCGGGCAACCAAACATCAGGCAGTGTGGTTTAACCCATGCAGGTAAGAGGGCATGCAGGCAACCAAACAACTCGCAGATGTCGCATATGAGGCTGTTTTTTAAGAGCCAGGCTGAATGGAGAAGGGTATGCAATGCAGGTACTGTAGCACACGGCAACTAAACATGCCCTAGCTGAAGCTAGAAGCGAGGAGCTGAAGCTGGTTTCCTGGAGTTTTGAGAAGCCGGGGAGCCTCCGAACACGCCCTAAGTACTTTGTTGTTTGACAGAGTAGTCTATTGATTTCACCCGAGTATATTTTCACCTGAGTATATTTTTTTGAAAGAAATGTGATGAAATGTTTGACAGAGTACTCTGTTTTACAAGAAGTATTGAAACTGGGAAGGTATAGACCATATGTTAGTACTGAAGAATATAGTATATAGTAAAGTGGTATTATTACTGAATACCTCTCTTTTGATTCATAATATGTGTGAGATCATACTGTATTTGTGAGGACGCATTGTTCACCGCCGGGTGGGAGATGTATGTAGCCACCTGCCGAGTTGAGAGTATGATGACCTGTTGGATGGGTTCATGCTAAGATTCAGACAAAGAAAAGTACCAACTTTGGGACAGCAATTTTGGCTATGGTTTAACGGGTCTGAGACTCTGCTTCACGGTCCAAGAAAAACAGAAGAGGAGATACTCTGTTTCAAGAACCAATGCCTTTCTTTCTTTCTTCTTTTTATCTTCACTGGTGAATGGAATGCTGGCAAACACTCTGTTGACCATATGTTTGACCATATGGAATGCTGGTGAGTATATTTTTTTGAAAGAAATGTGATGAAATGTTTGACAGAGTACTCTGTTGACCATATGTCAGTACTGAAGAATGCCAAGTTGAGAGTATGATGAACAACTGTTGGATGGGTTCAGGCTAAGATTCATTCGGACAAAGAAAAGTACCAACTTTGGGGCTGCAATTTTGGCTATGGTTTCACGGGTCTGAGACTCTGTTTCACGGTCCAGGAAAAACAGAGGAGGAGATACTCTGTTTCAGCAACCAATGCCTTTCTTTCTTTTTTTCTTTTTATGTTCAGTAGCAAACACACGCGCACAGCTGTCTTATTACTGTCAAGACCAACTCGACACCAAGCAGGCGGCTACACGGTGAACCGGCATGCAAATTCGCTGCATCCATCATCCTGCCTGAAGTAGTGAAGGCTACAGCACGTTCGCACACTTTACATGCAAATTGTGTTATGTGTAGCTGTCAGTAAACAATGACAAGATGAACTGCTGTCAGGACAGTTGATACCTAGACAGAGTTGTAAGGCAGGCGCAGAAATAATCAATTGATAACTAAAGTGGCATTTTCACTAACTTACACAAACTCTTTCAAAATGAGGTCAGAAAATTATAAGCTACCAGGGCTGGCGAGTTAAGGTAAACTAGATGATATCCCCGCGCCTTGCTGCGGGAATGTGTAGTTACATGTCTATAAATCATTGACATTAAGGATCCAGGTAAGAAAACGGTTCAAAAACTTGTAAAATGTGGCTCGTTGTTACTATTCGTACTGGTCCCTAGCACTCCATAAGAACAACCATCCTCATTAATTTAATAGTTCTCTGTTATTGATATAACTAACCACCATGATTAATTTGGAACTGCATTAGCAACAAAATATGCATCTTTATGTTTGCATTTACAAAACTAACTGAATCGGGTTTCATTTGTGAAGCACGGGTGCATGACTTATCCTAAAGCATCGAGCGGCTGCATTCAATTTGTCGAGCTGGTTCTTCTTGGATAAGCAACAAAATAACATTGATATATGTTGCCACATTCTGCTAGGAGAATAAGTAAGTTTAAGAAAGAGTATGTCACAATAATAATTTACCATGCCTTCTCCAAATGGGCAAGATGCATCAGCCAAGAAAATAAATTGTCGGCAATTGCAAAATCAAGACTTAGTGAAATCATTTCATGGATGACTCAATAGGAAAAGATAAATAGCAGGTAATTTTTAACATATTTAAGATGTGCATATGTCGAATACTTCTATTTATATCAGTACATATCAATTGATGGATTAAATTTTCAGCTGTATATAATGACCTATTGTGAAGAGCACTCTTACAATAACCTACAGGATGGAGCAAATTGTAACCTTACCAATAGCTGTCAGAAACATCATAGTTCCAAATTCAGAGTAAAAGAACTACATCTGAGTGTGTAACTGATATAACACAACATAACCTGCAACAAAGATAGTAAAATGAAAGCCTTAATTGGGGTGGAACAAATTTAGGATAACACGAAAAGAAATTCGATCCAGGTGCTAGAACAACGACCTAAATTATGTTGCCTATCCAGGACTACAGTGTGGTGACTGGAAGCGGGAGGTTCAAAGGCAAAATCCAAATGACTGAACAACAGAAAGGCATGTCAACGATGGCATCAGTGAAAGTAAGTGCAGCTTTGTGCTCACCGATAAGCTGATGTGCCGCCTGAAGTGGAGCACCTTGGGAAGTCATCTTTTGTAGCCGAGGCGGACTCCTCGACACTTCTCACAGCTTACGGCGGCAGCGGAGCAGAGCAATGGAGTGCAGCCGTTTCGGCGGTGGCGCGGTGCCGTCTTTGATGATCAAGAACTCTGGATAGCCGGCAACAGAACTACGGACTGCGGCCGGGCCGCACAGAGAGGAGTCGGAGGGGATGGTCACTTGGAGATCGCTTGCCGTTCACTGGACTCCAGGAAAGGCTGATCTGTGTATTTCTCGAGAGAGATGGGGTGGCCATTGACGGATGTCTTTGTAGGTAGGGGAAATCTAAATTTTTATGTGGGAGAGAGAAAACTGTTCAGTTCTCAATGTTGGAAACGGAACCGTAGTGGGGAATGATAATGGGAACCTGTTCGTTTCTCTGAACTGACTTGCGTATGCGTTCTAGGGTGGCTGCTGAATGCTGACGTGGTATGTGTGTACGCTGGCCAACATGTGATGGGCCCACCTGTAAGCCGCTAACGCAAAGCTGATGTGGCGGGGCTGATGATGTGGATAGGCTGCATGTCAAGAGAAATAACATAGTGGGGATGAACTATTTAGGTATTATAGATGCATGGGCAGCACGTTACACAGACGCCCACAGCTGCAGTTTTCAGTACAGGCAACGGCAGCTGTGCGTTAAGCACTCCCCACGTTGCAATTTTCACGAGAACAGCTACTAGTTAAGAATAAGTAACTGAACTGATTATGCGTATTAAAGAATCAAGAACTAAAAATTTTCAGTAGCACTTGACATTGGAATTCAGATGCATTTAGCATAGAAATTCAGAAACAGTGGAGCAATCGTAGATGCAGTAAATAACAAAGTTTGCCGTAACCTTCAAATCGAAGATCTTGCTACAAGGTATGAACCCAGGGGGCGAGGCCGGGGCGTTGGCAAGCAAGTCGTCGACGTGGAGGCCACGGCGGCATGTGTCAAGGCCACAGCAGCGTTGTGTAAGTGCTTCGCCAGCAACCCTGCCACCCCTCCATGTTCCAACACCAGTACCTCCACTGCATTGACGAGGGCCTCGAGCCCTCGACCAGGACCTGAAGCTGTCACCCAACGAGATTTGGAGTACTTTTTTGCGATCGGGATTATAATTATTAGCGATCAAGTTAGTGTACTTTTTTGCCAAGATATTTTGGTGTTGAATTTTTGTCTCTTTTAGTTGTGGAGTTTTCGGTTATGTCTGCAATTCTTATTATATTATACGCAGTTCATTGTTTTCAATTCCTTCGCGTTCCATCACTAATACAAAATATGTCGGCCAAAATAGCAGGCGGTTCATCAAAACCTTTCTATGCATGCATATATTACGTCAGAAGTGACGATGGTGGATCTTAGGCTGCCCGTAGTGGGAGTATCATAATTAATATCATGCATGTTAATGCCCAATTCGGGATGAAGGAATTGTACATGAATTGTACATATTTCGTTTCTCGGGAAAAAAGTAAAGAGGGCTACACTTTCCTTGGAGAAGGCAAACTTTCCAGCTATTTCACGGGAAACGAAACATCCACCCGAACCTAAGGGAAAGGCATGGGAAACATAGTCGCCGCTACTCTCTCTCTCCCCCCTGCCTTCCATCTCCAGCCCTCCAGAACCAATGGACCGCCGTCGGCTCTCGAATCCACCCTCCGCCTCCCCATCTCCCCCCTCCAGCCCCTCCATTGATACAAGGGTTTGACGAACAGAAATTTGGGGAAAATCAAGAAATCTCCCAACAAGGTAAGCTTCAAAACCTTGTTGATTTCTTCTGGTACTCCTAGAAATTACTTACTTCGGATTTGTAGGAATATAAAAAAACAAAAAATAGGCCACAGATTGAGATGTTTAGATGCATGTATAAGCGAATGGAGATTAATTATTCTGTGTTGAAGTTGTTACACAGAAAAAGCTACTTCTACTTCTTCATGTACGACATATGCGAGATTTTTTTAACATGGCCCCTCTTACCCTCTGTTTTCACATGAGAGGTAAGCGTATATAAAACATCCGTTGATTTCATTAAGTAATGGGTCAGAATAGCTCTTAACGCTCTTACCTCCCATGTGAAAAGAAGGACCATGTTAAAATTGCTCCACATATGCTAGCAGGAAATGATGCTAGGTGAGTGCATGGGTAGCTAAACAACGTATCTGTATGATGTCTACTACACAACCTTCTTCTTGTAGACCTTGTTGGGCCTGAAAGTGCACAGGTTTGTAGGACAGTAGCAAATTTCTCTCAAGTGGATGATCTAAGGTTTATCAATCCGCGGGAGGCGTGAGGATGAAGATGGTCTCTCTCAAGCAACCCTGTAACCAAATAACAAAGAGTCTCTTGTGGCCCCAACACACCCAATACATTGGTAAATTGTATAGGTGCACTAGTTCGGCGAAGAGATATAGGTAATTGTAATCTGAAAAATATAAAAACAGCAAGGTAACAAGTGGTAAAAGTGAGCGTAAACGGTATTGCAATGATAGGAAACAAGGCCTAGAGTTCATACTTTCACTAGTGTAAGTTCTCTCAACAATAATAACATAGATAGATCATATAACAATCCCTCAATATGTAACAAAGAGTCACTCCGAAGCCACTAATAGCGGAGAACAAACGTAGAGATTATGGTAGGGTACGAAACCACCTCAAAGTTATTATTTCAAATCAATCCGTTGGGCTATTCCTATAAGTGTCACAAACAACCTTGGAGTTTTTACTAGAATAACACCTTAAGATACAAATCAACCAAAACCCTAATGTCACCTAGATACTCCATTGTCACCTCAAGTATCCGTGGGCATGATTATACGATATGCATCACACAATCTTAGATTCATCCAACCAACATAAAAGTACTTCAAAGAGTGCCCCAAAGTTTCTACCAGAGAATCAAGAACGTGTGCCAACCCCTATGCATAGGTTCCCAATGTCACGAAACCCACAAGTTGATCACCAAGACATACATCAAGTGTTCATAAAAGACTCAATCCGATAAGATAACTTCAAAGGGGAAACTCAATTCATCACAAGAGAGTAGAGGGGGAGAAACATCATAAGATCCAACTACAATAACAAAGCTCAGGATACATCAAGATCATGCCATAGATGGAACACGAGAGAGAACATGAGAGAGAGAGAGATCAAACACATAGCTACTGGTACATACCCTCAGCCCCGAGGGTGAACTACTCCCTCCTCGTCATGGATAGCGCCGGGATGATGAAGATGGCCACCGGTGATGGATCCCCCCTCCGGCAGGGTACCGGAAAGGGGCCCCGATTGGTTTTTCGTGGCTCTGGAGGCTTGCGGCGGCGGAACTCTCGATCTATCTTCTGTTCTGGAAGTTTTAGGGTACGTAGGTATATATGGGTGAAAGGAGTACGCCGGTGGAGCTACGGGGGCCCCACGAGGCAGGGGGGCGCGCCCAGGGGGGAGGGCGCGCCCCCCACCCTCGTGAGCATCTCCCGTATCTTCTGACGTGGAGTCCAAGTCCATCAGGTGGGTTTCCTTCCAAAAATAACTTCTCCAGTTGATTTCGTTCCGTTTTGACTCCGTCTGATATTCCTTTTCCTCGAAATACTGAAATAGGCATAAAACAACAAATCTGGGCTGGGCCTCCGGTTAATAGGTTAGTCCCAAAAATAATATAAAAGTTGATAATAAAGCCCAATATTGCCTAAAACAGTAGATAAAGTAGCATGGAGCAATAAAAAATTATAGATACGTTGGAGACGTATCAAGCATCCCCAAGTTTAATTCCTGCTTGTCCTCGAGTAGGTAAATGATAAAAAAAAGAATTTTTGATGCGGAGTGATACTTTGGCATAATTTCAATGTAAATCTTCTTACTTGTGATATGAATATTCAGATCCGAAAGATTCAAGACAAAAGTTCATATTGACATAAAAAATAATAATAGTTCAAGCATACTAATCAAAGTAATCATGTCTTCTCAAAATAGCATGGCAAAAGAAAGTTCATCCCTACAAAATCATATAGTTAGGCTATGCTTCATTTTTGTCACACAAAGATGTTCCCAACTTCTATACCCCCGATGACAAGCCAAGGAATTGTTTCATACTTAAATAATCTCAAACTTTTTCAACCTTCACGCAATACATGAGCGTGAGCCATGGATATAGCACTATGGGTGGAATAGAATATGATAATGGGGATTGTGTGGAGAAGACAAAAAGGAGAAAGTCTCACATTAACGAGGCTAATCAATGAGCTATGGAGATGCGCATCAATTGATGTTAATGCAAGGAGTAGGGATTGCCATGCAACGGATGCACTAGAGCTATGAATGCTCAACAAAAGAAAACTAGTGGGTGTGCATCCAACTTGCTTTGCTCATGAAGACCTCGGGCATTTGAGGAAGCCCATCGTAGGAATATACAAGCCAAGTTCTATAATGAAAAATTCCCACTAGTATGAACAAGACAACTCACTATATGAAAAACATGGTGCTATTTTGAAGCACAATATATGAGACTCACTACATGAAGAACAAGGTGCTACTTTGAAGCACAAGTGTGGAAAAAGAGATAGTAGCATTGCCCTTTTTTTTTGGGCCTTTCTTTTTTTTGCCTTTCTCTTTTTTTTGGGCCTTTTTTTGCCTTTCTCTTTTTTTTGGGCCTTTCTTTTTTTGGCCTTTCTCTTTTTTTTGGGCAATGCTCTAATAATGATGATCATCACACTTCTATTGATTACAACATAAGGATTACAACTCGAAACTAGAACAAGGTATGACTCTATATGAATGCCTCCGGCGGTGTACCGGGATGGTGCAATGAATCAAGAG
>NC_041391.1:97810144-97873438 GCF_002162155.2 Triticum dicoccoides | reverse complement strand
AGGAGGAGAAGAGTGACAGTCATGCCATTTTAACTACAAGCTCTTGAATTAGCCATGAACTCTCTTCAATGCATGACTCCATGACTTGTGTGCAGATCGAGGATAGCAATGAGATGGGCACGGAGGTGCTCCCGGCCATTGACAGCAAGCGCAAGCAGCCCCTTCACCCAATGCCTGACGTGGTTGAGCTGTCGCCCACCACCGAGGAAGACCCGAAGACGCTTGAGGGTGGCGACGACGATGGCATGGAGGAGCCCCCCAGCAACAAGCGCCGCAACTACGACCACTACCATCATGAGGATGGCCCAACTCACTTCTGCAAGTTCATCCTTGCATCGAAGCTTGAGTGCATCCCCATGCCCCTGGACTTCACCAAGCACTTCGTCGTGGTGCCGACGGAGTTCAAGCTCAGGAACAACACCGACTGCTCCTGGAAGGTGACGGTCAAGCTGATGAACGGCAGGGTGACCCTGGATCAGGGTTGGGCCACCTACGCAGCCGTTCATCAGATCAAGATTGGCTACATGGTGACGTTCAAGCTCCTCACTCCCGACACCCTCAAGGTCATCATCTTCGACAACGATGGCATTGACGTCGTCAACAAGTGCGGGAAGCATGACGAAGCCTTTGCCGCCAAGGAGTAGGGCCGGGGCCTCCTGATACGTCTCCAATGTATCTACTTTTCCAAACACTTTTGCCCTTGTTTTGGACTCTAACTTGCATGATTTGAATGAAACTAACCCGGACTGACGCTGTTTTCAGCAGAACTGCCATGATGTTGTTTTATGTGTAGAAAAGAAAATTCTCGGAATGTCCTGGAAATCCATGGAGGCACTTTTTAGAATTAATAAGAATTTTTGGTGAAAGAATTAATGCGAGGGGGCCCACAGCCTGTCCACGAGACAGGGGGGCGCCCCCCTAGGGCGCGGCCTCCTATCTCGTGGCCCCCTGGACCTCCTCCGACCTCAACTCCAACTCCATACATTCCGTCTCGGGGAGAAAAAAATCGGAGAGAAAGTTTCATCGCGTTTTATGACACGGAGCCACCGCCAAGCCCTAATCCCTCTCGGGAGGGCTGATCTGGAGTCCGTTTGGGGCTCCGGAGAGGGGGATTCGTCGCCGTCGTCATCATCAACCATCCTCCATCACCAATTTCATGATGCTCGCCGCCGTGCATGAGTAATTCCATCGTAGGCTTGCTGGACGGTGATGGGTTGGATGAGATTTACCATGTAATCAAGTTAGTTTTCTTAGGGTTTGATCCCTAGTATCCACTATGTTCTGAGATTGATGTTGCTATGACTTTGCTATGCTTAATGCTTGTCACTAGGGCCCGAGTGCCATGATTTCAGATCTGAACCTATTATGTTTTCATGAATATATGTGTGTTCTTGATCCTATCTTGCAAGTCTATAGTCACCTGTTATGTGTTATGATCCGACAACCCCGAAGTGACAATAATCGGGATACTTCTCGATGATGACCGTAGTTTGAGGAGTTCATGTATTCACTATGTGTTAATGCTTTGGTTCGGTTCTCTATTAAAAGGAGGCCTTAATATCCCTTAGTTTCCGCTAGGACCCCGCTACCACGGGAGGGTAGGACAAAAGACGTCATACAAGTTCTTTTCCATAAGCACGTATGACTATGTACGGAATACATGCCTACATTACATTGATGAATTGGAGCTAGTTCTATATCACCCTATGTAATAACTATTGCATGAGGAATCGCATCCAGCATAATTATCCATCACCAATCCATTGCCTATGAGCTTTTCATATACTGTTCTTCGCTTATTTACTTTTCCGTTGCTATTGTTACAACTATTACAAAAACCCAAAAACATTTATCTTTACTGTTGCTACCGTTACCTTTATTATCATACCACCTTTGCTGCTAAATACTTTGCTGCAGATACTAAGTTATCCAGGTGTGGTTGAATTGACAACTCAACTACTAATACTCAAGAATATTCTTTGGCTCCCCTTGTGCCGAATCAATAAATTTGGGTTGTACTTCACCCTCGAAAGCTGTTGCGATCCCCTACACTTGTGGGTTATCAAGACTAATTTCTGGCGCCGTTGCCGGGGAGCATAGCTCTATTCTTTGAGTCACTTGGGATTTATATCTGTTGATCACTATGAAGAACTTGAATGATGCTAAGACCAAGATTTTGCCCTCAACTACGAGGGGAGGTAAGGAACTGCCATCTAGCTCTGCACTAGATTCTCCTTCCATTATTAGTAGGCTTGCGACACCTAAACCTGCTACTGCTATGAATTCTGATATGTCGTATGTTATTGATGATGCCACTTCTGCTATGCATGATGAAGCTACTTCTGTGCGTGATACTACTTTGCCATTAGGTGAATTTCTTGATGAACAACTTGCTAGAGTTAGGGGTAATGAAAATATTGAAGAACCTATTATTGATGATAGTGATGATGAACGTTCCCCCAATGATTATGTATTACCTGTTGTTCCTAAGGGTTATGTTATGAATGAAGCAGCTGCTATGGAAATTCTTGCTTGCAATGATAGAAATGATCTTAAGAAATTATTAGCTAAATGGAAGCAGCAGTCTCTTAATGCTAGAATGAAACCTGATCCTGCTTTTGCTACTTCACCTATCTGTGTTACTGATAAGGATTATGAATTCTCTGTTGATCCTGATATTATTACTTTAGTTGAATCTGATCCTTTTTATGGCCTTGAATCTGAAACTGTTGTGGCACATCTTAGCAAGTTGAATGATATAGCCACCCTGTTCACTCATGATGAGAAGTCTCACTATTTATAGATCCTTAAGATATTTCCGTTCTCATTAAAGGGTGATGCTAAGACTTGCTATAACTCTCTTGCTCCTGGTTGTGTGTGTAGTCCCCAGGATATGATTTATTACTTCTCTGCTAAATATTTCCCTGCTCATAAGAAACAAGCTACTTTGCGGGAAATATATAATTTTGTGCAAATCAAAGAAGAGAGTCTCCCACAAGCTTGGGGGAGGCTTCTCCGGTTACTTAATGCTTTGCCTGATCATCCTCTTAAAAAATGAAATACTTGATATCTTTTATAATGGACTAACCGATGCTTCCAAGGACTACTGGGATAGTTGTGCTGGTTGTGTTTTCAGGGAAAGAACAGCGAAGCTGAAATATTATTGAATAATATGTTAACTAATGAAAATAATTGCACTCTTCCTGAGGCAGTTCCTGAAGTAATTCCTGAACCAATTGAGACAACTCCTGAGTCTGTTCCTAAACCCACTCCGAAGAAGAGAGGTGTTTTATTTCTTAGTCCTGAAGATATGTAAGTGCATCTAGTGCCCCTTTGTGATTTTGGTGTATTGAAGACTTATAAGTTAAGAGACTGATGCGTTTGTGAGTGTACACAGGTCTATAAGTCTATGAGGAGTTTGATATTTACAAAGAAAGTCGAACCCTAAAAATGAAGTTCTTCAACTGAAGACTTTGGATTTCTGAAGACTTTCTGAAGACTTTGAAAGTGAAGAAATTGGTGTGACCTTGAAGACTTGGAAATCATTCGAGGAACATGAAGCATGAAGACTTTTGTTTTACTGTTTCATTTTCTCTTTCTTGAGTCATAGGAAACACCGTACTGTTAAAGGGAGTCAAGGAAATACTAAGGAAAAATTTCCATGTGATGCTCAACTCAAAATCCTACACCTACCAATCCTTTCGAGTGAAGCCATTGGAAATCTCGCATAGTTCAGCCATATTCTTCAGTGACAGAGACGAAGTTCTTCTGTTCTCTGAGGAATTTATTCTGACTGAAGAGTTAGGAATTCACCAGTGCGAATTGCCTACCAAGTGAGGAACATGATAGCCCTAAGGAATTCGGACCTCAAATATTCCGACCGTTGCAGTACTACGCGCCAGCTGTCCCAAAATATCTACCCACCTAACGGTCATATCAGACAAGGGCATTTATGTCTTGTCATGCCGGGCTGCTCCCTAGTCTATAAATAGCCGCCCCCTTCAACCATTAGCTGGTTGGCTGCTCCGAGAGAAACTGACACTTGTCATTTGAGAGCAACCCATCCTCCGAGGACTTTGAGCGAAAATCATCAAGTGAGGAAATCCCAAACTCAAACCTACAAAACCCCAAGTGATTGAGCATCACTGAAGAGATTGATCCTGCGTGGATACGACGCTTGTTTCCTTTGAAGATGGTGCTTCTTCCAGACGGTTAGGCGTCAAGGTCTAGAGCATCCAAGAGGAATTGTGGATCGCCGAGCGACCGAGTTTGTGAAGGTTCGGAAGTCACCTGAAGACTTACCACAAGTGATGATTGGGCGAGGTCTGTGTGACTTTAGCTCAAGGAGAATATGGTGAGGACTATGTGTCCGGGACTGGGTGTCCTCGAGTTTAAATACTCAGCCGCTCCAACCAGATGTACAACTGAGACAGCAGTTGGAACTGGTCTACCAAATCATTGTCTTCACCAAGCTAACTGGTTCTATCTCCTCAACTCTTTCATTTCCTCATGTATGTTGTTCTGTGTTTGTTCATATCTATTTGAAGACTTTGACTGAAGACTTTCTCAATTTCCTCAGTTCTATTTCTTCAGTCTGATCGTCTTCTTCCTTGTGTTATCCTGTGTTTACGGTTTCTATACTCTGTGCTTGTCTTCATTTCATCATGATGACTATGCTTGTGCTCTGTTATGTTCCTTTCTGAGTACTTATTCTGCTACTAGTAGTTCTACATTTAGGAATTTCCTCACCAGCAAATTCCTAAGTGAAAAATTCATAAAAATCGCCTATTCACCCCCCTCTAGTCGATATAACGCACTTTCAATTGGTATCAGAGCAAGGTACTCCCTTGTTCTGTGTGATTTTGGTTTAACCACCTGGAGTTCTAGTTATGTCGACCACAGGTATGATCAAGGTCTCTGCTGGGTGTCCTACCTTTGATGGCATGGACTACCCCTACTGGAAGAATAAGATGCGAATGCATCTTGAAGCAATTGACAACGATCTCTAGTATGTTGTGGAAAATGGTGTTCCCTCAGTCACACCTTCTCTGAATGCTGCTGATGTGAAGAGATTCAACCAACTCGATTCTCAAGCGAAGAATATCATATGTGGCCATCTGAGTAAAGGGCAGTATGGTAGAGTGAGTGCTTTGGAAACTGCTAAACTCATCTGGGATAGGCTCTCCAAAGTAAACGAAGGAGTATCAACTCAACGTGACTCTCGTGTTGACGTTCTTCACAATCTCTTCAACCGCTTCAAAAGACTCGACAATGAAAATGTTCAGCAAACCTTCGATCGCCTCACTGATATCTCAAATGAGCTTCAAGCGCTTGGCGCCACTGACATCACCAACCATGAGGTGGTGAAGAAATTGCTGAGATCGCTCGATTCTTCATTTGACACTCTGGCACTGATGATCCAAGAGCGTACTGATTACAAGTCACTTGATCCCGCTGATATGCTCGAGAGGCTAAATACTCATGAGTTCCAGCTTGCTGAGAAGAGAGATCTATATGGTTCGAGCTATGGAAAACCACGTGCTCTGAAGGCCAAGGAAGTCTCTGAGTCTGAGGAAGAAGACTCTACCAGCAGCCTTGGTGATCCTGAAGAACTGAGCCAGGAACTAGCACTGCTCGTGAAGAAATTTCAGAAGTTCTCAAGATGTTGTCGCTTTGGAAAATCCTCAAGGAGCAACGATTCCTCATCCAGTGACTACAAGAAAAGGTTGTGCCACAAATGCAAGAAGCCTGGTCACTACATTTAAGATTGTCCTCAGTGGGACAAGGAATTAAAGAATAAGAAATACAAGGATTACAGTTCTGCTGATGCGAAGAAGAAGAAGAAATCTTCAAAGTTTTCATCATCAAAATCCTCAAAGTCTTCATCTCACAAGAAGAGCAGCTCCAAGAAGGCTCGGGCATTCATTGGCAAGGAAATGGATTCTGTGGCTGAATCTGAGGATGATGAGGAAGAGGAGGCATCCGAGGAGTCTGAATCTGGTGGGGCAAGTCTAGCTCTTGCTACCGCATTTGTCAGCAAGTCTATCTTCAACGCTGAAGAAAATGGCAACACCAACAATGCTGATGAAGGCAATGATGACTACGCTCCCACCTATTGCTTCATGGCAAAGGGTGCCAAGGTAACTAAATACCCCTCCTCTGAATCAAGTGAGGATGAATCTGATGAAAATCTTAAGCCTAGATACTCTAAACTTGCTAAGATTGCTGTGAAACAACAAAAGGCTATTGAAAAGCTTCAAAACATGCTTGACAAAAGTGATGATATGTTGGGTGATGAAATGGACCGCACTAAAGACTTAACTGAAAATTTTCAGAGACTTCAGTCTAACTTTGACAACCTTCAAAGTCGTCATAACACTCTCTCATCTGATCATGAGAAGCTTTGCTATGAATTTCTTCAAAGAAAGCAAGATCTTGAGAGCACATAGTGAATACATGAACTCCTCAAACTATGGTCATCACCGGGAGTGGTCCCGATTATTGTCACTTTGGGGTTGCCGGATCATAACACATAGTAGGTGACTATAGACTTGCAAGATAGGATCAAGAACACACATATATTCATGAAAACATAATAGGTTCAGATCTGAAATCATGGCACTCGGGCCCTAGTGACAAGCATTAAGCATAGCAAAGTCATAGCAACATCAATCTCAGAACATAGTGGATACTAGGGATCAAACCCTAACAAAACTAACTCGATTACATGATAAATCTCATCCAACCCATCACCGTCCAGCAAGCCTACGATGGAATTACTCACGCACGGCGGTGAGCATCATGAAATTGGTGATGGAGGATGGTTGACGATGACGACGACGACGAATCCCCCTCTCCGGAGCCCCGAACGGACTCCAGATCAGCCCTCCCGAGAGAGATTAGGGCTTATCGACGGCTCCGTGTCGTGAAACGCGATGAAACTTTCTCTCTGTTTTTTTCTCCCCAAAAGCCAATATATGGAGTTGGAGTTGGCGTCGGAGGGCATCCAGGGGGCCTACGAGGTAGGGGGCGCGCCCAGGGGGGAGGGGCGCGCCCCCAACCATCATGGACTGGGTGTGGCCCCCCTGGTCTTCATCTTTGGCGAGGATTTTTTATTATTTATTCTAAGATATTCTGTGGAGTTTCAAGTCATTCCGAGAACTTTTGTTTTCTGCACATAAAACAACATCATGGCAATTCCGCTGAAAACAGCGTCAGTCTGGGTTAGTTCCATTCAAATCATACAAGTTAGAGTCCAAAACAAGGGCAAAAGTGTTTGGAAAAGTAGATACGACGGAGACGTATCAACTTCCCCAAGCTTAAACCCTTGCTTGTCCTCAAGCAATTCAGTTGAAAAACTGAAAGAGAAAAAGAAAAACTTTTACAAACTCTGTTTGCTCTTGTTGTTGTAAACATGAAAAGCCAGCATTCAAGTTTCAACAATTATTATGAACTAACCATACTCACAATAACACTTAGGTCTCGCAATTACTTATATCAATAATATAATCAGCTAGCGAGCCATAATAATAAAACTCGGATGACAACACTTTCTCAAAATAATCACAACATGACATAACGAAATGGTATCTCGCTAGCCCTTTCTGAGACCGCAAAACATAAATGCAGAGCACCTTTAAAGATCAAGGACTGACTAAACATTGTAATTCATGGTAAAAGAGATCCAGTCAAGTCATACCCAAAATAAACCAATTATAATGAATGCAAACGACAGTGTGCTCCCCAGCGGGTGCTTTTTTAATAAGAAGGGTGATGACTCAACATAAAAGTAAATAGATAGGCCCTTCGCAGAGGGAAGCAGGGATTTGTAGAGGTGCCAGAGCTCGGTTTTGAAATAGAGATAAATTATATTTTGAGCGGCATACTTTCACTGTCAACGCAACAACTATGAGATGGCTGTATCTTCCATACTACATGCATTATAGGCAGTTCCCAAACAGAATGGTAAAGGTTTATACTCCCCCTCCTCCACAAGCATCAATCCATGGCTTGCTCGAAACAACGAGTGCCTCCAACATTCAACGGGTCCCAGGGGGAGTTTTGTTTAATTATTTTGATTTGCTTTGATCTTTTTGGATCATGTGACTGGGCATCCCGGTTACCGGGCCTTTCTCGTGAATGAGGAGCGGAGTCCACTCCTCTTGAGAATAACCCACCTAGCATGGAAGATATAGGCAGCCCTAGTTGCACATGAGCTGCTCGAGCACACAAAACAGAATTTCATTTGAAGGTTTGGAGTTTGGCACATACAAATTTACTTGGAACGGCAGGTAGATACCGCATATAGGAAGGTATAGTGGACTCTTATGGAACAACTTTGGGGTTTAAGGAGTTTGGATGCACAAGCAGTATTCTCGCTTAGTACAGGTGAAGGCTAGCAAAAGACTGGGAAGCGACCAACTGAGAGAGCGACAACAGTCGTAAACATGCATTAAAATTAATTTACACCGAATATAAGCATGAGTAGGATATAATCCACCATGAACATAAATGTCATGAAGGCTATGTTGATTGGATTCAACTACATGCGTGAACATGTGCCAAGTCTAGTCACTCAATTCATTTGAAGGAGGATACCATCCCATCATACCACATCATAACCATTGTAATAGCATGTTGGCACGCAAGGTAAACCATTATAACTCATAGCTAATCAAGCATGGCACAAGCAACTATAATCTCTAAATGTCATTGCAAATATGTTTACTTCATTATAGCTGAATCAGGAACGATGAATCATCATATTTACAAAAACAAGAGAGGTCGAGTTCATACCAGCTTTTCTCATCCCAATAAGTCCATCATATATCACCATTATTGCCTTTCACTTGCACGATCGAACGGCGTGTATAATAATAAGAGTGCACGTGCATTGGACTAAGCTGGAATCTGCAAGCATTCAACCCAAGAGAGAAGACAAGTAATATGGGCTCTAAGTTAGATAAGCAATAAAGCATATAAGAGCCACTAAGCATTTTCAATATAGTCTTCTCGACCCCCAAAGAAAGGAAAAGAAATAAAAACTATTTACACGAGAAAGCTCCCAACAAGCAAAAGAAGAACGGGAAATATTTTTGGGTTTTCTTTTTAATTATTACTACTACAGCAGGAAAAATAGACTAACTATTTTTTTTGTTTTTTCTTAAGGTTTATCAAACACACAAGAAGAAAGCTAGAAAAAGAAATTAAACTAGCATGGATATTACAGTGAAAGAGTATGAGCACCGACATCTAGCAATGAGTGTGTGTGTACATAAATGTAATGTCGGTGAGAAATACGTACTCCCCCAAGCTTAGGCTTTTGGCCTAAGTTGGTCTATTGCCAGGGATAGCCTGGCTGATACCCGTAGGTGTAGCTGGGGTCGTACTGCGATGGAGAGGACTCTGATTGCCACTGGCTGGCAACCGCCTCAGGATCCCAAGAATAAACAGACATTCGTGGAGGCTCATCTTGTGGCTCCGGTTCCGGGGCTGGTGCAGGATTCCGATAGGCTTGAACAGCCACCCACAGAACAATGTAAGAACCTGTAGACAAGTTAAACAAAGAGGGAGCAGGCAAAGTAATAGTCTCAGGGTGATGTTTATCAAAGTACAATTTATATTTAAGCTCCCCTTCGTGACTCTTAACAAGAAAATCATGCGCTAGCATACTCTTATAATCTAAATAAGCACGGGGCAGCGCTGTTTCTTCTTTCTCCTCATGCCTAATAGGTATTTCAAAATATTCAGCTAGGCGTGAAGCATAAATGCCCCCAAAGATGGGGCCCTTAGTGCGGTTCAGACTTAACCGTCTAGCAACAATTCCACCCATACTAATAGAGTTATTGCGGTATAAACCATGGAACAAAATAATAATATCAAGAATGCTAAGGTTACCACAGTTCCCACGACCAATCAAGCAACGACTAGCAAATAAGGCAAAGTAGCGCAAAACAGGAAAATGTATGCTAGTAATTCTTGCATCAGAAACCTTCCTGGTTTCTCCCACGATGATAGTTTAATAAAAGCTTCCACTTCATTACGGTGTGGTTCATCTAAGGTGCCCTCAAAGGGTATTTTGCAAACCTCGCAAAATTCAGCTAATGGCATCTCTTTAACAACATCATATAAATGAAACTCTACTATTGGAGGTGATTTCTTAGGGAAAAAGTAGAAGTTCTGCACAAAAGTATTTGTGAGTAAGAGATGCTGATGACGTTGGTCGCGGAGGAAGTTGGTGAGGCCGGCGTTCTCAATTAATAGATAGAAATCCTCATAAATCCCGGCTCTCCTCAAGAAGTCATCGGAAGGCCATTCACACGGCCAAACCTCCGCGATACAAGGCAAATTAAATTTGGGCTTCTATTCTTCTTCCTTTTGTTTCTCCTTAGAGCTTCGGCTCGACGAGCCCCTCAAAAGTCTCTTCATTATTTCTGAAACAATCTGAAATTTTTAGTGACTTCAAGTAAAAGTGAACCAACTTCAATAAAATTGATAGCAACAACTCCCACAAGTGCCTAGGGCCTTTATCAAGCATTAGAACTACTTAGAACCATATAAATTTGGCATGTAAGCTCAAGAACATGGTCACCTATGTAGCACAAATTCGCAATGAATAAAGCACTAGAACAAAAACTAATTGGACCAATGGAGGAGTCACATACCAAGGAACAATCTCCCCAAGCAGTTTTGGGAGAGGTGCTTTAAGCAAGGAGATCGAAAATCGCAGCAAAAGTTGCTAGAACACGAGCTTGAGTTGGTTTTTCGGGTTTGTGTGAGACAGAGGAAGAAGATGGGTGCAGGGATAAGTGGAGGAGGGCCATCGTGGGCCCACGAGGCAGGGGGGCGCGCCCAGGGGGGTAGGGCGCACCCTCCACCCTCGTGGCTAGGTGGCAGCTCCCCCCATGGTGATTTTGGCACGGTAAATCCTCAAATATTCCCGAAAAAATCATATTAAATTGGCATGGCATTCTGAGGACTTTTATTTTTGGGATATTTTTATATTGCACAAATAAGTCGAGAGACAGACAGAAAAATACTATTTTACATTATTTCTACTAAGTAACAGAAAATATAAAGAGGGTACAGAAGGTTGTGCTTCTAGTTTCATCCATCTCATGCTCATAAAAAAGAATCCACTAACAAGGTTGATCAAGTCTTGTTAACAAACTCATTCCGATAATCATGGAACTGGAGAAATTTCGAATAACACTATGTTACCTCAATGGGGATATGAAAATCCCCAACAATGAGTATATCATACTTTTTCTTGACAGTAGGGAGAGGGAATTCAAAACCTCAAAATATAATCGATGGAATTTTTCCAATAGAGTTGATACTATAAACTTGAGGTTGTTTCCTCGGAAAGTGTACCATATGCTCATTACCATTAACATGAAAAGTGACATTGCCTTTGTTGCAATCAATAATAGCCCCTGCAGTATTAAGGAAAGGTCTTCCAAGAATAATAGACATACTATCATCCTCGGGAATATCAAGAATAACAAAGTCCGTTAGAATAGTAACGTTTGCAACCACAACAGGCCATCCTCACAAATACCGACAGGTATAGCAGTTGATTTATCAGCCATTTGCAAAGATATTTCAGTAGGTGTCAACTTATTCAAGTCAAGTCTACGATATAAAGAGAGAGGCATAACACTAACACCGGCTGCAAGGTCACATAAAGCAGTTTTGACATAATTTCTTTTAATGGAGCATGGTATAGTAGGTACTCCTGGATCTCCAAGTTTCTTTGGTATTCCACCCTTAAAAGTATAGTTAGCAAGCATGGTGGAAATTTTAGCTTCCGGTATCTTTCTTTTATTTGTAACAATATCTTTCATATATTTAGCATAAGGATTTGTTTTGAGCACATCAGTTAATCGCATACGCAAAAAGATAGGTCTAATCATTTCAGCAAAGCGCTCAAAATCCTCATCATCCTTTTTCTTGGATGGTTTGGGAGGAAAAGGCATGGGTTTCTGAACCCATGGTTCTCTTTCTTTACCATGCTTCCTAGCAACAAAGTCTCTTTTATCATAACGTTGATTCTTTGATTGTGGGTTATCAAGATCAACAGCAGGTTCAACTTCTACATCATTATCACTACTAGGTTGAGCATCATCATGAACATCATCATTAACATTTTTACTAGGTTCATGTTCATTACCAGATTGTGTTTCAGCATCAGACATAGAGATATAATTTGGATTATCAGGTGGTTCAGCAATAGGTTCACTAGAAGTTTGCACAGTTCTATCATTTTTATTTTTCTTCCTTTTAGAAGAACTAGGCATATCAATATTATTTCTCTGAGAATCTTGCTCGATTCTCTTAGGTGGCCTTCAGGATACAAAGGTTCCTGAGTCATTCTACCAGTTCTAGTAGCCACTCTAACAGCATAATCATTTTTCTTACTATTCATTTCATTAAGCACTTCTTTCTGAGCTTTAAGTACTTGTTCTACTTGAGTGGTAACCATAGAAGCATGTTTGCTAACAAGTTTAAGTTCACCTCTAATATTGGCCATATAATCACTCAAGCGTTTAATCATAAAGGTATTCTGTTTTAATTGTCTACCAAAATAAGCATTAAAGTCATCTTGCTTAAACATAAAGTCATCAAACTCATCCAAGCACTGACTAGCAATTTTAGTAGGAGGGACTTCAGTTTTATCATATCTGTAGAGAGAATTTACCTTTACTACCTGTGTCGGGATATCGGGAGGTTCTTCAGTAAATAAGTAATTGAGATCATATACTTCTTCAACAGGCGGTGAATTAAGACCATGTATTTCTTCAATAGGAGGTAAATTCTTAACATCTTCAGCTTTAATACCTTTTTCTTTCATAGATTTCTTTGCCTCTTGCATATCTTCGGGACTGAGAAATAGAACACCTCCCTTCTTCGGAGTTGGTTTAGGAATAGGCTCAGTAATTGGCTCAGGAGCTGGCTCAGGAGTTGGCTCAGGAGGTGCCCAATTATTTTCATTTGTCAACATATTATTCAATAGAATTTCAGCTGTTCTTTCCCTGAAAAGAGAACCAGCATAACTATCCAGGTAATCTCTGGAAGCATCAGTTAGTCCATTATAAAAGATATAAAGTATTTCAGGTTTCTTAAGAGGATGATCAGGCAAAGCATTAAGTAACTTGAGAAGCCTCCCCCAAGCTTGTGGGAGACTCTCTTTTTAAATTTGCACAAAATTATATATATCCCTCAAAGCAGCTTGTTTCTTATGAGCAGGGAAATATTTAGCAGATAAGTAATAAACCATATCCTGGGGACTTTGCACACAACCAGGATCAAGAGAATTAAACCATATCTTAGCATCACCCTTTAATGAGAACGGAAATATTTTGAGTAAATAAAGGTAGCGCGATCTCTCATTATTAGTAAATAGGGCAGCTATATCATCTAACTTACGAAGATGTGCCACAACAGTTTCAGATTCATAGCCATAAAAAGGATCAGATTCAACCAAAGTAATTATATCTGGATCAATAGAAAAATCATAATAATCCTGATCAGGAACACAGATAGGTGAAGTAGCAAAAGCAGGGTCGGGTCTCATCCTACCTCTAAAAGATTCTTTACTCCATTTAACTAGCAACCTATTACGTTCAAGACTATCCTGGCAAGCAAGAATAGCTTCAGTAGATTCAGCATTAAAAAGGTAACCCTCAGGAATAGCAGGCCTATTTTCATCATCACTAACATCATCGTCTTCAGTTTCAATAATTTCTCTTTCTCTAGACTTAGAAATTTGTTCATCTAGAAATTCACCAAGAGGCACAGTAGTATCAAGCATAGAAGTAGTTTCATCATAAGTATCATGCATAGCAGAAGTGGCATCATCAATAACATGCGACATATTGGAACGAATAGCAGAAGCAGGTTTAGGTGTCACTAGCTTGTTTATAACAGAAGGTGAATCAAGTGCAGAGCTAGATGGCAGTTCCTTACCTCCCCTCGTAGTTGAGGGATAAATAGTTGTCTTAGCGTCTTTCAAGTTCTTCATAGTGTCCAGCAGATATAAATCCCAAGTGACTCAAAGAATAGAGCTATGCTCCCCGGCAACGGCGCCAGAAAAAGTCTTGATAACCCACAAGTATAGGGGATCGCAACAGTTTTTGAGGGTAGAGTATTCAACCCAAATTTGTTGATTCGACACAAGGGGAGCCAAAGAATATTCTCAAGTATTAGCAGCTGAGTTGTCAATTCAACCACACCTGGAAACTTAGTATCTACAGCAAAGTGTTTAGTAGCAAAGTAATATGATAGTGGTGGTAACGGTAACAAAAGTAAAGACAGCAAAAGTAAAGTTTTTGGTATTTTGTAATGATTGTAACAGTAGCAACGGAAAAGTAAATAAGCGTAAACCAGTATATGGAAAACTCGTAGGCACCAGATAAGTGATGGATAATTATGCCGGATGTGGTTCATCATGTAACAGTCATAACATAGGGTGACACAGAACTAGCTCCAGTTCATCAATGTAATGTAGGCATGTATTCCGTAAATAGTCATACGTGCTTATGGAAAAGAACTTGCATGACATCTTTTGTCCTACCCTCCCGTGGCAGCGGGGTCCTATTGGAAACTAAGGGATATTAACGCCTCCTTTTAATAGAGAACCGGAACAAAGCATTAGCACATAGTGAATACATGAACTCCTCAAACTATGGTCATCACCGGGAGTGGTCCCGATTATTGTCACTTCGGGGTTGCTGGATCATAACACATAGTAGGTGACTATAGACTTGCAAGATAGGATCAAGAACACACATATATTCATGAAAACATAATAGGTTCATATATGAAATCATGGCACTCGGGCCCTAGTGACAAGCATTAAGCATAGCAAAGTCATAACAACATCAATCTCAGAACATAGTGGATACTAGGGATCAAACCCTAACAAAACTAACTTGATTACATGATAAATCTCATCCAACCCATCACCGTCCAGCAAGCCTATGATGGAATTACTCACGCACGGTGGTGAGCATCATGAAATTGGTGATGGAGGATGGTTGATGATGACGACAACGACGAATTGTAACACCCACGATGCGGCTATATCTCCCACGTGTCGAAGCACGAATTAGTAGCATAACCGCATTGTGGTTTTATCGCAAGAAGGGTCATCTTCACACAATCCCATGTAATGAACAAGACTGGGATAAAGAGTTGGCTTACAATCGCCACTTCACACAAATACTTAAATAAATCATACATCATTTAGAGTACACACATAGTCCGACTACGGACGAAGCCAAAAGAAAAGAAGATAACCCAACTGCTAGATCCCCGATCGTCCCAACTGGGCTCCACTACTGATCAACATAAAACGAAACATAGCAACGACCAAGATCTTTGTTGAGCTCCCATCTGAGCTCGGTTGCATCACCTGCACTGGTATCATCGGCACCTGCAACTGTTGTGATAGTATCTGGTGAGTCACGAGGACTCAGCAATCTCAAAACCCGCGAGATCAAGACTATTTAAGCTTATGGGTAGGAAGTGGTAATGAGGTGGAGTTGCAGCAAGCACTAAGAAAATATGATGGCTAACATACGCAAGTAAGAGCGAGAAGAGAAGCAACGGAATGGTCGAGAAGCTAGAAGTGATCAAGAAGTGATCCTGAAACTGCTTACGCACAATCATAACACCAAGACCGTGTTCACTTCCCGGACTCCGCCGAAAAGAGACCATCATGGCTACACACGCGGTTGATGCATTTTAATTAAGTCAAGTGTCAAGTTCTCTACAATTGGATATTAACAAATTCCCATCTGCCACATAACCGCGGGCACGGCTCTCGAAAGTTTATACCCTGCAGGGGTGTCCCAACTTAGCCCATCACAAGCTCTCACGGTCAACGAAGGATATTCCTTCTCCCAGGAAGACCCGATCAGTCTCGGAATCCCGGTTTACAAGACATTTCGACAATGGTAAAACAAGACCAGCAAAGCCGCCCGATGTGCCGACAAATCCCGATAGGAGTCGCACGTATCTCGTTCTCAGGGCAACACCGGATGAGACTAGCTACGAGTAAAACCAGCCCTCAAGTTTCCCCGAGGTGGCCCCGCAGACAGCTCGGTTCGGACCAACACTCGAAGGAGCACTGGCTCGGGGGGGGGGGGGTAAAATAAAGATGACCCTTGAGTCTACAGAACCCAAGGGAAAAAGGCTTAGGTAGGCAAATGGTAAAACCAAGGTTGGGCCTTGCCGAAGGAGTTTTATTCAAAGCGAACTGTGAAGGGGGTCCCATAAATCACCCAACCGCGTAAGGAACGCAAAATCCGGGAACATAAAACCGGTATGACAGAAACTAGGGCGGCAAGAGTGGAACAAAACACCAGGCATAAGGCCGAGTCTTCCATCCTTTACCAAGTATATAGATGCATTAATTAAATAAGAGATATTGTGATATCCCAACATAATCCTGTCCATCATGGAGTAATCTTCAACTTCACCTGCAACTAACAACGCTATAAGAGGGGCTGAGCAAAGCGGTAACATAGCCAAACAACGGTTTGCTAGGAAGGGTGAAAATGTTAGAGGATGACATGGCAATATGGGAGACATGGTAAACAAGTGATAGGTAGCGCAGCATAGCGATAGAACAAAGAAACTATCAAGCAAAGATAGAAGTGATATCAAGGGTAATGTTCATCTTGCCTGAAATCCCGCAAGGAACAAGAAGGAGTCCATGAAGAAGACAAACGGACGTAGTCGAATGAATCCTCAAAACTCCGGAACGAAACCGAAGCTAACGAGAGAAGCAAATCGGAAAGAAGCAAACAACATGGTAAACAACCATCACATAATCATGGCATGATGCACAACCAAATATGATGCATGTCCGGTTTAAAGAGGCATGGCATGGCAAGGTGAAGCAAACAACACTACAATTTAAGTGGAGCTCAATATGCAACGAGTTGCATATTGACGTAACACCACATCAATTATTTAGTTCTCTCTTGGTTATGTACCCAACAATATTAAATGTTATTAAACATGGCAAGAGGTGAAGCATGAGCAAACCACCTATTTAGGCAAGTTTAAATGAGGCCGGAACAACAAACAACAATTCCGAAAATCCCCGTATGTTATTTGTTATCATGATGCAGATGACATATGCAAGTTTTATGCAATTTTTATGAAAATGTTGACATGAGCAAGATACGAGGCATTTGTCACCGTGGCGGAAAGAAAGGGTGTCACGGCGACGAATCCGAAAATGATGCCACGACAACATATCGGTTCCGGTAGCTCATGGAGATACCGGTGCAAAAGGAGGCGTGCGGATGTGCGCAACATGCTAGAGATGGTGGGGTGATCCCGGATACCGGGTGTCCCACATGACGGTGGCATGGCAAACGAGGAACGTGCAAAGACAATTCGATCACGGTGCAAAACTCGAGCATCTCATACAACACACAAGCATTCGTTCACGAGCGGTCCTCTCGGGGTTATACCTTCGAAGCGTGCATTTTCGGGGCGGATCGAGTTCGATGCGGTGTAGGGGAAGTAGACGTTCTCGGGACGGTCATAGTGTAAGTAGTGGTTCACGGACGTTATGGAAGTATTCGTACACAATCCATAGATGTTCGGGGTCGTAGTGAGGAACTTGACGTCCACGGGGTCTTCGAGGGTCAACGGTAGTGGTACACACGTCATCGGGGTACTTGGTGAATCCCCGAATGCTTGATGGTCCGGGTACGGGTATTAGCAGCAACAAAATGAGCAGGGGATGGCCACAACGGGGTGAGGCAGCAGAGGGACATGGCTGCTGGTCAACGAAAGTTGCTGGAAGATGAAGCAAACAAGGCCCCCTGCCCACAGGCATCATGGCAGAGGAGACTATGGTCGAGGTGGTCAAGGAAGCAGGCAGCGACGACCGACGGAGTTGCAAGGATGAAAGGGGCGGTCGGAGTGCAGCTGCTCGAAGACGACGAGCGAAGGAGGCGTCAGCCCCTGGTTCGAAACAGAGGTGAGGCACTGGCCCCGAACGACAATGGCGGCAGCAAGAACTCCGGCCGGCGAGGGCGCTGCTTGGGGAGGCGGAGAGGAAGGAGGCGTGGCACGGGAGGATAAGCAGGGCACGGTGGAGGAACTGCAGGAGGCGGTCTCGACCATGGCGTCCCTGCAGCAGGAGCGATGATGGCTTGGGGTCCAGGAGCTCAGGCGCGGTGCGGCAAGGGACGGGAGGAGGCAATGCAGATCGGGCACTAGCGAGGCGAGGGAGAGGCCGGGCGCGAAAGACGGCGTCCATGGAGGCATCCATGGCGGGCCGGCGCTGAGACGAGGCACGGGGCGGAGATGATGAGCTAGGCGGGCCGAAGCAGATCGGGCACGGGCATGTCGGGGTCACCAACGTTCGGCAGGGCCGCGGCGGTGGACTTCGGCGTGGGAGCCGAACGGAGGCGGGGTGACGATGGCGCTGGAGGGACAGGGTGAGGGAGCGAGGGGGATCGAGGGCTGCGCGGGAGTGGGTGGTGGCGGCAGAAGGGAACGAGGAGGGGGAATGATCGATGGGAGTTGGGGATCGAGGGGAGGGGAGGCTAGGGTTAATGGGGCGCGGCTAGGCCTTGGGTTGGCTTAGTTGGTCGGGCCTAAGAGGCCTGGTTGGGCTCTCTCTCTCTCTCTCCCTCAAAAGAAAAAACCAAAACAGAGATAAGAAATAAAAGAAAGAGAGGGTAGGGGTGGAGCTTGAGCAGGAGGGTATTTTTCTCGGACTCATAAAAATGAGCTTGTTCCGAGAAAATAGAAAAGGCCATGATTGAAAGATTTAAATCCAAACTCATTTGATTTAAATTCAAATGATTTGAATAGGAAGTGAGGGTTGGGAAGGTCCAAAAATATTCGGATTTTTGGTGGAGCTCTGGAATATGATGAAAGAATATATGGCAAGGTTGGAGACCAATAATTAAGATAACAAAGGCATTGGGATAATTTGCAAGTGTGTTATGGTGATTTCCAAATTAAAGAAATATTTAATATAGCTCCCTAATATTGGGAGGATATGTTATAAAGAGAAGTCACCCTTCCCTCGATTTAGATAGATCAACCATCTATGCAATTTATTTAGTTGAGTTGAGATGCAAAGGTTAATGACATGATGGCATGATGACATGATGCAATGCAAAAATAAAAGAGCAAGCACAAAAGAAACACACGGTGATCACGAAAATATGGAAGTCTTCTGGAGCGTCGGTCTTGGGGCGTCGCACGAATCCCCCTCTCCGGAGCCCTGAATAGACTCCAGATTAGCCCTCCAGAGAGAGATTAGGGCTTGGCGGAGGCTCTGTGTCGTGAAATTCGATGAAACTTTCTCTCTGGGTTTTTTCTACCCGAAAGCCAATATATGGAGTTGGAGTTGGCATCGGAGGGCATCCAGGGGACCCACGAGGTAGGGGGCGCGCCCAGGGGGGAGGGGCACACCCCCACCCTCGTGGACAGGGTGTGGGCCCCCTGGTCTTCATCTTTGGCTAGGATTTTTTATTATTTATTCTAAGATATTCTGTGGAGTTTGAGGTCATTCCGAGAACTTTTGTTTTCTGCACATAAAACAACATCATGGCAATTCTGCTGAAAACAGCGTAAGTCCGGGTTAGTTCCATTCAAATCATACAAGTTAGAGTCCAAAACAAGGGTAAAAGTGTTTGGAAAAGTAGATACAACGGAGACGTATCAAGAAGCTAAGAGTGTGTTATGAAGATCTTTAGAAGGATCGCGATTCATTACTTGCTAAACAAATCAGCGCTACTCAGGATGAATTTGTTCCTCCATGTCTTAAGTGCATTGAACGTGAATCTGCTAATTCTTCACCTGAATGTTCAAATGCTTCAAATGTTACAAATTCTTCACCTGTCTCTGCTGTCACTAATTCCTCATCTAAGGACATTGCTAGTACTACTAATGATGCAGGGCTGAAGGAATTGTACACAACAGGCATGTACAAAAGCCTCAAAGGGCATCAGATTCTTTGTGATGTGCTGAAAAAACAGATCCTCAACAGAAACCCTAGGAAAGAGGGTATTGCCTTTGAGAGGAAACTCAATGCTGATGGAACATATTAGAAGCCTGAGCAGTACCCCAAAACCTCATGGGTTGCTGCAAAGGGACCTCCAGTTGATCCATCCAACTTATCTGGCTTTACATATGAATCTCCTCATTATTCTGATGAGTCATTTGACTCCAACTATAAACTGTTCAAAAATCAGAATGGTGAAGTATTTGCTAGATATGTTGGCACTAACTGCAGGAACGGTTCTCCTATGAATAAAATCTGGGTTCCCAAAAGTTATCTTGAAAGTCTTCAGGCGAATGTCCTCATGACACCACCTGTGAAGAACAGGAACCCCAGATCCAACTCTTCATATGGACCTAATTCTTCACATGGATCAAATTCCTCAAATGGATCCAAGTCCTCATATGATCGTTGTTGTGTTAACCCTTCTGTTTCGCAGGGTAGAGCTAAGGGCTATGAATATACGCATTATTCTTCAAATCATTATGTTCATAAGTCCTCGAAGAATTTCTCTGCTTATTCATATGCTTACCCTAACCCCTCTTATGTGAAACGAAGCGGACTAGCTTCTATGCCACCTTTCTCGTATGGTACTCGCACAGTGATGAACTCTTTGCCACCCCTTTAGATGTGGGTGGTGAAGAAAAAGAACTAATCTCTTATGCAGGGTCAGGTCTCCAGTCGTGCTCAAAACGACTGAAGAATTTGCTGGAGACCTGAGTTGCCTGAAAGGACGCAGGCTAATCATGAAGAAATGAATTTTCATTTCTCACGTCCTCATAATGTTTTATCTGTGCTATTGCTTGATGAAATTGAATTGATGATATTGATGTCATATTCTTCATTGATGAAGTATATGAGTTTGTAAGTTGCACTAATTCATCTACAAGATGATCAACCCAAAGCAAATGAGTGGGTCCTCGATAGTGAATGTAGAAATCACATGACGGGTGACAAGAATCTATTGATGGATGCTCCTTTATCACCGTCACATCTGAAGCACATCATCTTCGCTGACAAAGGCAAAAGTCAGGTATTGGGCCTAGGTAAGGTTGCGATCTCAAAGGATCGACACATGGAAAAAGTCATGCTTGTCGAGTCCTTAGGATACAACCTCATGTCTGTCTCATTGCTTTGTGATCTTGATATGGTTGTTGTCTTTGGAAGATATCGTTGTGTTGTAATCATGGAAGCTGACCATTCCAAAGTCTTCGAAGGCTTTAGGAGAGGAGATCTGTATATTGTTGATTTCTCTATAGGACCACAACCAGTCGTGTGCTTACTTGCAAAAGCTTCAGAAGGCTGGCTATGGCATCAACGACTTGGTCATGCTGGCATGAGGAATCTGCATACGCTTGCGAAGAAGAAGAATGTCATTGGCATTGAGAATGTCAAATTCCTCAAGGATCACTTATGCGGAACTTGTGAAGCTAGAAAGATGACAAAGGCCAAGCATCCAACAAAGACTGTCATGACTACCACTCGTCCATTTGAATTGATTCACATGAATCTCTTTGGTCCTAATCATTATTCTGCTGTTTCAAATGATGCATCTCTATATGGCTTTGTTATTGTTGATGACTATTCTCGTTACACATGGGTACACATTGTCGCTTACAAACATGAAGTACAGGAAGTCTTCAAACGATTTTCCTCAAGGGCTTCAACCAATTTTGGTGTGAAGATCAAGCACATCAGAACTGACAATGCAACCGAGTTCAAGAATTCCGGTCTTGATGGCTATCTTGATGAACTTGGTATTACTCATGAGTTATCTGCTCCTTATACTCCTCAGCAGAATGGCGTCATGGAGCGCAAGAACAGAACCCTCGCTGAAATGGCTTGCACTATGCTTGATGAATACAAGACGTCTCGTCATTTCTAGATTGAGGCAATTGATACTGCGTGCCATGTCATCAACATGGTATATCTTCACAAATTCTTCAAGAAAACTGCTTATGAACTCCTCACTGACAAAAAGCCAAATGTGAGTTATTTCAAAGTCTTCAGTGCTAAATGTTGGATTAGAGATCCTCATCACACATCTAAATTCTCACCGAAAGCACATGAAGGTTTTATCCTTGGTTATAGAAAAGACTCGCACACCTATAGAGTCTTCAACAACGTTCTTCACAAAGTTGTTGAAACTGTAGATGTGCGGTTCAATGAAACTAATGGCTTGCAAAGAGAGCACCTACCTTCTGTGATAGATGAACCAACACCTGAAGATTCTATCAAGTTCAAGGCTACTAAGGATGTCATTCCTACCGAAGAATCTGCTAAAGAATTCATTCCTGATCGTGATGATTACCGAGCTGGCGCACCTAAAGAAAATGGTGCTGAAGAAAATGCTCCTAAAGGGAATGCTGATCAAATTCCTTGAAGACAACCCACTCATCCTCGCATCGCTAATGAAGTGCAAATTGAGAAGATCATTGATGACATTGCAGCACCAGGTCCTCTCACTCGCTCAAAATCTTCACATTTATCTAACTTTTGTGGGCACTTTGCGTTTGTCTCTATCATAGAGCCCACTAAGGTAGATGAAGCATTTCTGGAGCCTGAGTGGATTCAGGCTAAGCAAGAAGAATTACATCAATTCAAGCTCAATAATGTTTGGGAACTGGTCAAACGTCCAGATCCTCGCAAGCACAGCATCATTGGCACAAAGTGGATCTACCGCAACAAGCAAGATGAAAATGGCCTTGTGCGCAATGTTATATTCATATCGCAGGAGAAATACCTCAAAGAAGTATTGAGGAAATTCGACATGCAAGATTGCAAAGGGGTCAAAATTCCAATGCCCACAAATGGCCAAGATTCCAATGCCCTCAAATGCACTGATGAAAATGGTCAAGACTTTGATCAAAAGGTATATCGCTCCATGATTGGTTCTTTATTGTACCTATGTGCATCTAGGCCAGATATTATGCTTAGTGTTTGCATGTGTGCCCGATTTCAAGCTTCACCGAAGGAATCACACCATAAGGTTGTGAAGCATATTCTTCGATATCTAGCTCACACACCAACACTTGGATTATGGTATCCCAAGGGCTCTTCATTTGATCTCGTTGGATATTCAGACTCTTGACTATGCTGGCGATCACGTGGACCGCAAGTCAACATCAGGCACATGTCATTTCCTCGGACGATCTTTGGTCTGTTGGTCCTCGAAGAAACATAACTACGTATCTCTCTCCACTGCAGAAGCTGAGTACATTGCTGCTGGATCATGCTGTGCTCAATTATTATGTATGAAGCAAACTCTCAAGGACTATGGCATCAACATGAAGAATGTGCCTCTCTACTGCGACAATGAGAGCGCAATCAAGATTTCTCGCAACCCAGTTCAGCACTCGAAGACAAAGCACATCCAGATTCGTCATAATTTTCTTCACGATCATGTGTTGAAGGGCGATATCTCCATCTGCCATGCAAGAACTGAAGATCAGTTGGCCGAAATTTTCACTGAGCCCTTGGATGAGAAGAGATTTAGCAAGTTGCGGTGTGAGCTAAATATCCTAGAATCTTCGAATATTCTTTGAAATAGGACACTCATCCTAACACTTGTGCTAACTTGATGACTTAGATGCGCAACACATGAAGTAACATTTTTCTTCAATCAATGAAGACTAACCCTCTAAGTGTGAAGAAATTAATGAAGAAATTGATTCTCAGAGCCCTACGACAATTGTACGCGGTGTCTGAAATCAGCTTTCTTATACGGTGGGTTACGCCACCATCCAAAGTTGAAAATCTTTAATTTGAGTTTTTCTTCGTTTTTGAAATTCCTCAAGTTTTTCTAAATTCTTCAACTTGAAATGTCTTCACTATTTCCGTCATTAGTCTTCAGTTGAATATATATATATATATATATGAGTTTATGTCCTCTACAGCATTCACTTATTGCTAATTCTTCAAGTTGACTTTTTCCGCTAAGTGCCCTTTCCCCCTCTATGCTGAACTCAATCCAATCTTTTCACAAATTCTTCATGTGCGTTCTGATTTGAAACTCGTTCAAAATCTTCACTGTGTCCCTGACAGCTGAAGAAATTGAGAACGGTAACTTAAGACTTATCTTATCTAAATTTTTGGCTTTGCCGCTCAAATTGTTCCGCTTCTCACGACAAATACTTATCTATTCACCCATGATCCTACATGATCGCCACCTCACAGTACATGGGTGACACATGTCATGTGAATGGGAAAAGCCAGGGGCAAGTTCGTCCGAAATCCTCGGGCGCATAGTTTTTCACTGTCGCTATAAATACCCCTGTCTTCTCCTCACTTCACTTTTACTCCGCTCGACCTCTCTCTCCCGCTCGAGCTTCCCAAACCCTAGCGCCGCCGCTACTTCATCGTCGCCGGTGAGGAAGAGCTTCACTGCCTCGACCTCGTCGCCGTCATACTCGCGCCGGTTGCGGATCTCTTCACTCCATCGCCGTCGTAGCCGTCTTCCTCTGCTCAGTTAGGGCGTGGAAGATCTGAATGGACGAACTTCACCTCAACACTTCCCAGTTTGTCGTGTTCTTCACTTCGGGTAATTAAAAGTTACTTTTATTGCCCGCTTTGATTCATGTGTTTTCATAAAAATCTTCAAAGGTGTTTATTCTTCAAATCTTCACACACTAAAACACCTCACATGTTATCTGTTCTTGATTCCTTTATCTAAGCAATGATTTTCTTCAAGATTCCTCAATTGTGTGGATTTCCAAATCTGTACAACTCTGGAACCTAAGATAAAGAACGCTTAGTGAAATTCTTCAAGACTCATCGGTCAAATTCCTCAAACCTATTCTTTTTAAAAAAAAATCTTCTGAGAACGCATATGACCTCTCCACATTCCTCGCAACTATACTCTGTTCACAGGTACAAATGTCCGCTGATGAATCACTAGGTTCTCATCAACTTAACTTATTTGCAGCGTTCCTCAAAGAAAAGTTGCATACATCTTCAGAAACTTCAGTTGTTAATCCTCAGCTGAAGAAAATGGCTGACGGCAAGAAGCCACAGAAGGGAGGAAAAAGGCCTGAGGTCAACACATCGTTTGAAATCCCTGAGGATATCTATGCTGGATATTGCACTGCAGATGAGGCCAAGTTTGGCAAGGAGGACAAGAATCAGCACAAAGTGCGCATACAACGAATTGAGAGGAGATGGGCACGAGAATGGAGGGAGTACAGATATGTTACTCCCAAGTACATGAAGAAATTCGTGCTCAATCCTCCATGCTCAAGACCTCCATTGAGGCCTGGCCAACTAGCGGATCCCACCAGCCTCAAGCGCGGTGAGGACTATGCTACTGAATGGGCTAGGCGCCAGGCCAAACTAGCCAAGCAAGCAAAAGAGGCAGTGAGGAAATTCAATGAAGATTCTGCTGCTGCTGCTAACGCTGCTGAGGCCTCTGGCAGTAATCCCAGAAAGGCTATGCCAAAGAAGCCTGCCCACAAGTCTAGTGCTTCTCCTTCAATGCCCTCATGGCCAAGATCCTCAGCAATGCCCTCACGGCCAGCATCTTCAAAGCCCTCACGGCCAATTCCTCAGTCCGCTCCTCCTCCTCCGACAAAGTCTTCCGCTGCTCTGTCAAAATCTTCGGCACCTGTGCATCTTGCCACGTGCCAAAGGACTCAAGGCTTCTCTATTGCCTCAGGAGCATCTGCAAGCTCCTTGGCTGCTCGACCTTCCTCAGCTGGTCCCTCACTGCTGAAGAAAAAGGCCACTACTGGACGAGGTATTCGACCAAGTCCTCACAAGAAGCAAGTCGCTTTCCAAGTGCCCTCTGATGATGATGAGGCGGATGATGAAGAACTTGCCGAAATCATCAGAGACAGGCAAGCCAGGGCCGCTAGAGCCAAAGGCAGCAATGTGCCACGATTTCATTGACTTATGGCACAAGGACCCCGCTACACCTTTGCCGGAGATGAACCTCACTCCTGGTCAAAGCCATGTTCTCACTCACTTCATTGAGGAAGAGAAATGGAAATATGAAGAAGGACGAAGGCTTAAGAAAGCGCAATACAAGAAACAGCGCTACCTCAAGGACAATGTCCTCACTCTTACCCCTGAACAACTCATTGCTGTACAAGCTGAAATCAAGCAATTGAGTGATGATTTCAATTGGTATCATGCTGATTGGAAGGGAGCAAAGGTTCGTTTCGTCAACTTGACGAAGACTTTCTCTTCAACTGCCACTGCGCCGGTGCATGTTGAAATTCCTCAGGCTGAAGAATCTGCTCAGCCCACTGAAGAACATGCCAGCACCGCTGATGTCAGTATGGCTGCTGAAGAAAATGAGAGTACTAGGGCTAATGACTCCATTCCAGCCGCTGATGATATTGCCAGGGCATCCACTAGTGATGCGCCTGAAGAAAGTGAACAAATCAGGGCAACTACAACAGTTGTGCCTGAAGAAAATGCACCTCCTGCGCCTACACCAACTCCTATCCTTCCATCTGCTCTTGATGTGAAGAAGACCAAGGCTGCAGAATGTGCAGCGATGAAGAAAAGGAAGGCATCAACTTCATCAAATTCTTCAGCTTCAAAGAAGATGAAGACCCTGATCAGTTCAATTGCCAATCCAATTGATGCCATTCCCGTCTCATCAATACCATCAAAGGACCTTGTTCCTTTTGGTGAAGAATATGAGATTCCCGAGGAATCTGATGAAGAAACTCCATCTGCTACTTCGACAGAGCAGTTGGATGAAGAAATTGAAGATGAGGATGTGGACATTGGATGTACCACTCCTGTGCTCCATGATGACTTTTGGGAAAGTCAGCACCCCAATTCTCCACTGTTTACTCCTCTCCAAGCTATTCCTCAGTCCCCAGTCGCTACAGAAGTACAAGTGGAATCTGATGAACATCGTGCAACCCTGTCCGTCCATGAGGAAATTCCAGCCACTAGCGCTGATGAAAATGTGAATGAAGAAGTGATGACTTAGGCTGCAACTGTAGAAGAAACTGAAATTCCTCAGCATGAGGAACCTGAGATTGCGATTCCTGAGGTGATATTGCAAATCACAGACACTCCTCAGCCCAAGCCAAAGAATCCCTTCTCCAAGAAGCCAAAATTCAAGGATTTCTTCGGCGAGCACGTATTCATCACTGAATTCAACCCTTATGACAATGCTCGTCTTAGAAGGAAGCATTTCTGGACTGCCAGCCAGGCAAACTTCTACTCCTCAGTTCTATTTAACAAGGACAAAGTCTTCGATCATGAGCATATTCCTCACATGGACATGGAATCTATGCCATGCTTCACGCCGGTTCTCAGTATGCTTCACGATGCAGGCTTGCTGAATTTCTGCACTGACATCGTTGATTGGAATGAAGAGCTTATTCTTCAGTTCTACTCAAATTTGCATATCACAGGCGATGCTGCTGACGTCAACTCATGGGTGTTGGACTGGATGACTGAAAACACTCATTACAAGGCACCAGCCTCTGAATTTCTTCGTGCCTTGCCAATCAGTCCTCCACCAGAAGGCGCTCGCTGTCTGTATGATGAACCTGAACTTACTGATCATTATATGCAAGTGCTCATGAAGCCGCTGAAGCCTGGACAAGCTCAAAGGGCCAAATTCCTCGTGAAGGATTTGCTCTATGTGCCCAGAACCATCTACCGCATTCTGACGAAGACTATCAGCCCAATCAAAGGATATGATTCTTCAGATGAAGAAATTGTGGGGATGATGAAGAATATGCTCTTCAACATCATGCATGGTATTCCTATCAATTACCATGATTTCTTCATGAGGACTCTTGCAAACGTTGCACTTTCTCCATTTGAGCTGAAGCCTTACGCGCCATGGATCATGAGATTCCTCAGAACAAGGTCTTCACTCAACTACAAGGCTGATTTTCAGAATCACCTCAGCTACTTGCCCCCAATTGAAGTCCTCAAGCGGACCATTTCCTCATCTGATGAGAAGGGAAAGTCACCAGCTGTGATTGATGAAGGCATTTGTCCATTGGATGGCCAGTTCCGCAAAGCTGCATCCTACTCCATCAATGATGACTCTGCCACACATGATTCTGCTGCAAATGCTCCAAAGTCAAGTCCTCAAGCTACTGCTCCATGTGTGATGACTGACCATGAACTGCTCATAAGTCTTCACCAGAAGGTCGATCACAATCACAAATGGGTTAAGCGTCAGTTTGGCTCTATTCTTCACAACATGACTTCTACACATAATGCAGTGAAGAAAAACCACTACTACCTCCATGAAGTGTTTGATCGCACCTGGGCAATTCTGTCTCATCTATATGGTGAAGAAGATCTGTAGCAAATGGGCTTCAAGGAAGACTTTGAATGGTCTGCACCTCCTCCGAAGAAATTCAAGAAGTTCAAGGTTCCTTCCTTGGTGGCCAACTCATATTCTTCATCACGCGCCACGGACGAGAATGAAGATTTGGACGATACTGTAACAGGCCCTACAACGACTCAGGACCCTGACAACGCTGGCGCTCCTCCTTCATCATGATATTCTTCAGGGGCGTTAGTCCTCAGTTTCAACCCTTTTGGTCATTCGATGACAAAGGGGGAGAAATTTGAGTTAGTCTTCAAGCGGGTCTATATATGGGCGTTTTTTGCTAAGTTACAACTCTCGTTCTTCTGATGACTTAGCTGGATCGAGCTGTAATCTTAAACTCTATGGTGGCTTGATACTTTTGCGGTGTTTCTCTCCATGCTTATTCCTCATTAATGTTAATGCACGCATGCTGAATCACATCAGTCACCATATTTCATCATGCATTTCAAATTCCTCATATTATATGTCAAATGCGTATATGAATTACAAGATATAGGGGGAGATCTCCATGATTATACTCTTCAAGTGTGCATTGCTTCAAAAGCAATTACCTCACGATGTGCATCTTCAGGGGGACTTCTTCTATATCTTGCAATCAAATTCCTCAATATCAGTATTTACACTTCACATGTTTATCCCCGTTGAAAACTTAACCTATATTGTCATCAATCACCAAAAGGGGGAGATTGTAAGTGCATCTAGTGCCCCTTAGTGATTTTGGTGTATTGAAGACTTATAGGTTAAGAGACTGATGCGTTTGTGAGTGTACACAGGTCTATAAGTCTATGAGGAGTTTGGTATTTACAAAGAAAGTCGACCCCTAAAAATGAAGTTCTTCAACTGAAGACTTTGGATTTCTGAAGACTTTCTGAAGACTTTGAAAGTGAAGAAATTGGTGTGACCTTGAAGACTTGGAAATCCTTCGAGGAACATGAAGTGCGAAGACTTTTGTTTTACTGTTTCATTTTCTCTTTCTTGAGTCATGGGAAACACCGTACTATTAAAGGGGGTCGAGGAAATACTAAGGAAAAATTTCCATGTGATGCTCAACTCAAAATCCTACACCTACCAATCCTTTCGAGTGAAGCCATTGGAAATCTCGCACAGTTCAGCCATATTCTTCAGTGACAGAGACGAAGTTCTTCTGGTCTCTGAGGAATTTGTTCTGACTGAAGAGTTAGGAATTCGCGAGTGCGAATTGCCTACCAAGTGAGGAACATGATAACCCTGAGGAATTCGGACCTCAAATATTCCGACCGTTGCTGTGCTACGCGCCAGCTGTCCCAAAATATCTACCCACCCAACGGCCATATCAGACAAGGGCATTTATGTCTTATCATGCCGGGCTGCTCCCTAGGCTATAAATAGCTGCCCCCTTCAACCACTAGCTGGTTGGCTGCTCCGAGAGAAACTGACACTTGTCATTTGAGAGCAACCCATCCTCCGAGGACTTTGAGCGAAAATCATCAAGTGAGAAAATCCCAAACCCAATCCTACAAAACCCCAAGTGATTGAGCATCACTGTAGAGATTGATCCTGCGTGGATCCGACGCTTGTTTCCTTTGAAGACGGTGCTTCTTCCAGACGGTTAGGCGTCAAGGTCTAGAGCATCCAAGAGGAATTGTGGATCGCCGAGTGACCGAGCTTGTGAAGGTTCGAAAGTCACCTGAAGACTTACCATGAGTTATTGGGCGAGGTCTGTGTGACTTTAGCTCAAGGAGAATATGGTGAGGACTGTGTGTCCGGGACTGGGTGTCCGCGAGTTTAAATACTCAGCCGCTCCAACCAGATGTACAACTGAGACAGCAGTTGGAACTGGTCTACCAAATCATTGTCTTCACCAAGCTAACTGGTTCTATCTCCTCAACTCTTTCATTTCCTCATGTATGTTGTTCTGTGTTTGTTCATATCTGTTTGAAGACTTTGACTGAAGAATTTCTCAATTTCCTCAGTTCTATTTCTTCAGTCTGATCGTCTTCTTCCTTGTGTTACCCTATGTTTATGCTTTCTGTACTCTGTGCTTGTCTTCATTTCATCATGATGACTATGCTTGTGCTCTGTTATGTTCCTTTGTGAGTACTTATTCCGCTGCTAGTAGTTCTTCATTTAGGAATTTCCTCACCAGCAAATTCCTCAGTGAAGAATTCATAAAAATCGCCTATTCACCCCCCTCTAGTCGATATAACGCACTTTCAAGATATGCAAGAGGCGAAGAAATCAATGAAAGAAAAGGTATTAAAGCTGAAGATGTTAAAAATTTACCACCTATTGAAGAAATACATGGTCTTAATTTACCGCCTGAAGAACCACATTGTCTTGATAACCCGACACAGGTAGTAAAGGTAAATTCTCTCTATAGATATGATAAAGTTGAAATACCCTCTACTAAATTTCATAGCCCATGCTTAGATGAATTTGATGACTTTATGGCTAGAAAAGAAAGTTTTAATGCTTATGTTGGTAGAGAGTTAAAGAATAATGCTTTCGAGATAGGACGCGTAGGTGATAATCTGGCTAGAGATAAAGATGAACTTCACCGCGTTGGCAAATATGCTTCTATGTTTGCTACTCAAGCTGAGCAAGTACTCAAAGCTCAAAATGATTTGCTTGATGAATTGAATAATAAAAATGACTTTGTCGTTAGAGTGGCTACTAGAACTGGTAGAATGACTCAGGAACCTTTATATCCTGAAGGCCACCCTAAGAGAATCGAGCAAGATTCTCAGAGAAATAATTTAGAGGCTCCTAGTTCTTCTAAAAAGAAGAAGAAAAATGATAGGACTTTGCATGCTTCTAGTGAACCTACTATAGACACACCTGAGAATCCCAATGATACTTCTATTTCTGATGCTGAAACACAATCAGGTGATGAACATGAACCTAGTGATAATGTTAATGATAATGTTCATGTTGATGCTCAACCTAGCAAAGATAATGATGTAGAGATTGAACCTGCTGTTGATCTTGATAACCCACAATCAAAGAATCAATGTTATGATAAGAGAGATTTTGTTGCTAGGAAGCACGGGAAAGAAAGAGAACCATGGGTTCAGAAACCCATGCCCTTCCCTCCTAAACCATCCAAGTCAAAGGATGATGAGGACTTTGAGCGCTTTGCTGAAATGATTATACCTATTTTCTTATGTATGCGCTTAACTGATATGCTTAAAGTAAATCCTTACGCTAAGTATATGAAGGATATCATCACAAAGAAACTTGGAGATCTGGGTGTTCCAACTATACCATGCTCCATTAAAAGAAATTATGTCAGAACTGCTTTATGTGATCTTGGAGCTGGTGTTAGTGTTATGCCTCTCTCTTTATATCGTAGACTTGAACTGAATAAGTTGACACCTACTGAAATATCTTTGCAAATGGCTGATAAATCAACTGCTATACCTGTCGGTATTTGTGAGGATGTGCCTGTTGTGGTTGCAAATGTCACTATCTTAACGGACTTTGTTATTTTTGATATTCCCGAGGACGATAGTATGTCTATTATCCTTGGTAGACCTTTTATTAATACTGCAGGGGCTGTTATTGATTACAACAAAGGCAATGTCACTTTTCATGTAAATGGCAATGAGCATACGGTACACTTTCCAAGGAAACAATCTCAAGTTCATAGCATCAATTCTATTGAAAAAGTTCCAACTATCATTTTTGGAGGTTTTGAATTTCCTCTCCCTACTGTCAAGAAAAAGTATGATATTCTTATTGTTGGGGATTTTCATATCTCCGTCGAGGTAACTTAGTGTTATTTTAAATTTCTCCAGTTCTGTGTTATTCGGAATGAGTTTGTTAACAAGACTTGATCAACCTTGTTAGCGGGTTCATTTTGATGATCACGAGATGGATGAAACTAGAAGGCACAACCTTCCGTACCCTCTTTTTACTTTCTGTTATTTAGAATAAATAAAGGAAAAAATAGTATTATCCGTCTGTTTCCTGAATTATCCGTGCATTAAAAAATAGTCTGAAAATAAAAGTGCTCCAAATGCCCTGCAAATTTAGTATGATTTTTTCTAGAATATTTGAGGATTTTAGGCACTGAAAACACTGCAGGAGGGGCAAGCACGAGGCCACGAGAGAGGAGGGTGCCCCCCTGTAGGGGGCGCCCCTGTCTCGTGGGCCCCTGGTGGCTCCCCTCCACTTATGCCAGCACCCACACACTTCATCTTCTATCCAGAAAAATCCCCATCCAGCTCAAGCACAAGTTCTAGCTCGTTTTGCTGCGATTTTCGTTCTCTTAGCTCAAAGCTCCATTCATAAAACTGCTTTGGGAGATTTTTGCTTGGTATGTGACTCCTCCATTGGTCCAATTAGTTTTTGTTCTAGTGCTTTATTCATTGCAAATTTTTGCTGCTTAGGTGACCATGTTCTTGAGCTTGCATGTTAAATTTTTGAGGTCCCAAGCAATTCCAATGCATGATATAGGCTCTAGGCACTTGTAGGAGTAGTTGCTATCAATCTTATTTAGTTTATCCACTTTTATTTTGAAGTTACTAAAATTTCAGAAATTTTCAGAAAAAGAAATATGCTTAGAAGAATGTACCAAGGAGGTTCCTCAGCAAAGAAAGGGCCAAGAATTGCTATACGTGAACAAGATGTTAATTTGCCAAGGGACGCAATTGTACGGGCTTGTGAGTGGTCATCCGATGATATTATGGTCGAAGCAGGCTTTAAGGAAGAATTTGACGCGTATGTGCGTAATGCCGAGCTGGAGGACTTATTACAAGATAAGTGTCCTCAATATTATCAATTGACTGATTCCTTTATGCGGAGGTTCGAATATATTTCTGCGCGTAATTCTCCTAGTGTCATGTTTGATATTTATGATACATCTTATACCATGGATTTAGAGGATTTCACAACTGCTTGCAAACTCCCTCAGTGGGGTAATATCAATGATCCTCGCAAATCTGAATTTAGAGATTTTCTTGCTAGTATTACTCTGGGAGAATCTAGGGATGTAGCACAAGCTACCATAGGGAGCATTCATTTTCCTGCTTTACATTACTTCGCTCTCTTTATTGGTAGATGCATTAACGGTAAGGACGAGGTATGTCACATGTGTGCCCCTGATCTTTGTGTCCTCAAGAGTGCTGTGTCAGGTTATAAAGGTTATAACTTGGGGGCAATAGTTGCACATAGGTTGCAGAATAATAGTAAAAGGGGAAATTTCTTTGGAGGAATTTATGCAACCCGTGTGGCTAATTTTCTTAATATAACTCCACGAGAGGGGGATATGATTGTACCTCCTGTTTATTTGGATAAAGAAGCTATGTTTGATCATTATTTTCTTGAGAGGAATGAACAATTCCTCCATTGTCGACTAATCTATGACAAATGCAATGTCGTCCCTGTTACTCTTCCTGCTCCCTACCTGTTTGATTATCAGGCAAAAGGAAGATATGTTATCACCAGGGAAGAAGCAGCTGAGTTACGAGAGGGGAATGGAGGCAGCCCGCCAACACGCTGCTGCTTAGGAGGCGGTCGCCTTTGCATCTCAGTACTATCCTAGTTTCACTTATGGATATCAGCCAGGCGGTCCTTGGTATTAAACCAACTTAGGCCAAAAGCCTAAGCTTGGGGGAGTACGTATTTCTCACCGACTTTACATTCATGTTCACACACTAGTCGTCGGTGCTCATACTCTTTCATTGTATTATCCATGTTAGTTTAAATTTCTTTTTCTAGTTTTCTTCTTGTGTGTTTGATAAACCTTGAGAAAAACCAAAAAATTAGTTAGTTTAATTTCCTTGCTTGTAGTAGAATTAAAGTGAAAACCCAAAAAAAATTCTCGTTCTTCTTTTACTTGTTGGGAGCTTTCCCGTGTAAATAGTTTTATTTTCTTTTCTTTCCTTTGGGGGTTGAGAAGACCATATTGAAAATGCTTAATGGCTCTTATATGCATGATTGTTTATTTAATTTAGAGCCCATATTACTTGTCTTCTCTCTTGAGTTGAATGCTTGCAGATTCCAGCTTAGTCCAATGCACGTGCACTCTTATTATTATACACATCGTTCGGTCGTGCAAGTGAAAGGCAATAATGACAATATAGGATGGACTTATTGGGATGAAAAAAGCCAGTATGAACTCGACCTCTCTTGTTTTTGTAAAAATTCTGAGTTCATTGTTCCTGAGTCAGCTATTATGAAGTAAACATATTTGCAATGACATTTAGAGATTATAGTTACTTGTGCCATGCTTGATCAGCTATGAGTTATAATGGTTTACCTTGCGTGCCAACATGCTATTAGAATGATTATGATGTGGTATGATGGGATGGTATCCTCCTTTGAATGTATTAAGTGACTCGACTAGGCACATGTTCACGCATGTAGTTGAATAAAATTAACATAGCCTTCACGATATTTATGTTCATGGTGGATTATATCCTACTCATGCTTGTACTCGGTGTGAATTAATTTTAATGCATGCTTACGACTGTTGTCGCTCTCTCAGTTGGTCGCTCCCCAGTCTTTTGCTAGCCTTCACTTGTACTAAGCAGGAATACTGCTTGTGCATCCAAACTCCTTAAACCCCAAAGTTGTTCCATATGAGTCCACTATACCTTCCTATATGCGGTATCTACCTGCCGTTCCAAGTAACTTTGTATGTGCCAAACTCCAAATCTTCAAATGAAATTCTGTTTTGTATGCTCGAGCAGCTCATGTTACAACTAGGGCTGCCTATATCTTCCATGCTACGTGGGTTATTCTCAAGAGGAATGGACTCCGCTCCTCATTCACGAGAAGGGGCCGGTAACCGGGATGCCCAGTCCCATGATCAAAAAGATCAAAGCAAATCAAAATAATTAAACAAAACTCCCCCAGGGCTGTTGTATGTTGGAGGCACACGTTGTTTAGAGCAAGCCATGGATTGATGCTTGTTGGTGGTTGGGGGAGTATAAACCTTTACCATTCTATTTGGGAACTGCCTATAATGCATGTAGTATGGAAGATACAGCCATCTCATAGATGTTGCGTTGACAGTGAAAGTATGCCGCTCAAAATGTTATTCAATCTCTATTTTAAAATCGAGCTCTGGCACCTCTACAAATCCCTGCTTCCCTTTGCGAAGGGCCTATCTATTTACTTTTATGTTGAGTCATCACCCTTCTTATTAAAAGCACCCGCTGGAGAGCACACTATCATTTGCATTCATTATTATTGGTTTATATTGGGTATGACTTGACTGGATCTCTTTTACCATGAATTACAATGTTTAGTCAGTCCTTGATCTTTAAAGGTGCTCTGCATTTATGTTTTGTGGTCTCAGAAAGGGCTAGCGAGATACCATTTTGTTATATGATGTTATAATTATTTTGAGAAAGTGTTGTCATCCGAGTTTTATTATTATGGCTCGCTAGCTGATTATGCTATTGATATGAGTGATTGTGAGAGCTAAGTATTATTGTGAGTATGGTTAGTTCATAATATTTTCTGAAACTTGAATGCTGGCTTTTCATGTTTACAACAACAAGAGCAAACAGAGTTTGTAAAAGTTTTTCTTTATCACTTTCAGTTTATCAACTGAATTTCTTAAGGACAAGCAATGGTTTAAGCTTGGGGGAGTTGATACGTCTCCAATGTATCTACTTTTCCAAACACTTTTGCCCATGTTTTGGACTCTAACTTGCATGATTTGAATTAAATTAACCCGGACTGATGTTGTTTTCAGCAGAACTGCCATGATGTTGTTTTATGTGTAGAAAAGAAAAGTTCTCGGAATGTCCTGGAAATCCACGGAGGCACTTTTTGGAATTAATAAGAATTTTTTGCGACAAAATTAATGCCAGGGGGCCCACATTCTGTCCACGAGACAGGGGGCGCCCCCCCTAGGGCGCGACCTCCTATCTCGTGGCCCCCCTGGACCTCCTTCGACTTCAACTCCAACTCCATATATTCCATCTCGGTGAGAAAAAAAATCGGAGAGAAAGTTTCATCGCGTTTTACGACACGGAGCCGCCGCCAAGCCCTAATCTCTCTCGGGAGGGCTGATCTGGAGTCCGTTCGGGGCTCCGGAGAGGGGGATTCGTCGCCGTTGTCATCATCAACCAACCTCCATCACCAATTTCATGATGCTCACCGCCGTGCGTGAGTAATTCCATCGCAGGCTTGCTGGACGGTGATGGGTTGGATGAGATTTACCATGTAATCAAGTTAGTTTTGTTAGGGTTTGATCCCTAGCATCCACTATGTTCTGAGATTGATGTTGCTATGACTTTGCTATGCTTAATGCTTGTCACTAGGGCCCGAGTGCCATGATTTCAGATCTGAACCTATTATGTTTTCATGAATATATGTGTGTTCTTGATCCTATCTTCCAAGTCTATAGTCACCTATTATGTGTTATCATCCGACAACCCCGAAGTGACAATAATCAGGATACTTCTCGGTGATGACCGTAGTTTGAGGAGTTCATGTATTCACTATGTGTTAATGCTTTGGTCCAGTTCTCTATTAAAAGGAGGCCTTAATATCACTTAGTTTCTGCTAGGACCCCGCTGCCACGGGAGGGTAGAACAAAAGATGTCATATAAGTTCTTTTCCATAAGCACGTATGACTATTTACGGAATACATGTCTATATTACATTGATGAATTGGAGCTAGTTCTATATCAACCTATGTTATAACTATTGCATGAGGAATCGCATCCGGCATAATTATCCATCACTGATCCATTGCCTACGAGCTTTTCATATACTGTTCTTCGCTTATTTACTTTTCCGTTGCTACTGTTACAACTACTACAAAACCCAAAAACATTTATCTTTACTGTTGCTACCGTTACCTTTATTATCATACTAACTTTGCTACTAAATACTTTGCTGCAGATACTAAGTTATCCAGGTGTGGTTGAATTGACAACTCAACTGCTAATACTCAAGAATATTCTTTGACTCCCCTTGTGTCGAATCAATAAATTTGAGTTGTACTTTACCCTCGAAAGCTGTTGTGATCCCCTACACTTGTGGGTTATCACCTCCCTAAGTACTATCGAGTCTGCTATGGTTTATGCGTAGAACTGTTATGAACTGTCGTACCGCTTATATCTGAATTATCTAGTTGATGCTCTGTTTATACTCTGTTGTGCTTATGATGTGTGCTGCCGAAGTGTGGTGATAACCTCACCAACTAGCCAAAGAGGTTACCACACATTAGGCCTTGTATACAACCAAACACCATGCCTTGGGTTTGTGGACTAACATGCAGGCAACCAAACATCAAAGAGCGTGGTTCAGGCCATGCAGGTAAGAGGGCAAGCAGGCAACCAAACAACATGCATATGGTGCATTTGAGGCTGCATTTGCATAGCCAGGTTGGATAGAAAAGTTTATGCAATACGGATACTGTAGCGCACGGCAACCAAACACGCCCTTGATGATTGCCTATGGAGATGCCCTTATGTAATCTCCTTCGATATACGTCAATAAAGTCGGCTGCTATTACTGAAAAAAGGAAAATTTTCCTAGCACATTACAGTATTTTAAAATCAGATTTACTATTTCACATCTAGATGTAAAATAATTATCTCACATCTAAGTTATAAACAGTAGGATATATTGTTCAAGATTCGTGTTTTTTGTAACGCGTGCTCGCGCAGCGGTGCGATTGACCTGAGATTCGTACCGAACAGTGAGCGTTTCCTGCAGCCATTTGATTGGGCCATTTTGTCGTTTTCACCTTTTTGTCTGTTAGTTTGACTAGTATTTGTTCACTGCAGCAGCTGCTGCACTTGTGAGTGCCTTTGCCTTTACTTTTTTTTCTCCGCAACTCTATCTTTGTGTATAGCTACATTCTGTATACATCTCCTATGTTTTATTTTTTCACAGCCCTCGACCCCTCGTACGTTGCGCGGGCGTGGGCTGCAGTCATGATTGTTTTTTTATTTTATTTTTCTGTTTTTTTCATTTATTTGTTTCAAATTTGTAAATTTTTAAAATTTATGTTTTTTATTTTCTCTTTTTATTTTTTATTTTTTATTATTTAAATTCAAGAATTTTTTCCATCGTTGTTTATTGAGTGTCCACCACCCAATGGAATGGCAAGTCTACCTCTGGCATGCAACTTGGGCCCGACCTTCTTTTGTCACGGTTGTAATCCTATCCTCGACTTGCGGTTGAGCTTTGACTTTTTTTGTATCAGTTGCAAATTCACCATCGACTCGCAACTAGAGCTCGAATTTTTTTTTGTGTTAGTTGCAAGTCCACCCTCAACTCGCAACTTAGTCTTAATTTTTCTTTTTATACTAGTTGCAAGTCCACCCATTAACTCGCAACTCGTGCCCGACCTTTTTTTTTGTCTCAGTTGCAAGTTCACCCTCGACTCGTAACTGAGGCCAATATTTTTTTGTCCTAATTGCAAGTCCACCCTCGACTCGCAACTGAGTGCCTTTGCCTTTATTTTTTTGTCTCAGTCTGGGGCGCACTATTTTTTTTTGTCCCACTTGCAAGTCCACCCTTGACTCGTAGCTGGGCCTCGCCCTTTTATTTTGTCCCATTTGCAAGCCCAGCATCGACTCGCAATTGAGCCTAACATTTTGTGTCCTAGTTGCATGTCCACCCTCGACTCGCAATTGAGCCCAACATATTTTTTTCTTAGTTGAAAGTTCACCCTCGACTCGCAACTGGGGTGTGATCTTTTTTGTCCCAATTGCAAGTCTACCCTTTACTCGTAGCTTGGCCTCGCTCTTTTTTTTTGTCCCAGTTGCAAGTCCACCCTCGACTCGCAACTGAGCCCAACAGTTTGTGTCCTAGCTACTTGCAAGTCCACCCTTGACTCACAACTAGGGCGCGATCTTTTTCTGCCCCAGTTGCAAGTCCACCATTGACTCGCAGCTGTATCTCGACCGTTTTTTTGTCCCAGTTGCAAGTCCATCATCAACTCGCAACTGGGGCCAGATCTTTCTTTTTTAGTTGCAAATCCACACTCGACTCGCAACTAGGGACCGACCTTTTTTGTCCCAGTTGCAATCCCACCGACAACCCACAACTAAAGACCGGCCTTCTTTTTGTCCCAGTTGCAAGTCCATCATCAACTCGCAACTCCACCATGACTTTTTCTGTCTCAATTGCAAGTCAACTCTCGACTCATAACTTCGGGTCCGATCTTTTTCTGTCTGAGCGAGCGCGCTTCCCTTTCACGTGTGATTAACAAAAAAACAAGAAATTTTGTTCTTGAAGAAATTGTTCAAATACCAAAATGTGTTCATATTTTTCAAAAAATGATCGGAATTACAAAGTTTATTCACATTTGAAAAACACCTTTTTATAATTTTAAAATTGTTTTTGTTTTCAAAAATATTTGGCTTTAAAAAATATTTATAATTTGCAAAGATGATTTCAGAAAATATCAACAATTTCTTCTAATCTCGCCCTGTACTATGCTCTTATTAAAGTTTCCCGCTTCCTAATCAACACTACTTACTCGTTGTAGTGGTTGAAGCTGGCGTTCCTACCGCTGGCGTCGTGAGTTCGACACGTAGTACACGCAGTGTTGTGATTTTTTTTGCGCTCAAGTCAGCCGGTCCAGTTGCATGGCAACGGCTGTGCAACTCGCCAGAAAAAAAAAAGAGCAACATGGTGTGCTGGACATCCGCTGATTTGCGATTATGTCACAATTTAGATGTGAGATATTATCTCACATCTAGATGAGATATAGTCACAATATTGGATTAGAATTCACGTGCACGTATAGGCAAGCATCGTAGTTCTTTCCACGGCACGATCTTTGGTTCGTGTCCGAGATCAAAACGCGCCGACCGACGTAAACTTGACGCGTGACGCGACTTCTGATCCGTTTCAGGCTCGGCCGCCACGCGCATCCATAAGTAGCAGGACCGGGACACCGCTGAGCACGCTCACAACTTGCGATCCAACACCATGGCCGCCATCGTGGAGACGCGCAAGCGCTGCCTCGCCGCGTTCCTCGACGAGCCGTCCCCGGCGCCGCCCCACCTCTGCAAGCGCGGCCGAGTCACGCCATGCGCGGGCTCCATGGCCCCGGTGCCGCCCACGTCTCTGGCGTTCGACCCGCTCGACGCCCTCCGCCACATATTCCAGGACGCCGACCCGAGGTGCCTGGAGGCCTGCTTCACCGCCTCCGGCCGCGACCTGCACGCCGCCGTGCAGGCGTACCACGCCCACCAGGCCAGGGAGGCACTGGCCTCCCGCCTCGCACACGCGGCGGGCGATGACGAGTCCTGTGCCGGCTTGCTCCTGAAGCAGATGGCGGCGGCGACCGACGTGCCCGACGCCAAGAACCGGGCGACTTGGATGCTGGGGGTGATCAGGAACGCGGGAGCAGAGCGCGCCGTGCGGGAGGCCGCGACGGAGCTGGCAAGGCTGCGCGAGGAGAACGCCGCGCTGAGGGAGCAGGCGGAGCGCGGCGCGACGGAGGGGGCGACACTGCGCGAGGAGAACGCGGCGCTGGCGCAGCGTGCAGCAGCGGCGGAGCGCGACGGGTCCGTGCTGAAGCGCGGCGTCATTGTGCAGCAGAGGCGGTACGAGGAGACGGAGCGCGCCGCGGCGGCGATGAAGAAGAAGGTGGCCGAGCTCGAGATGGCCAACTACGCGCTCGGTGTCCGGCTGCGCGACGCCGAGGCCAGCCGCTTCCCGGCGGCCTACCGTGGCCCCGACGTGTTCTAGCCTTCTAGGGCTCGTATGAGTGCTGTTTTGATTCGAAGATCGATTTAGATACAACTCTCTCTTGTAAAACGATTGTAAATCCATGTCTCGATGGAATTCAATGAAGTTTTTCAAAAGTTCATGATTTGTAAAACATTCACATATTTGTAAAAGTTCACAAATTCCAAAAAGTTCATGATTTTTTTTAAAAAAAGCATTGGTTCGAAAAAAGATCATGAATTAGAAAAAGTTCATGCATCATAAAAATTTCATGCATTTCAGAAAAGTTCATTGATAAAGAAAAAGTTCATAAACTTTGAAAAAGTTTGCGCATTTAAAAAGTTCATGAATTTGAAAAAGTTTATTCTCTGATTTGCACGTTTAAATCCATTCCTCAGTGCTCGTTTGTTTGTTAGATATGCGTTTTAGTACGGTTTATCCTTTTTGTTTCTCTATTTATTCTCTGATTTTCTCTGGTTTCTTTGTATTTCGTCGGTTTTCTATGTTTCTTGATGAGATTTTCATTGGGGTTTTCTTTTCTTTTCCTCTTGTTTTTTCTTTGTTTTTTTTTGTTTTTTTGGTTTTTCTGTGGGTTTCCCTTTCTTTGTTCTTTCTGTTCTTTTTGGATTTCATCAGTTTTTTCACTATTTTTCATTCTTGGTTTTCACTGTTTTACATTTTATTGATGTGATTTCCGTTAGCTTTTTAATTCCCTTTTTCTTTGGTTTCCAGTTTTTCTTTTTAGGTTTTTGTTTTTTCTTTGTTTATATTTTGTTTATCTGAACAAATGGTATCATGTTATTTTCAGAAAATTAAACGCGTATGAAATAATCAACCTGGTTTAAAAAAAACATTTGTATATTAAATAAATGTAGACATCATAAAACATATTAAAAGGATCAATTTTCATTTAAAAATGTTAGACATGTATATTAAAATGTTTTTGATGTATACGAAAAATCTACATTGTGTGTGAAAAACTGTTCATTACAATATATTTTTTAACACGTGATCAATTTTGTTGTATTAAGGTCTACCATTCTTATATACATGTTCAACATCTTTCATAGACGTTTAACATTTATATATGATTAAAAAATTCATGCACCTTGTATATTTTTTGTATATATTTTTAATGTAATGAGAAACATTTTTCTATACAGATTTGACATTTTGTAGGCCTTGATTAAAATATATCAAATACTACTTGATTAATATTTTTGAAATTGTTGATTAATATTTTTGAATTACCTGATCAACCTTTTCATACACATTTTATATTATTTGTATACACAAAAACTTTTTTCTATACACATTTAACTTTTTTTGAATGATTGGTGAACATTTTCAAGTATATTATGTTATTTATTTTTGTAATATATATATTTAAAGTATTTGGAAGTATAAACAAAACTAAAAATAAAGGAAAAACATGAAAACAAAAACGAGGCTATTCCCTGTAGCCTCTCGCGAAGCAAGACATAGGCCCGCCCCAGGGGACCTCGTCTAGAGTCGGCTTTTGTTCTTTCTTTCATAAAAGAGGTCGCCTTATGTTCCTAAAAAGGAATATTTTACTAAGATTAGAGTATTTAAAATAATGGATTAGACTAGATATTCACGTGCACGTATGCATGGCAATATTATATGAAAAAAACGCGTCTAGTGGGCGGCCGGCTGCCCACTAGTGCGATCGAGCGGCCGGCCCAAAACGGTAAGCCATGTCCCCCCGCGGTACAGAAAAGGAAGGGGATAGGCTGCCACCAAACCCGATTGAGCGGCCAGTCCCGATAGGCCCCGCATCCCATGCTCCCACGCCTCGCACGGCCGCTCGTCCCCACGCCCTAGCATATGTACGCAGCGTTCCCACGCCCACGTACCTACCCAACGCCTCCAACGCCCCACGCTGCCTTCTTCTCCACGAAAGAAGCGGATTCAAGGCCTTCCTTCCTCCTCCTACACAGCCGCCATGGGGGCCCCAAAATAGAAGAAGAAGCTACTCCAAAAAAGAAGATCTAAGGACAGGGTGGTCAAAGCCATACCAGGCAGCAACATCAAGTAGGTAATCCCCCTCTGCCCCTTTTCACTTCCCCCCTTCTTCTACTGCATATGTAGGCATATGTAAACCCCCTTCTTTATGGATATAGCACAAATCCATGGAGAAGCTGCTTCAAAAAGAGGTGAATCTGACACATCACACCACCCTCCGTCCCATGAGTGTCATATCTGCAACTGAAAACAAGTACCACGAATTACTGTGCAACTAACCATGGATAAAGGCCTATTATTTCCTGGTTTGTGCAACTAAATACAAGTTATTTAGGTTTAGTTGCACAGCTGCCTAGTTGCACACTAAACATGGTTTGAGACCAACTTTACTGAATATGTTTTCTAACATGCATCTCAACCAAGTTTCCGCCGCCTGGATGTGTTAAACAAGCCAACTAAAACAAGTTCTCTAGACAATTAAAATATGATTAAAGCCAACTCAACAAGCATTGTAGCCAAAATCTAAACATGCATTCTACCAACTTGTAGTTATTGTTTGTAAATAAACAAACTGACTGTCCAAAAGATATGTGCAACTAAAAATGCATAAATGTGCAACTGAACATGCATCCCAGCCAACTGAATCTGTATTCTGGCAACTCAGCATGCATGCTAGCCAAACTAAAACATGCATTGTACCCCACATGTACTGGATGTTTGTGAGTGAACACTTTAGAAAACCTGAAGTATATGTGCAATAAAAACATGTTTTCTGGCCAACTAAGCATGCATGTTGGCCAAACTAGAAAAAAATATCCCGCCCAACAGAGACATCTATTCTAACCAACTGAACACATTGACTGTCCAACTGAACATACATGTTAGCCAAACTGAAAAATGCATCCTCGCCAATTAAGACATCTATTCTAGCCAACTGAACACATTGACTGTCCAACTGAACATGCATGCTAGCCAAGGTGAAAAAATGCATCCTGACAACTGAGACATCTATTCTAGCCAAAATCAGAAATCTATAGTACGACAACAAAAACACAAGAATTTTTGTCGATAGCTAATGAAGCCACAAACCATATTAAAATAGTCACGCATATAATCTTGTCCACACATATATTCTGGTCCCACACCTATTGCAAAGCTATAGTGTAAAAATATGTTCAATATACTAGAAGTAAAAACAAAAACGGCGATGAGAACATATAACTATAATCTGTCATCCAATTTTTTTTTCACCTGGATTTTCCATCTCAAATGTAGCATAAAATTATGTGCAGAAAAATCTGAATCAACTCTTTGCCAAACAGAAAAACCCGCGGACCATTACAACAAACTAAGGAAAAATGTCAGAAAACTCTATAGTAAAAAGAAGTCATGTTCTTGCCAGCTATTTACCGCAAATTGTGCAACTAACATAACAACTCTGTGCAAACAAAAAAAATGCATAACTGTTATAATAAAGATTCTGCTATAGTCATGTAACTTTTGCAACTAAGATTGTCATAATGGTGTGCAACTGCCTATTTACTAAGTTTTTAGGTTGTTTGAAACACTCTTTCGTGGTTAACAACTGATGACATCACTTTGTTCTTTTTTTATGTGCAGGGAGTGTGTGCCAGCATCCAAAAAAGGAAAAAAATGCTTGATCTCAATGAGTTGCCTCCTGATCTCAATGAGTTTCTTCATAATATGGATCAGCAGGAACCCAGCATACCACAAGGAAATTGGACAGAAAATGAGCGATCTGTTTATTACATGCAGACAAGTCGTGGTCCTAACCCTATGGGCCATGACAATGTGGCAGGACAGTCATCAAACCATGGTGCCCCTGTAGTGGTGTCTTTGCAGTCAGAGAGCCATACTCTTGATGACACGGGAACCGCGGCAAATGTTCCTGGTCCAACCAGGACTGAGCTAGGAGCTGGGGCTGTTGACAGTGCTGTGTAAGGAGAAGAAGGAGAGGATGAGACTGGTTCTCAACATATGGAACCCTATGTTGGTATCAGGTTTGACAGCCTTCAAATTGCTAAGGATCACTACAACATCTACGCCCTACGGATGGGTTTCTCTGTCAAGATGAACACCTCTAGGCGGACACCTCACACCAATGTATTGGTAAAACATCAGTTTTGCTGCAACAAGTTCAAGAAGCCCAAAACTGATGATGGAGGAGCTGAGGCTCCTCCTATCCTGGACCCTATACCATATCCAAAATCTATTGACAGTGATGAGGAAATGGAAGATGAACCTCAATCTTTGCTGAAGAGGAGGCTTGTACTAGTAAGAAAAAGAAGAAACGGAAATGCGAGACAATAAAGCAGACTCAATGCAAGGCAAAAATGTTGGTGAAGCTGATAGATGGGCGATGGGAGGTGACACACTTTGTTCATGACCACAATCATCCGCTGGTGAACAAACCTTAGTTGTCCAGATACTTGAGATCCCACCAAGGCATATCACCTGATGAAAAGGAGTTTTTGCGCATCTTGTATAACTGCAACTTGACTAAAGGTGTGTTTCTATATCCCTTACAGAATTAAGTTTCCCTCTAGGCAGTCCAGTGTGCAACTGTTATGGTACTTCTGTGCAACGGAAATGTCTTAATTGTGCAACTAGTGTCCAACTTCCCATGTTGTTTCTATATTGCTTTGGTGCTTGTTGTGCAACTACACAATGTCCTGTATGCAAAGTGCAAAGTGTTTTTAAAAAGGTGCAGCTAGGTGTCCATTTCTACAATTATCTTCTATGCCAACACATGTCCTATTACTGTGCAGTTGGATGTGCGCATTCGTGCGACTAAAAAAGGATATATTATTTTCTTTTTGTATTATGCAGGATGTATGGTGCATATAATGACAGAGTTCTATGGATCTGAGATGATGGTGCCGTTCGAACCAAAGGCAATAACAAATCTGTGTACAAGTTTCCATAGAGATGACACAAAGGAGGGTGACATGATTGAGACAATTGCACACTTCAAGGATATATAGAAAACCGATCCAGACTTCTTCCTTAAGGTAAAATATGATGAAGAGGATAGAGTTGTCAACACATTTTGGGTGGATGGTGATGAAGCCATGAACCTAGGGTAGGGTCATGGACCTGACCCAGGTACCCTCCCCAAGGACATCTCTAGAAGAAACTGTCTTTTAGTCGACCTGGAAGAATTCCACTCGACGGACTCAAAGACACTCGACCATGAAGACTCACTCGACCACCAGGAGATCTAGGGTCATTCTGCATTCAAACGGTCTGTTATTAAGTAGTCTTTATGGCCATGATATCACTTTATGTAAGACGTTACCAGTAACGCCAGGTCTTTATGTATATTGAACCCTCCGCTACGTGGGCTGGCTGGGGTCCTGGCGCACTCTATATAAGCCACCCCCCTCCACAGGCACAAGGGTTCGCACCCCTGTAACTCTCACACATATAATCCAGTCGACCACCTCCGGGTACCGAGACGTAGGGCTGTTACTTCTTCCGAGAAGGGTCTGAACTCGTAAAACTCTCGTGTGTACAACTACTCCATAGCTAAGATCTTGCCTCTCCTTTAGTACCCCCTACACTACTGTCAGACTTAGAACCACGACAGTTGGCACCCACCGTGGGGCAGGTGTCTTAGCAATTTATTGGAGAAGTTGCAACTTTTTCCGATCGCCTTCATCATGGTTCCAGGTGGAGTTTTGGTCGGGGGCCACGAGATCCATCTCGGTGCGCTCACGTTCGTCGTTGTCGACTCTGCCTGGCTTCAGGAGGCTTCGCTCGACATCGACGCGCTCCCAGTCCGTGGAGCGACGCACTTTCGCGTGTGCGTCCGCGGTGTCCTCCTGCGGCAACCGTCGACCCAGTATCGACTGATTTTTGTGCCATCCTCCCTCCCAGCTTCCCGCTGGTGCAAGCGCTCCGGTCGATCGAGGCTTCAGAGGTGGGTGAGGCACGCGGTGGCTCGCTAGTCGACCACCGCCCAAGTCGTGGCAATCGAGCCTGACGAATCTCTCTACAGCCTGTTCGACTGGCTCCGCAGAGACTGCATCCGAGTGCGACAACAGTGATCCAGCGGTGGAGGTCCTGATGGTCAACGGACCACATGGTCCCCCCGGCTTTTCCGGTGCCGAGGGAGGTAACGGTGGAGGCGACCCGTCGCATCCCCATGAGGAATACCTTTCCGAGCCCCTCAATTCGCTGCAGAGGGAAGAACTTCACCGCCGGAACATGGATGCCCTTCATACTCCTATCGTTGGAGAAACCCCTGAGGCTCGCGCCTTGAAGGACGCGTGCTTGGCCAACCTGGCTGAGCGCACTCGACTGGAGAACCTTCAGCGAGCACTTGACGAGCGTGCGCGACAATAGGTCCCTGATTCCAGTCGATGTCAGCTCTTTCCACCTCTGACTCAGGTATATCGAACTCCGATTCAGAATTTAGCAGCTGCAGCCCGTATAGCAGAATCAATTCAGCCTTCCCAGTCAGAGGCTGGCAGAGGCTTGATGCAGATCAGAGATTTGCTCCGGGCAGCAGGAGATCAAAATTCAGCCGTATCACAGTCGCGGAACAGGATTCACAGAAAATCCGTGGCTGCGACGGTCCAGTCGGCTCATAGCCCCAGATCGCCCCCGAGGCGTGAAGGGCATGGAGACCGGCATGATCAGTACAGGAACCGTGAGCAGTATGATCACCGATTCGATCGTGATGATCGACGTCGAGTGCCCACCCTTCCCCTAGGGGTGGATCCTACGTACCTCGACAGCAGGATGATAGACGCCAGCAAAGTGGCAGGCGAAGAATTCCAGTCGACCCCAGGGAACCAGGCTTTGATGCGAGATCCATCATCGTTCAAGGTCTGGTCGACCGGAACAGAGCTCACAAAGAGGGTCACGACAGAGATGTACCCACCAGCAGCCGAGTGCATGTCTCTGGACCAGAGTATTTCAGCAGAGCCATCAGAGCCGCAGTGATTCCTCCCAACTTCAGGTTGGCGACTGGAGTCAGTAAGTTCAACGGTGAGTCTAAGCCCGATACTTGGTTTGAGGACTAACGAGTGGCTGTCCAGATCGGCGGCGGAAATAAAGAGGTGGCCATGAAACATCTGCCTCTTATGTTGGAGGGATCAGCCAGGGCATGGCTGAATCAGTTGACACCCAACAACATTTACACGTGGGAAGACCTCTCCCGAGTGTTTGTCAGAATGTTTGAAGGAACATGCAAGCGACCAGCAGGACTGACAGAGCTGCAATCTTGTGTGCAGAAGTCAAATGAGACTTTGAGAGATTACATCCAGAGATAGATCACATTGCATCACACAGTAGAAAATGTATCTGATCACCAAGCAGTTTGCGCCTTCAAGGAAGGCATTAAGTACAGAGAGTTAAGCCTGAAATTCGGTCGAACTGGAGACATGTCTCTGAGTCGAATGTCACACCCTAGCTAGTCATGCATTAGAGTGTTGCATCATGTTTACTCTTTCATCAGAAACTTGAAATGGGGATGACAGAACCCCCAGTCCCCTCTGAAACCAACTAGGGTTACTAAAATAATTTTTTCAATGAACCTGAAATGCCCTTCTAAAATGCCCATCATTTTTGTCTTGGTTCAGAACCTCTGCCAAAAGTGGTGCACATTTTCCTAGGCCATCCTAGGGTTTTTGAATTAAATCATAAATATTTGAATTTGGGCATTTAAAATAATATAAAATATTTAAATGCTCAAATATCTCCAAACTAAAATGTTTCATGTTGGAAATAATCCAACTATGGGCCAGGAATAGTTTGGTGATTTTTGAAGTTGCCTAGGTATTTTATTAAATTCAACAAAGTTGCAGATATATATTAAATAAAACAGAAACAGAAAAAAAGGGGGAAAACATACCTGGCGCCACCGCAGGCCCACCAGCCAGCCCACCTGGCCGGCCCAGCCCGGCCACTGCTCCAGCGAGCTGCTTGGCTTGCCAGGCAGGCAGCCAAGGTGCTCGGCGGCGGCACCGCAGCTCGCCACGCAGCTGCACGCCGCCCGGCCTCCCCCTCTCGCCGCCCTGATGGCCTGGACGAGCTCCACGTCGCGCCCCGACCCTCCTGGACACCTCCATTCGCCCCCAGTTCCTCTCCCTCGCGCTCCCACGCCATGGCCGACGCCACCGTCGCCGCACCACCGCCGTAGCCGTGCTCCCCGTCGTCTCCACGCCGTGCCACCCTGTCCAGAAGCTCCGCCGTCCTCTACTCCTTCGAGCTAGCCGAGCCCCGAGCGCTCGCGTGCCTCGAAGCCGCCGCACCAACCTCGCCCGAACCGCCATCGCCGGAGATCCCCTTCGCCGTCGCGGCCGCAGCAGCTCGTCCCCGACCACGCCGTCCTTTCCATCAAGACCGCAGTGAGCTGGGCTAACTTCCCCTTCCTCTCTTTCTCTCTCTCGAGCACCACAACGAGCGCACCAAGCTCACCCGCCCGCGCCGTCGCGGATCTCGTCGCCGATGTGCTTCCGGCCACACTCCGGCCACAAGATGGTGTCCATCTTACTCACCGAGTCCCTCAGCACCTAGCTAGCCACTCCACGAGCCTCACCGACCCCTCTAGCGCCAAGTTCATCCTCGACCGAACCCCGGTGGCCGCCAAAGTCGTCGCTGGCGCCAACTCCGGCCACCCCGACCCCAACGGACTCCGCCAAGAGCTGCGGTTTGTCCTCAGCTCCACTCCGGTGGTCTCCGCGGCCCCTTTGGTGGCCGAAATGGCCAAAACCACTCCCGCCGCCGCGTCTGGCTCGCCGGCGGCTAAACGCCGGCGTCGCCGGTTTTGACTTTGACCACGGGTGGGCCCTGGTTGACTCCCCTGAGTCAATGACAGGTGGGGCCCAGCCCTGCTAATTATACAGGATTAGTTTTAATCAAATCTTAATTAAAATAATCACCCTGACATGCGGGACCCACTGTCAGGTTTGACCCAGACCTGTTCCGTTGACCTGCTGACGTCACACTGACGTCAGGCTGACGCAGTAATTAATTTCTGGATTTAATTTAAATCAGGAAATTCCAGAATATTATTTAAACTTCAAAAATTCATAACTTTTATTCTGTAACTCCAAATTGGACAAATTATATATGAAAAATGATCAGAAAAATCCAATCTATCCATCTGTACTATTTTCATGCATGATCAAACAAGTTAAATTGATGTTTTAAGCAGAACAAGGAAAAGCACTTTAAAAGGCCATATTTGAATTTGAAATTTGAATCCTTGATTCAAGTTTGTTCAAACCCTTCTGGTTTTAGTTGCATTAGCCCAACACACTCATATTGCCATGTTTCATGCATGCATCATATTGCTGCACATTGTTTGGTGATGGTTGTGTATCGGTGTCCTTTGCGACAGGTTCTGCCCCCGAGGAGTACCGTGATTACCCTAACGAAGAACCATATCAGTGCATCGAACCATCAGGCAAGCAACCAACCATTTGATCATATCGATACAATCCCATGTTCCCGCTCCTGCTCTCTTTTACTGCATTAAGACAACGCGATTCAAACTGCTGTGTGCTACGGTAGTTGAACCCATTTCCTCTGCATGACCTGTCATTGCCACAGTAACTAGATGAAACCCACTAGCATGTGTAGGAGTTGATTGAGCCCTATGTATGTGTTGTTCCTACCTTGCTATGCCTGCTATGCTTAGAGTCATGTCAGGTCTGGTTCATCTGGGTGATGTGCTAGAGTGAAATGATTATGTCGGTAATGAGAGTGGTGTGGTGAACACGATTTGGTAAAGGTATCGATGAGAGGCCATGTAGGAGTACATGGTGGGTTGTTTCATTGAAGCCGACCTTAAGCACTGAGATCTGTATGTGTGATTTAAGAATCAGCTACTACCATGCATTGGGCCCGAAACCAATGGACCCTCTCGGCTTCTTATTCACCCTAGTTCTCCGTCCAGGAGTTGCAAGTAGTTTCTGGTGTTTGTAGCCTACTAGAGGCCGTGGACAGCGCTGACCGTAGGGGTGGGCTGTGATGCGGTAGGTACGTGGCACGGTGTACCGAATACCCGTTAGGTATCTCGGGAACCCTGTTCACATCGTTCGGGGCCGTATGGGAAACCTCGGCCGGACTCCCTGCGGATGGAACCCGAATAGGCGATAAACCTGGACTGGAGGCTTAGGTGATTAGGTAGGTCGTGGCCGACACCCACGTTGGGCTTCCGCTTGAAGGTTGCCGAGTACATGTCGTGTAAGCGACGGTAAGTGGTGAGAGCGTGTATGAAGAAGTACACCCCTGCAGGGTTAACATGATCTATTCGAATAGCCGCGTCCGCGGTAAAGGACTACTTGGTTGCCTATACAGTTCATAGACAAGTAAATGGAAACTACTAAAAGCCTCAAGATAAGTGTGAGTGCCGAGGATGGCTCTTCCGTAGGAAGACGGAGGTGGATCCTCGGTAGTGTATTGAATTGGTGAGTAGTGGACTCGTGTGCGCAAAACCATTTCAAGTTGGAGTATCGTAGGATAGCCTAGCCAAGAGTCAAAGCTGGCTTGCTGCAATAACTCCACCAACCCTTCTTGATACTATGCATGTATGTAGGATCTGATGTAAGTCTTGCTGAGTACCTTTGTACTCATGTTGCTATAATCTACATTTTTACAGAAGATGCTGCAACCCCTTCTGATGGATTCTATGTAGACGTTGACATCAACGAGTAGGCTAAAGACCCAGGTGGTGACCCTGAGCTTGTGAAGGACCACGTAGTATAGCTAGGCTTTCCAAGCCTCTTTTATTTTACTAGTTGTCTGTACTCAGACAAGTTACTTCCGCTGCTGGTTTGTATGACTGTATGACTTGTATGTGGGGTCGTGAGACCCGTACCTTTGTGTATGTTATGTATGGCTCCCTGAGCCTTAAATAAAGTACTTGTGTCATAGAGTCATGTTGTGATGCTTCGTTGTATTTGCACATATCGAGCATATTGTGTGTATGATTGAAATGCTTGGTATGTGTGGGATCTGACTATCTAGTTGTTTATCTTTAGTAGCCTCTCTTACCGGGAAATGTCTCCTAGTGTTACCGCTGAGCCATGGTAGCTTGCTACTGCTCTGGAACACTTAGGCTGGCCGGCATGTGTCCTTCTTCGTTCCTGTGTCTGTCCCTTCGGGGAAATGTCACGCTTTGAGTACCGGAGTCCTGTTAGCCCGCTACAGCCCGGTTTACCGGAGTCCTGCTAGCCCAGTGCTACAGCCCGGACCCACCTGCTGATGACCGACACGTTCGAAGCTGGGTCATGGATGCCTGTCCCTGTAAGTCTGTGCCACTTTGGGTTTACGACTAGTCATGTCAGCCCGGGCTCTTTATCATATGGATGCTAGCGACACTTTCATATACGCGAGCCAAAAGGCGCAAACGGTCCCGGGAAAAGGTAAGACGACACCCGTGGGGATACCGTGCGTGAGGCCGCAAAGTGATATGAGGTGTTACCAGCTAGATCGATGTGACATCGAGTCGGGGTCCTGACAGCGTTGGTAGCTTTAGTTGCATTAGCCCAACACACTCATATTGCCATGTTTCATGCATGCATCATATTGTTGCACATTGTTTGGTGATGCCTGTGTATCGTTATCCTTTACGACAGGATCTGTCCCCGAGGAGTACCGTGACTACCCTAACGAAGAACCGTATCCGTGCATCGAACCATCAGGCAAGCAACCAACCATTTGATCATATCGATACAATCCCATGTTCTCGCTCCTGCTCTCTTTTACTGCATTAAGACAACGCGATTCAAACTGCTGTGTGCTACGGTAGTTGAACCCATTCCTCTGCATGACCTGTCATTGCCACAGTAACTAGATGAAACCCACTAGCATGTGTAGGAGTTGATTGAGCCATATGTATGTGTTGTTCCTACCTTGCTATGCCTGCTATGCTTAGAGTCGTGTCAGGTCTGGTTCATCTGGGTGATGGGCTAGAGTGAAATGATTATGTCGGTAATGAGAGTGGTGTGGTGAACACGATTTGGTAAAGGTATCGATGAGAGGCCATGTAGGAGTACATGGTGGGTTGTTTCATTGAAGCCGACCTTAAGCACTGAGATCTGTATGTGTGATTTAAGAATCAGCTACTACCATGCATTGGGCCCGAAACCAATGGACCCTCTCGACTTCTTATTCACCCTAGTTCTCCGTCCAGGAGTTGCAAGTAGTTTCTGGTGTTTGTAGCCTACTGGAGGCCGTGGACAGCGCTGATCGTAGGGGTGGGCTGTGATGCGGTAGGTACGTGGCCGGGTGTACCGAATACCCGTTAGGTATCTCGGGAACCCTGTTCACATCGTTCGGGGCCGTATGGGAAACCTCGGCCGGACTCCCTGCGGATGGAACCTGAATAGGCGATAAACCTGGACTGGAGGCTTAGGTGATTAGGTAGGTCGTGGCCGACACCCACGTTGGGCTTCCGCTTGAAGGTTGCCGAGTACATGTCGTGTAAACGACGGTAAGTGGTGAGAGCGTGTATGAAGAAGTACCCCCTGCAGGGTTAACATAATCTATTCGAATAGCCGCGTCCGCGGTAAAGGACTACTTGGTTGCCTATACAGTTCATAGACAAGTAAATGGAAACTACTAAAAGCCTCAAGATAAGTGTGAGTGCCGAGGATGGCTCTTCCGTAGGAAGACGGAGGCGGATCCTCGGTAGTGTATTGAAGTGGTGAGTAGTGGACTCGTGTGCGCAAAACCATTTCAGTTGGAGTATCGTAGGATAGCCTAGCCAAGAGTCAAAGCTGGCTTGCTGCAATAACTCCACCAACCCTTCTTGATACTATGCGTGTATGTAGGATCTGATGTAAGTCTTGCTGAGTACCTTTGTACTCATGTTGCTATAATCTACATTTTTTACAGAAGACGCTGCAACCCCTTCTGATGGGTTCTATGTAGACGTTGACATCAACGAGTAGGCTAAAGACCCAGGTGGTGACCCTGAGCTTGTGAAGGACCACGTAGTATAGCTAGGCTTTCCAAGGCTCTTTTATTTTACTAGTTGTCTGTACTCAGACAAGTTACTTCCGCTGCTGGTTTGTATGACTGTATGACTTGTATGTGGGGTCGTGAGACCCGTACCTTTGTGTATGTTATGTATGGCTCACTGAGCCTTAAATAAAGTACTTGTGTCATAGAGTCATGTTGTGATGCTTCGTTGTATTTGCACATATCGAGCATATTGTGTGTATGATTGAAATGCTTGGTATGTGTGGGATCTGACTATCTAGTTGTTTATCTTTAGTAGCCTCTCTTACCGGGAAATGTCTCCTAGTGTTACCGCTGAGCCATGGTAGCTTGCTACTGCTCTGGAACACTTAGGCTGGCCGGCATGTGTCCTTCTTCGTTCCTGTGTCTGTCCCTTCGGGGAAATGTCACGCTTTGAGTACCGGAGTCCTGTTAGCCCGCTACAGCCCGGTTTACCGGAGTCCTGCTAGCCCAGTGCTACAGCCCAGACCCACTTGCTGATGACCGACACGTTCGAAGCTGGGTCATGGATGCCTGTCCCTGTAAGTTTGTGCCACTTTGGGTTTACGACTAGTCATGTCAGCCCGGGCTCTTTATCATATGGATGCTAGCGACACTATCATATACGTGAGCCAAAAGGCGCAAACGGTCCCGGGAAAAGGTAAGACGACACCCGTGGGGATACCGTGCGTGAGGCCGCAAAGTGATATGAGGTGTTACCGGCTAGATCGATGTGACATCGAGTCGGGGTCCTGACATCGAATGATGGAGATAGCCACAAAATATGCCAATGGTGAGGAAGAGGATCGGCTCCGGAGCGGCAAGCACAAGTCAGTCGCCCAGGAAACCGGAGGAGGGAACTCCAGTCGGAAGCAAAAGCGGAAAGCCGAGCCAGCTGCTCCTGGAGAAACCTAGGCCGTGACTCAAGGAAAGTTCAAAGGAAAGCCCAAAGGGCCTTGGAACCCCAAGAAAGTGAAGGATAAAGAGGGAAATGATGTGATGGATTTGCCGTGTCACATCCACACAAAGAAAGATGAAGAGGGTAATTTCATTTACCCGAAGCATACCACTCGACAATGTCGACTTCTGATACAGCAGTTCTAGGGGAAACAGTCCAAGGATAAGGAAAAGGAGTCAGACAAACTTAAGGACAAGAGGGATAGTGACGAGGAATACCCTTAGGTTAATTCCACTCTGGTGATTTTTGCTGACGTTGAGAGCAAAAGTCGACTGAAAGTTATAAACCGAGAGGTGAATATGGTTGCTCCGGCAACACCCAATTATCCGAAGTGGTCTCAGACAGCTATCACATTCGACCAGTCTGATCACCCGACGCACATAGCCACCCCTGGGAGGCAAGCTCTGGTGGTCGACCCAGTCGTCGAGGGCACTCGACTGACTAAAGTGTTGATGGATGGCGGTAGTAGTTTGAATATACTGTACGCTGAGACGCTGAAAGGGATGGGCATTCCGATGTCCAGACTCAGCACAAGCAACATGAGTTTTTATGGAGTCATTCCTGGCAAGAAGGCCGCATCACTCGGCCAGATTGCTCTCAATGTGGTTTTTGGTGATTCCAAGAACTTCCGCAAAGAAAAGCTGACATTTGAGGTTGTAGATTTCCAGAGTGCCTACCACACTATTTTTGGCAGGCCAGCTTATGCATGTTTTATGGCTCGACCATGTTACATATACCTCAAATTGAAGATGCCTGGCCCTAAAGGCGTGATCACTGTTACTCGTAATCGCAAGAAGGCGGAAGAGTGCTTCCAGAAAGGCTCAAAGATCGCTGATGCTCAAATGGTGGCAGAAGAGTGGCAGGAACACCAGAGGAATGCAGACCCGAGTGATTTGTTGCGAGCCAAGAAGCCCACTACGGAGTCAGCATTTCAGTCGTCTGGTGAGACAAAACCAGTTCACGTCCACCTGACCGACCCCAACGCTGCTCCGACTAATATCTCCACAACACTCGACCCCAAATAGGAAGAAGCGCTCATCCAGTTCCTCCGTGAGAACTGGGACATCTTTGCATGGAAACCTCCTGACATGCCAGGTGTACCCAGGGGGCTGGCTGAGCATCGTCTGCGAGTCGATTCAAAGGAAAAACCTGTCAAGGAACATCTGCGACGGTCCGCCGTCCAGAAAAGGAAGGCTATTGGCGAAGAGGTGGCTTGGCTCTTAGCAACAGAGTTTATCCGAGAGATTTACCACTCCGAGTGGCTCGCCAATGTTGTCATGGTCCCCAAGAAGGACAACTCACTTCGCATGTGCATTGACTTTAAACATATCAATCGGGCCTGCCCGAAAGATCATTTTCCTCTTCCCCGCATCGACCAAATAGTCGACTCGACTACGCGATGTGAGCGACTGTCTTTCTTAGATGCCTATTCCGGGTACCATCAGATCTGTCTGTATGGACCCGATGAGATCAAAACAACTTTCATCACCCCATTTGGGTGCTTCTGTTATGTCACCATGCCATTCGGCCTCAAGAATGCTGGAGCCACGTTCATGAGGATGATTCAGAAGTGTTTGCTCACTCAAATCAGTCGGAATGTGGAAGCATACATGGATGACACTGTGGTCAAGTCATGGAAAGGTTCCGACCTGCTGACTGACCTCGCTGAAACATTTGCCAACCTCAGGAGGTATGATATCAAGCTTAATCCATCCAAGTGCACGTTCGGAGTTCCTGGCAGAAAGTTACTCGGTTTTCTCGTTTCCGAACAAGGAATCGACGCAAACCCAGAGAAAGTGGGCACTATACTCCGAATGAAACGACATGTGCGTGTGCACGATGTTTAGAAGCTTACTGGTTGCTTGGCCGCTTTAAGTCGATTCATCTCTCGTCTCGGTGAGAAGGCATTACCTCTTTACCGACTAATGAAGAAGTCAGACAAGTTTGAGTGGACTCCTGAAGCTGATGCAGCGTTTGTAGAGTTAAAAACCCTACTTTCCACCCAGCCGGTGCTTGCTGCCCCGATCAGCAAAGAGCCTTTACTGCTTTACATTGCAGCCACTGGACAAGTCGTCAGAACAGTACTTACGGTCGAGCGGGAAGAAGAAGGGAAAACCTTCAAGGTTCAGCGCCCAGTATACTATATTTCTGAAGTCCTGACCCCATCAAAGCAAAGATACCCTCATTATCAGAAGCTTGTATATGGGGTTTATATGACCACGAAGAAAGTTGCTCACTACTTCTCTGACCATACCATCACAGTCGTCAGCGACGCCCCCTTATCATAGATTCTGCACAACAGAGATGCAACTGGTCGAGTGGCAAAATGGGCGATTGAACTCCTTCCCCTTGATATCGGATTTGAGGCAAAGAAAGCTATGAAGTCCCAAGCAATAGCAGATTTCCTCGCCGAGTGGACTGAGCAACAGTTACCGACTCAAGTTCACTCGGAGCACTAGACTATGTTCTTTGATGGCTCGAAAATGCTGAATGGTTCCAGTGCCGGGGTAGTGTTGGTTTCCCCCCGAGGAGATAAGCTCAGATATGTACTCCAGATTCACTTTGGCTCCTCCAACAACGTAGCAGAATACGAAGCACTTTTGTATGGGTTGCGTATGGCCATTTCACTCGGCGTCCGTCGCCTCATGGTCTATGGTGACTCGGATTTGGTGGTTAACCAAGTGATGAAGGAGTGGGACGTCAGAAGCCTAACTATGACTGGTTACTGCAACGCAGTAAGAAAGCTGGAGAAGAAATTCGAGGGGTTAGAGCTTCATCACGTACCCCGACTGAAAAATCAAGCAGCTGATGACTTGGCGAAGATACGTTCCAAAAGAGAAGCCATTCCCAGTGGCGTGTTTTTGGAACATGTCCACGTACCGTCGGTTCAAGAGGATCCTTTCACCGAAGAAGCCCCGCAGCCAAAAAGTGCCACAGATCCGACTGAAATTGAGGTCCCAGCTGTGGTTGACTTAATCATGGAAGTTCTGGTTATCACTCCCGACTGGACAGTGCCTTACATCGCGTATATTCTAAGGAAAGAGCTCCCAGAGAATGAAGAAGAGGCTCGGCAGATCGTCCGTCGATCCAAGTCCTTTACTGTCATGAAGGGACAGCTATACAGAGAAAGTGCGACTGGAGTCAGCCAGAAATGCATAACGCCGGAAGAGGGTAGAATGATTCTGAACGACATCCACTCGGGGACCTGTGGCCACCATGCGTCCTCTTGGACCATCGTGGCTAAAGCATACCGAGCGGGTTTTTACTGGCCCAGAGCAAATGAAATGGCGAAAGAGATAGTCGACAAGTGTGAAGGATGTCAGTTCTACTCCAGTATGTCACGCAAGCCCGCCTCAGCCTTGAAGACCATTCCAATCGTCTGGCCTTTCGCTGTTTGGGGGTTAGATATGATTGGACCACTGAGAACTGGCAGGAGCGGCTTCACCCATGTGCTGGTGGCAGTCGACAAGTTCACCAAGTGGATTGAAGCCAAGCCCATTAAAAATCTTGATGCTGGCACTGCCATCAGCTTCATCAGAGAATTGATATTCAGATATGGAGATCCGCATAGCATCATCACTAATAATGGGTCAAACTTCGATTCCGATCAATTCAAAGCCTTTTGCGCTTCTCAAGGCACACGAGTCGACTACGCTTCAGTCGCCCACCCCCAGTCGAATGGACAAGCGGAAAGAGCAAACGGCCTAATTCTCAAAGGACTGAAACCCCGGTTGATGCGTGACCTCAAGCACGCAGCAGGCGCATGGGTCGACGAACTTCCATCAGTTCTTTGGGGATTGAGGACTACTCCAAATTGGTCGACTGGGAGAACTCCGTTCTTTCTGGTCTACGGAGCTGAAGCGGTTCTGCCAAGTGATCTGCTTCACAATGCACCACGAGTCGAGCTCTACTCTGAAGTCGAAGCAGAACACGCCCGGCAAGACGCAGTCGACCTTCTGGAAGAAGAAAGAGAGATGGCCATGATCCGATCGACCATCTATCAGCAAGACTTGCACCAATTCTACGCCAGAAATGTGAAAAGCCGAGCCTTCCAAGAAGGAGACTTGGTCCTCCGAGTGGACCAACAGAAACCACACAAACTCGCCCCTACTTGGGAAGGCCCCTTCATCGTTACCAAAGTTCTCCACAACGGAGCAAACCGTCTTTACAACATCGATCGCCAGATTGATGAGCCACGAGCTTGGAATGCGGATCTGCTTCGCCCCTTTTATATTTAAGTATTCACTCGGATGAGTTGTAATAAAAGTACTTCTGTAGTTTATTTATCAAAGACAAGAGTTTTATAATTTTCCCAGTGATTGTTGTTACTTTTGTTCACATAAATCAGTCCCCCAGTGGGTGGCTTAGCTGCGAATCCGTTTCGCCTAAGTTTGTAAAACAAATTCCTACCGAGTGGTGAGCCAGCCTCCCGCTCGGAGGCTTAGTTGCGAATCCGTGTCGCCTGAGTTTAAACAAAATCCTACCGAGTGGTAAGCCAGCCTTCCACTCGGAGGCTTAGCTGCAGTCCAAGCACTCGCCTAAGTTTAAACAAATTCCTACCAAGTGGTGAGCCAGCCTCCCGCTCGGAGGCTTAGGTGTGAATCCGTTTCACCTAAGTTTAAACAAAATCCTACCGAGTGGTAAGCCAGCCTTCCACTCGGAGGCTTAGCTGCAGTCCAAGCACTCGCCTAAGTTTAAACAAAATCCTACCGAGTGGTGAGCCAGCCTCCCACTCGGGGGCTTAGCTGCAACCTAGTGTTCGCCTAAGTGTAAATACAACGTGCGCTCCGCAAGGAGGACGAAGCGTTGGTCGACTGCTACCTTCTCCTTCCGAGCTACGCCACAAATACAACATGCGCTCCGCAAGGAGGACGAAGCGCAGGTCGACTGCTACCTTCTCCTTCCGAGCTGCGCCACAAATACAACGTGCGCTCCGCAAGGAGGACGAAGCGCAGGTCGATTGCTACCTTATCCTTCAGAGGTATGCCACGAAAATCCTACCGAGTGGAGAGCAAACCTCCCACTCGGGGGCTTAGCTGCAGCCCAGTGCTCGCCTAAGTTTTTGAAAATCCTACCGAGTGGTGAGCAAACCTCCCACTCGGGGGCTTAGCTGCAGCCTAGTGCTCGCCTAAGTTTTTGAAAATCCTATCGAGTGGAGAGCAAACCTCCCACTCGGGGGCTTAGCTGTAGCCCAGTGCTCGCCTAAGTTTTTGAAAATCCTACCGAGTGGTGAGCAAACCTCCCACTCGGGGGCTTAGCCACAGCCCAGTGCTCGCCTAAGCATAACGAGTACAAGTCGATTGCAATTTGTGCTTCGTCTCTACCTGCAAAAGTGCATCACAAACGCTAGTTCAGAGCCCAAGTTCAGATAATCGTTCAGATAGCGTCCCAAGTTCGAAGGCGGATGCAAACATATTCAACGGCGAACCCAAGTTCAGATAGCGTCCTACGGATCCAGAAGTGCTCAGGCACCAAGCCTATTAAAGTTTATCGGCTACATAAAACCACTCGGCATTCCGAGGCAAATTTAAGGCATCAAGCATAGAAGTTTTTTTTACTCCTCCTGCGGAGGACTATAAGGCGCAACGAACTCGTCCTGGTCGATTCCATTTGCGATCCGAGTGGCAGCAGCAATGAAGGTCTCCATGAAAGATCGAAAGTCATGCTTCTTGGTATTGGCCACTTTGAGAGACGCCAGCTTGTCCTCTCGCGCGTCCTTGTAGTGAACACGGACCAGAGACAGAGCAACGTCAACACCACACCTGGCAGAAGACTTTTTCCATTCTTGCACTCGACTTGGAACTTTGTTCAGTCAAGTCATCAGAGACTCAAGGTCGTTCTGAAGTGTTTCTCCCGGCCAGAGTGATGTGTCGATGCGTGATGTTGCAACCTTCAGTCTCGCAAGATAGTCGACCACAGAAGCAACGCGAGACTCGAGACGGAGCACGTTCATGGCAGCTTCATCCTTCATAGGAGAGTTGATGGGATCTAAGCCAGTCTCCACTCGACTAGTCTCCTCTTCAAAGTTTTGGTAGAATTCTGTGGATACGATCCAAGGATAAGCTAACGTTCCTACAATAAGTCAGTGATTACCAGTCGGATATGAGGGGTTACCTTCGATCATGAGGAATAACTTCTTGGCGAGCCCTCCCAGATAAGCCTCTAAGTCGTTCTTCTTTCCCACCAGTTCGCTAGCCTTGACACTCAGGGCCATCTTGTCATTCTTCAGTCGGCTGACCTCCTTGTTGGCCACGTCGAGAGCAGCTTTCAGATTGGTATTCTCCTCTTCAAGTTTGCTGATTGAAGCCAACTTTTCTTCTGCGAGTTTCATCTTGTCCGAAGCCACTTTCTGCGCCTCGGCGAGGTCAAGGTCCTTCTTCTTCAGAGCATCCCTTAGTTTATCTGTGAAATGACAGTGAGGTCTGACTCAGGAATGGGCAAAAAATAAGGGCAGTCGTCAAGGTTCTCACCAAACATACCTTTTGCCTCCTCCTTCTCCTTCGTGAATTTCTCCTGGACAAGATTCAGATCAAGCTCGGGATGGATATGCTTGTTCTCCAACTCAGTATAACGAGCCACAAGCTCGCAAGATTTCTACGAAAGATCAGTCGACAGACATCAAAGACAGGTCATTTCTGAGTGACTAAGAGAAAAATCGTAGCATTTCTAAGACTACAGCCGAATCAAAATTTTTAGCTGTAGTCTCGGGGACTACACCCAGTGGGTCCACTCAGCGTGACCCCACTGGTTCTACCGGCTCGAATCGACCAGTCGACCGAAAGTAGCTAACTGTCAACAGTTAGACACAGTTTCAAAAAAAAGTTCAAGACATAAAGACTACAGTCGACTGCCAGCAGTCCACTGTAGTCTCGGGGACTACACCCACTGGGTGCACTCAGCGTGCCCCCACTAATCCAGACATTTCAATCGACACACCCAGTGGGTGTATGACAAGTATTAAGATGTTTAGAAAGAAAAATTGTCAGGTATCATATCCTAACAGAACAGGCGATGGTCAACTAACCTGGACATTGCTCTGAAGAGCTGAACATGCATCATAAGCTGCCTGGCTGGCGTCTCGGATCGCCTTCACCTGCTCCATCATGACCCCCGCCTGGCATATGGCTTCCTTAGCAGCACCCGCTTGGTCCTCTGGGACGTGGTGTGTGGAGAAGAGGGAAGGTGGATCAGCGCTCGACGACGGTGGGCGGACACTCGTCAGCAGCACCGCAAAGGACAGAGTAGCCCGAGCAACGTTGCCCCCCTCCAGAACCAATGTCTCAGGAGCTAATGCAACCTGAGGAGTTGTAACACCCACGATGCGGCTATATCTCCCACGTGTCAAAGCACGACTTAGAGGCATAACCGCATGGTGGTTTTGTCGCAAGAAGGGTCATCTTCACACAATCCCATGTAATGAACAAGAACGGGATAAAGAGAGTTGGCTTACAATTGCCACTTCACACAATACATAAATTAAGATCATACATCATTCAAATACACTCATAGACCGGCTACGATCAAATTCAAATGAAAAGAAGACAACCCCAAATGCTAGATCCCCGATCGTCCCGACTGGGCTCCTCTACTGATCATCTGGAAACTATACATAGTAACGACCAAGGGCCTCATCAAACTCCCACTTTAGCTCAGTTGCGCCATCTGCGCTGGTATCCTCGGCACCTGCATCTGTTTTGGTAGAATCTGTGAGTCACGAGGACTCAGCAATCTCACACCCGCGAGATCAAGACTATTTAAGCTCATAGGTAGGAAAAGGGGTAATATGGTGGAGCTGCAGCAAGCACTAAGCATATATGGTGGCTAACATATGCAAGTGAGAGCGGGAAGAGAAGCAACGCATCGGTCGAGAAGCTAGAAGCGATCAAGAAGTGAGCCTGAAACTACTTACGTCAAGCATAACTCAAACCGTGTTCACTTCTCGGACTCCGCCGAGAAGTGACCATCACGGCTACACACGCTGTTGATGCATTTTAATGAAGTCAAGTGTCAAGTTATCTACAACCGGACATTAACAAATTCCCATCTGCCTCATAACCGCAGGCACGGCTTTCGAAAGATAATATACCCTGCAGGGGTGTCCCAACTTAGCCCATCACAAGCTCTCACGGTCAACGAAGGATATACCTTCTCCCGGGAAGACCCGATCAGCCTTGGAATCCCGGTTCACAAGACATTTCGACAATGGTAAAACAAGACCATCAAAGCCGCCCGATGTGCCGACAAATCCCGATAGGAGTCGCACGTATCTCGTTCTCAGGGCACATCGGATGAGTCAAGCTACGAGTAAAACCAACCCTCAAGTTTCACCGAGGTGGCCCCGCAGGCTGCTCGGTTCGGACCAACACTCGAAGGAGC
>NC_041391.1:97807568-97809784 GCF_002162155.2 Triticum dicoccoides | reverse complement strand
GACCCTTGGGCTCGCGGAAACCCAAGGGAAAAAGGCTTAGGTGGCAAATGGTAAAACCAAGGTTGGGCCTTGCTGGAGGAGTTTTATTCAAAGAGAACTGTCAAGGGGGTCCCATAAATCACCCAACCGTGTAAGAACGCAAAATCAAGGAACATAACACCGGTATGACGGAAACTAGGGCGGCAAGAGTGGAACAAGACACCAGGCATAAGGCCGATCCTTCCACCCTTTACCAAGTATATAAGGTGCATTAATTAAACAGGTGATATTGTGATATCCCAAAATATCCATGTTCCGACCAGGAACAAACTTCATCTTCACCTGCAACTAACAACGCTATAAGAGGGGCTGAGCAAAAGCGGTGACATAGCCAAACAACGGTTTGCTAGGACAGGGTGGTTAGAGGTTTGACATGGCAATAGGGAGGCATGATAAACAAAGGCAAGTAGAGCTAACATAGCGATAGAGCGAGTACTAGCAAGCAAAGATAGAAGTGATATCGAAGGTATGGTCATCTTGCCTGCAAGGTTCTCAGAGTTGTCGAAGGCTTGATCCTCGTTAGCGTACTCAACAGGTTCCTCGTGCACGTACTCGTCTCCCGGCTCTACCCAAAGCAAGAACACAAGCAAAGGAACCACAATAAATCACGGTGCAATGCGCAAGCAACATGATGCAATACATGTCATGATATGCGAGATGTGATATGCAATGCATATGCGTGCTTCGGAAGAAAAGATGATGAACCAGGCATCAACTTGGCAAACCAAGTACGCCGTTGGAAAGATGAGATGATTTCGGTTGAAATCGATATAAGGATCAGATTCGGATGCACGGTTTACAAGTGGCAAGCAAGACAAGAATGGCACAAAGCTGCGGTTAACAGCACGATGCTACTTAGCATGCAACAAGAAACTATGCTACAACACCCCAACATAAAAACAAAACATATGGCAGCGATCTACAGGAGATGAATAACAAAAGAGGAACAGTGAGCTACGGCTAAATCACATCATAACAGGTTCAAACAAGCATGGTGAAAGTGCAAAAAATATCAGATTGGACATGGCATAAACAGCATCACGAAGCAATGTTCAGAGCAAGTTATCAATATGCTACAAGAACTTATAATAGCAAAATAAGACATGGCATGAATCTACTCAAAGCATAGATCAAAAGTCCCTTACTGACCATAAGCCAAAAAGGACCAGACAATATGATGGCACCCATGTAAACATAGCAACTTTCGTTAACAGATTCAGCAAACAAAGCATGGCATTGGCAGAATTACGAAGGCACCTTTGCGAGCTCGATGCACTCACTACTGAGCATTTCATGATAATCTAAGCATACATCCATCAAGAAGGCATGGCATAGAAGCTATACATGGCAAGAACAACATCATAGCATACACGGATCAACTACAACAACCTCGGCAAAATTGAATAACATGTAAACAATCTGCCAGGAAACATTTTGAAGCAAAATTAGAGCATAAAAATGACATGCTAGACTAGTCCATAATTGCAACCAGGACCATGGATGGATAGAGCATAACCATATGTTCAAAACACCTTTACTAAAGTATCTCAAAATATGCATGGATCTCTCTGTAGCATCATGTTTACATGGCATGAAAATAACAGCAGAACAGGGACTAAAATTAGCAATATCACGAAGCCTAGTTTGCATGCTTGTGCTAGTCACCACATTGATCACAAAAATACATGGCAAGTACCTCTGTAAAGAAGACATGGCATAGTTCAAAACACATTTAGGGATCAAGTCCATAGGATGCACACATCAATCATGGCAAAAATGACAAAAGTGCATGTTCTGATAAGAATCTGAAACTAACATTATGAAGCACTCTTACAACAGCATTTCGGGCATCAATATGAGCTCAAATGAAAATGATGCAATGATATGAAACGATGTACTCTTCGAGGCGAACAATTCGGTATGCTACACGCCCAAAACGGAGCCACGGGTGCAAAGATGTGGGGTGATGAACATGCGACAAAAATTATGACAAATAAGGACTTGGACGAAATTTCGGGGGAGGAGAGGTCAACCTGTCCAGATCGGATCTGATCCGGGTGCACGGAAGCCGAGGCAGCGACGGCTCGCCGGAGACGACGACGGACGATGGCGGGGAAGGTCCGTGGCAGGGCGGCGGAGGCGGCCGGCATCGGTGAGGAGGCCGGGCGGCAGAGGCG
>NC_041391.1:97799617-97806840 GCF_002162155.2 Triticum dicoccoides | reverse complement strand
CGCGCGGGCTCGCGCGGGCCCGCTTCGGGCCCCGCGGGCCGCGGCGGTGGGAGGCGCGGACGGGACAGGTGTCGCGCTGCGGTTGGACGCGGGCGGCGGCGGGATTCGTCCGGCAGCGGCCGGACGTGTCCGGTGGCGACAGGGACGATTTCGTCTAGGGTTTGCTCACGAATTTTGGGGAGAGGCTATATTTATAGGTAGAGGGAGCTAGGAGGCTCCAAATGAGGTGTGGTTTTCGCCCACACGATCGTGATCCGACGACGGATAGCATGGAAGTGACTTAGAAGGGTTATTGGGCTGTTTTGGAGGGGTGTTGGGCTGCAACTCAAAAGAGGCCTTTGCGGTTATGCGGTTAACCGTTGGAGTACCAAACGAGCTCCAAATGACCCGAAACTTGACAGGTGGTCTACCGGTGCTATACCAGGGCCACTTGGCAAGGCTCGGTCCATTCCGAGAACGTTCAACACCCGCACACGAAAATAGACAAGAGGGGTGTCGGTGCATGTGGGAGTGTCGGATTGCGAAACGAACAACGGGGAAAATGCTCGGATGCATGAGACGAACACGTATGCAAATGAGATGCACATGATGACATGATATGAGATGCATGACATGAATAAAATGCAAAACAAAAGACAAAACCCAACCACAAAGGGAATATCATATCACATAGCCAAAAATGGCAAGAGTTGGCGTTACAAAGATGGAAAGTTACATCTGGGGTGTTACAACACTCCACCACTACAAGAGGATCTCGTCCCGAGATCTAGGACTGAAAGAACTCTGGATATTTGGAACGGAGGTGATCCTCGCGCTCCCAGGTGGCTTCTCGGTCTGAATGGTGTGACCACTTCACTTTCAGGAATTTGATTAACTTGTTGCGAGTCTTGCGCTCAGTTTCTTCAAGAATAGCAACGGGGTGCTCATGATAAGAGAGATATTCTTGGAGGTCAATCTCTTCGAAGTTGATAGTCGCTCAGGAGTCTTGAAGCACTTGCGAAGCTGTGACACGTGAAACACATCATGCATGTTTACAAAGTTGGACCGAAGCTCAAGTTGATAGGTGAGGTCGCCTCTTTTGCCAATGATCTTGAAAGGACCCACGTATCTAGGGGCAAGCTTCCCTTTGATACCGAAGCGACGAGTGCCTTTCATTGGAGAGACGCGGAGGTAGACATGGTCTCCGATTTCAAAAGCCAAGTCACGGTGCTTGCTATCATAATAGCTCTTCTGTCGCGATTGCGCGGCTTTGAGATTCTCACGAATGACTTTGCACATTTCTTCGGCTTCTGTGATCAAGTCGTTGCCAAGAAGTTGGCGTTCACCTGTCTCAGACCAATTGAGAGGAGTACGACACTTTCTGCCATAGAGAATTTCGAATGGGGCCTTGCCCGAACTCGCTTGGAAGCTATTGTTGTAGGAGAACTCGGCATATGGAAGACAATCTTCCCACTTCATACCGAAAGAGATGACACAAGCCCTGAGCATATCTTCAAGAATTTGATTGACTCGCTCGACTTGGCCACTTGTTTGAGGATGGAAAGCTGTGCTGAAACGAATGTTGGAGCCCATGGCCTTCTGAAAGGAGTCCCAGAACTTAGAAGTGAAGATGCTTCCCCGATCTGAAGATATCAATTGTGGAATGCCGTGCAAGGAGACAATTCTGGAGGTGTATAGCTCTGGCAGCTGAGCTGCTGTGATAGATTCTTTGATAGGAAGAAAATGAGCCACTTTAGTAAGCTTGTCAATGACAACGAAGATAGCATCATTTCCACGCTTGGACTTAGGAAAACCAGTCACGAAGTCCATCTCGATATGGTCAAACTTCCATTCCGGAATAGCAAGAGGTTGGAGGAGACCAGCTGGTCTTTGGTGTTCTGCTTTCACCCTTCTGCAGACATCACATTCATTCACGAATTGAGCAATCTCTCACTTCATTCGAGTCCACCAATACGACTGCTTGAGGTCATGGTACATCTTTGTACTTCCAGGATGAATGGATAGGAGGGAATTGTGTGCCTCATTCATGATGACTTTTCTTAGATCGCCTTTTGGAACCACAATTCGATCCTCGAAGAAAAGAGTATCTTTGTCATCCAAGCGATAGCAGTTGTATTTGGGAATGCCCTTGTCAATACCACGTTTCACCTTCTTCACCATGGTATCCAGGAGTTGTGCCTCACGAATTTGATCTTCCAAAGTAGGAGATACTATGAGGTTGGCAAGAAAGCCTTGAGGAACAACTTGAAGATTCAGCTTGCGGAAAGCTTCACAGAGATCCGGTTGAAATGTCTTGAGAATTAGACTGTTGCAATAAGCCTTTCTGCTCAGAGCATCTGCAATCACATTCGCCTTGCCAGGAGTATATTCGATACTCGGATTGTACTCTTGAATCATTTCGACCCATCGAGTTTGCCTGAGGTTAAGGTTGGGTTGAGTGAAGATATACTTGAGACTCTTGTGATCGGTGAAAATGTCCACTTGCCTTCCCAATAAGAGATGTCTCCATGTTATCAATGCATGGACAACTGCCGCCAACTCAAGATCGTGAGTGGGGTAGTTATTTTCGTTGGGCTTCAACTGACGAGAGGTATAGGCCACAACTTTTTTCTCTTGCATCAACATAGCACCGAGACCTTGAAGGGAAGCATCACAGAAAACTTCGAATAGCTTGGATTCATCAGGAGGAGTCAAGACAGGAGCTGTGACTAGCTTCTCTTTGAGGGTGTTGAAAGCGACGTCACACTCAGGCGTCCAGACATACTTGACATGCTTCTAGAGGAGGTTGGAAAGAGGCTTTGCAATCTTAGAGAAGTTCTCAACGAATCTTCGGCAATAGCTTGCAAGACCAAGAAAACTACGGAGCTGCTTGACATTATGAGGAGGTTCCCAATTCAGAACTGCAGAAACCTTCGCGGGATTAACTGCAATGCCCTTGGCAGAGATGATATGACCAAGATAAAGAACTTCATCAAGCCAGAACTCACATTTGGAAAACTTCGCATAGAATTGATGCTCTCTGAGCTTGTCGAGGACCAATCACAAATGTTGGCATGATCCTGCTTATTCTTGGAGAAGACCAAGATATCATCGAGATACACCAAGACGAATTCATTGGTGTAGGGGTTGAAGATAAAATTCATCATGCGAGAGAATGTTGGAGGAGCATTGACAAGGCCGAAAGACATGATAGTATATTCATAAGAACCCTAGCTTGTTGTGAATGCTGTCTTGGGAATATCTTGTTCACGAATGCGAATCTGATGATAACCCATACGAAGGTCAAGCTTGGAGAATACTTTAGCACCTTTGAGTTGCTCGAAAAGCTCACTGATGTTGGGAAGTGGATACTTGTTCTTGATTGTCTTCTTGTTCAATGGACGGTAATCGACACAAAGTCGGTCCATGCCATCCTTCTTCTGGACAAAAAGAACTCCACAACCCCATGGGGATGAACTCGGTCTGATCAAACCCAGACGCTCTTGTTCATCGAGCTGCTTCTTCAATTCCTTCAGCTCCTTGGGTCCAAGCTTGTATGGACGCTTGCAAATGGGTTCAGTTCCAGTCTCAAGATCAATAACGAACTCGACTGGCCGATGAGGAGGCATACCCGGAAGCTCTTCTGGAAAGACATCTTGGTACTCACAAACGACTAGAATTTGAGAAATAGCATCCAACTCGCCCTTCTCATTGAGAGAAAACAACCGAATGGTTTCATCACGAGCGGCATAGATGATGACATCCTCAGAAGTGTGTGTCAATTGAATTTGCTTGGCAGCACAATCAAGCTGAGCCTTGTGCTTAGAAAGCTAGTCAATCCCGAGAGTTAGATCAATATCAGAGTCGCCAAGCACCATTGGAGAAGATAGAAATCTATAGTCGCCCATCTTGATTGTGGTATCCGGAACCACCAAACTGGAGCTCAACCGTTTACCCGGAGAAACGACATCCATGGGTTTACCCAACCGTGAAGAAGAGAATTCATGCTTGGCAAAAACGGTCTTGACATGAAACAATGCGATGCGCCAGTATCAAATAAGACTTTTGCAGGAATATCATTAACTGAGAGATTACCCATGATCACATCTGAAGAATCCTCTGTCTGAGCTGCATTCATCATGTTCACCTTTGCATGCTTTGGATTATGCTAGACCACTGCATTGCTTGAAGATCTCACAGGAGGAGGAGGAGGAAGGCGCCTTTGATTGAAGCATTTGTTCGCATAGTGACCTTTCTGCTGGCACTTGTTGCAAGTCGCTTCTGAGAGCGGACAATGATAAGGAGCATTTGACCTTGGAGCTTGAGGCTGAGACTTGTTCTGATGGCCTGGGTTGGGTGGGTGGGAAGATCCACGACCACCTGAGTTCTTCTGTTGGTAAGGCTGACGAAACGGAGGAGGAGGAAGGTAGAAATTCTGCTGCTTAGCTGCCACTTGTGAGGAAGAAGAAGATTGCACCGCATCCCTAATTCTCTTCTTAGAAGCCTCACGCTTGAGCTGAGCACCTTCTTGCTTGAGTGCCATATTGTAGAATTGATCAAACTGAGTAGGCTCAACAAGAACGAGAGCTAACTGCAGATCCTCTCTAAGGCCACCTCTGAATTTATAGATCATACTCTTCTCATCAGGAACATCTTGCTTAGCAAAGCGAGCAAGTTTCTGAAACTGCTTGTTGTATCGTACACTGACATGTTGCCTTGCTTGAGATTGCGAAACTCCTCACGCTTGCTCTCAACAACACTGGTAGGAATGTGGTGAGCTTTAAAGTCCCGACAAAAGTCAGTCCAAGTAATCACTCGACCTCCTCTGGAATCCTTGTATTGCTGGAACCAATCAGCTGCTTGATCCTTGAGCTAAAAAGAAGTGAACTTGACGTAGTCCTTAGGCCTGACATTGCTGCATTCAAAATGCTTGTTGATATCCACGAGCCAATCATCGGCGTCTGTGGCCTCGACACAGTAGCTGAAAGACTTCGGCTGATTTGCAAGGAATTGGTTGAGTGTAGGAAATAGAGGCTGATGATTGAACTGGCCTTGACCTTGATTCCCTTGGTTGCCTTGGCCTTGGTTGCGCTCTTGCATGAGCTGAATCATCATCTGGGAATTGGCGTTTGTGGCTGCCATCAAAGCTTGCCATGCCTCCGGAGGCGGAGGTGGAGGTGGAGGGTTCGCCTGACTCCCATCATTGCGTTCCGGATTCTGACGCGTTGGCGGAGCCATCCTGAAGAGGGTGACATCCGTTAGCATCTTGATAGATAGATAGACAAGTTGAATCAACGGATAGAAATTGCAACATATAGTCTTCACAATAAACATTCGAACAAAGATGAACGAATGGATTCCCAAAGCTAACATCACACATCCATTAAGGTGAGAAGCCACTTGATAAGAGATTGATGAATGAAATAAACAAGGTACAACTGGAACAAATAAGTGGTAAGGATTACCCAATCACAAACCAAATATCTGCGGGAAGAAATGCTAGAGCTACTTGAATCCCACCTATAAACTCCCGAAACTTTCCGGTTATGCAATCAGGTGTTGGGGATACAGGGGAAGCAATATATCTCACCCAAACTAACAATCCCTACATTCAGCTGTATCCATCCGTCAACACGTAACTAAGAAACCTTCGGAAATCGTGTACCTCAACCTTCGAAAAGCATCCGTTATACAAGTTATGGCAATACTCCCGAACTCCCGCCCCAGTACTGGGTGGCGTCGAGGTTATCTCACCAACAACTGCATAAAAGAGATTTTCGATGTCGGCAAAACTCAGGTATTCCAGAACTGCAACAATAAAATTGTGACGACAACACCTCAGAGCTCAACTCCCTGGGTCAAAGCCACATAATAGACAGGAGGCACCAAGAACAATGTTCTCGTCACAAAACCATCGGAACGATTCCAAGATACCCGCGTGATCCTAAATTTTTTTTAGTGAAATTTGAGGAGAGGAAAGTCAAAACATCTACGTCAGGAGACCTCACCAGAGCGACGAAGGGACTGAGGAGTAAAAAGAATCCTACTCTCCGATATATAAAATCCTAAGACTCAAAACATTTTTGTTCTAGACTCAACAACGCCAGCAAACAATCAAGCAGGGGGCTCCTAAATCGGGGATGGCTCTTATTACCAACTTGTAACACCCACGATGCGGCTATATCTCCCACGTGTCGAAGCACGACTTAGAGGCATAACCGCATGGTGGTTTTGTCGCAAGAAGGGTCATCTTCACACAATCCCATGTAATGAACAAGAATGGGATAAAGAGAGTTGGCTTACAATCGCCACTTCACACAATACATAAATTAAGATCATCAATCATTCAAATACACTCATAGACCGGCTACGGTCAAATTCAAATGAAAAGAAAACAACCCCAAATGTTAGATCCCCGATCGTCCCGACTGGGCTCCTCTACTGATAATCTGGAAACGATACATAGTAACGACCAAGGGCCTCATCAAACTCCCACTTCAGCTCAGTTGCGCCATCTGCCCTGGTATCCTCGGCACCTGCATCTGCTTTGGTAGAATCTGTGAGTCACAAGGACTCAGCAATCTCACACCCGCGAGATCAAGACTATTTAAGCTCATAGGTAGGAAAAGGGGTAATATGGTGCAGCTGCAGCAAGCACTAAGCATATATGGCGGCTAACATACGCAAGTGAGAGCGGGAAGAGAAGCAACGCATCGATCGAGAAGCTAGAAGCGATCAAGAAGTGATCCTGAAACTACTTACGTCAAGCATAACTCAAACTGTGTTCACTTCCCGGACTCCGCCGAGAAGTGACCATCACGGCTACACACGCTGTTGATGCATTTTAATGAAGTCAAGTGTCAAGTTATCTACAACCGGACATTAACAAATTTCCATCTGCCTCATAACCGCGGGCACGGCTTTCGAAAGATAATATACCCTGCAGGGGTGTCCCAACTTAGCCCATCACAAGCTCTCACGGTCAACGAAGGATATACCTTCTCCCGGGAAGACCCGATCAGCCTCGGAATCCCGGTTCGCAAGACATTTCGACAATGGTAAAACAAGACCAGCAAAGCCGCCTAATGTGCCGACAAATCCCGATAGGAGTCGCACGTATCTCGTTCTCAGGGCATACCGGATGAGTCAATCTACGAGTAAAACCAACCCTCAAGTTTCCCCGAGGTGGCCCCGCAGGCTGCTCGGTTCGGACCAACACTCGAAGGAGCACTGGCCCCGGGGGG
>NC_041391.1:97797242-97799479 GCF_002162155.2 Triticum dicoccoides | reverse complement strand
CTCGCGAAAACCCAAGGGAAAAAGGCTTAGGTGGCAAATGGTAAAACCAAGGTTGGGCCTTGCTGGAGGAGTTTTATTCAAAGCGAATTGTCAAGGGGGTCCCATAAATCACCCAACCGTGTAAGGAACGCAAAATCAAGGAACATAACACCGGTATGACGGAAACTAGGGCGGCAAGAGTGGAACAAGACACCAGGCACAAGGCCGAGCCTTCCACCCTTTACCAAGTATATAAGGTGCATTAATTAAACATGAGATATTGTGATATCCCAAAATATCCATGTTCCGACCGGGAACAAACTTCATCTTCACCTGCAACTAACAACGCTATAAGAGGGGCTGAGCAAAAGCGGTGACATAGCCAAACAACGGTTTGCTAGGACAGGGTGGTTAGAGGTTTGACATGGAAATAGGGAGGCATGATAAACAAAGGCATGTAGAGCTAACATAGCGATAGAGCGAGTACTAGCAAGCAAAGATAGAAGTGATATCGAAGGTATGGTCATCTTGCCTGCAAGGTTCTCAGAGTTGTCGAAGGCTTGATCCTCGTTAGCGTACTCAACAGGTTCCTCGTGCACGTACTCGTCTCCCGGCTCTACCCAAAGCAAGAACACAAGCAAAGGAACCACAATAAATCACAGTGCAATGCGCAAGCAACATGATGCAATACATGTCATGATATGCGAGATGTGATATGCAATGCATATGCGTGCTTCGGAAGAAAAGATGATGAACCAAGCATCAACTTGGCAAACCAAGTATGCCGCTGGAAAGATGACATGATTTCGGTTGAAATCGATATAAGGATCGGATTCGGATGCACGGTTTACAAGTGGCAAGCAAGACAAGAATGGCACAAAGCTACGGTTAACAGCACGATGCTACTTAGCATGCAACAAGAAACTATGCTACAATACCCCAACATAAAAACAAAACATATGGCAGTGATCTACAAGAGATGATTAATAAAAGAGGAACACTGAGCTACGGCTAAATCACATCATAATAGGTTCAAACAAGCATGGTGAAAGTGCAAAAAATATCAGATTGGACATGGCATAAACAGCATCACGAAGCAATGTTCAGAGCAAGTTATCAATATGCTACATGAACTTATAATAGCAAAACAAGACATGGCGTGAATCTACTCAAAGCATAGATCAAAAGTCCCTTACTGACCATAAGCCAAAAAGGACCAGACAATATGATGGTACCCATGTAAACATAGCAAGTTTCTTTAACAGATTCAGCAAACGAAGCATGGCATTGGCAGAATTACGAAGGCACCTTTGCAATCTCGATGCACTCACTACTGAGCATTTCATGATAATCTAAGCATACATCCATCAAGAAGGCATGGCATAGAAGCTATACATGGCAAGAACAACATCATAGCATACACGGATCAACTACAACAACCTCGGCAAAATTGAATAACATGTAAACAATCTGCTAGGAAACATTTTGAAGCAAAATTAGAGCACGAAAATGACATGCTAGACTACTCCATAATTGCAACCAGGACCATGGATGGATAGAGGATAACCATATGTTCAAAACACCCCTACGGAAGTATCTCAAAATATGCATGGATCTCTTTGTAGCATCATGTTTACATGGCATAGAAATAACAGCAGAACAGGGACTAAAATCAGCAATATCATGAAGCCTATTTTGCATGCTTGTGCTAGTCACCACATTGATCACAAAAATACATGGCAAGTACCTCTGTAAAGAAGACATGGCATATTTCAAAACACATTTAGGGATCAAGTCCATAGGATGCACACATCAATCATGGCAAAAATGACAAAAGTGCATGTTCTGATAAGAATCTGAAACTAACATTATGAAGCACTCTTCCAACAGCATTTCAGGCATCAAGATGAGCTCAAATGAAAATGATGCAATGAGATTAAATGATCTACTCTTCGAGTCGAACAATTCGGTATGCTACACGACCAAAACAGAGCCATGGGTGCAAAGATGTGGGGCAATGAACATGCGACAAAAATTATGACAGATAAGGACTTGGACAAAATTTCGGGGGAGGAGAGGTCAACCTGTCCAGATCGGATCTGATCCGAGTGCATGGAAGCCGAGGCAGCGGCGGCTCGCCGGAGACGACGACGGACGACGGCGGGGAAGGTCCGGGGCAGGGCGGCGGAGGCGGCCGGCACCGGAGAGGAGGCCGGGTGGCGGAGGCGTCCTCGGGCGCGGGCGGCACGGCGAGCTCC